>NC_059425.1:146178981-146489548 GCF_021028975.2 Sphaerodactylus townsendi | reverse complement strand
TTTTCAAAAATTTTCAAAAAACCCAGTTTGGGGAAAATAACATGGAGCAGACTCGCTTTAGGGGCAGGATCTGTGCGAAATGCCCCCCCCCCAAAAAGAGATTTTTCTTCCTGTTCTAGACCTGTGTTTAATGGTCAATGCAGAGTGGGCCTGAGGCATGTACCTAGCAAAGTTCCTGGATTCCTCTTCATGTGCTGAAGGCAAAACAAAACATAAACAAGCATAGACTGGCTGGCTAATCTACATAGTACATGTAGCACAGTTTTTGCAGCAAAATGGTTGTAAGATGTCCCAGATTTCTTTCCAGAGAACTATCTTCATCTCTTTGCCAGCATGTACCATCATAGTTGTCTTTGAACATTACCAAATATACATTTACATTCTAACCAGGTAACATGCGGTTATATTACATAATTACCTGGAGGTGCTTCAAAATGAGTTTCTCAACATTTGCCCATGCCTATTAAGGGAAATTAATATGAGGCTGAATGCAGGGACTATGCACTGTGAAACCTGTCAATGATAAAATGTTAGTTCAAAATTGTAGCTGAAGAACGCGAGTAAGGTTAGATGAGGTGCACTGGCTTTGCACAGCTCAGCTTGAATTTAAACTGAGCAATTCTGTGCAGCTCCATTTGCTACTTAATGTAGCTCTAAAGGTGTTCTGGCCCTTTGGTCTTCTTGCATTTACAACACAACCTTCAGATTACTGAAGATTCTTTCTACTACACTCTAAGGAAGGGGCAAGATAGAGGAAAAGGGTAACTTGTCATATTTCTGCCTGCCCTTTATAGGGTTTTTTAACTAAATTTCATCCAATTAAAAATATAAAATAAAACTAAATTTCAACCTGTATTATGGCTGGGGACAACAAGTTCCCTTTAGACATACCCACAGTGCAATTCTAAGCAGAGTTCCACCCTTCTTAGTCAATTAACTTCAATGAATTTAGAGGGTTGTAACCTTGATCAGGATTGCCTTGTTAGTTTTTTTTAATGTCCTTCTCCCTATTAAAAACAGGCCTTCATGCCATAATCGCATACTGCTTTGAAAAATCCCTTCATTTCAAAAGATAGCCACTTTGAGAATACCAAACTAGTTGAATGGTTTTTGGAACACTGGCAATACTTACATCAATGAGGTACAACCCTGCCCCCCCGCCCCCCGTTCACATGAGAGATCTACTCATATAAACAGAATGATATAAGAATTACAATTCATGCAAGATCATGGCCCTTCTTTGTTGAAAAGAAAATTAGCATCTTGCAATACTTTTCTTTTCATGGAGCCACTATCTCTGTATAAATTTACAGTTCCCACATCACAAAAAGCTCGTTTTTTGTTCAATTTAAGTTGTGTACTGACATATCACGGGCCTGAATCTAATATCTTCTGGTCATGTTGTGAGCCATCATATTATCATTAAAAATAGATGAAACATTGGTACTTTCCTGAGGCTGCCTTACTCTTACTCTGTACCAATAGTGCTAGTAATCCCTGAGAATAAAGGCTAAGGGCCAGCATGACTCCATGGAGGGCAAAAAGACAATTGACAGATAAAGGTGAAAAATCAGAGAAACTGGACCTAAAGGCAGAGTTTATATCTTGGCACAATGCCACACAAGTATGTGACTTCACTAAAGAGCAAAGATAATGGGAAGTTGACCTTCTCATTATGGAATGGATGGAATGAATGCAGGAAATTCTGGCAAACTGCCCCTCCTGAGAATATGAAACCTAAAAACTGTAACACAAGTATACTTGTACATTGCCCAAGAAGCTTCTGCGTCGCTTCTTTTAAATTTGGAGTTTGGAGTCCAATAGTGAAATAAACTTGGTACTGAATAATGTTTAGGCATGTGAATAAGAAAAAAAAATCTGTTCAGTTAGTTTAGGATTTATAATGGTCTGCCGCTGTGATTATGGGGGAGGGGGTTGGGTGGGGGTGAGGAATGGGTTGTGAGTGAATTCGGACCTCAGTCCAAATACAAGCCATTGCTGGGTTTTACTTTCTTTACTGTTTGCCTTAATTTGTAGCCAGCCTACAGAAAGTCCACTCACAGTGCTTCGTTTTTCAAATGTGCAGCTACTAGTGCAGTGGCCTGTATTAACCTTCAAAGGAAGCCAGTTTAACAGCTTTCAATAAAATACTAAATAGTTTTCAGATCCACAGGCAGAAGTGTTTGACAAAGGAGAGAATCAGAGCCAGCTCAAGCAGCCAGCTGATTAAAATAATCAGCTGGCTCGATCTTCATGTGACATATGCATGCAAATTATCAATTAATAACAAGGTCTGACACAGGCTGAAAAGGCAAGGAGCTACCAAAGCAGGGTTGTACAATAAAAGATTTCGGGGGGAAAAAATCCCAACAATCTTTGCACTACCATTTATAGCAAGCAAAAGATCCAAGGTGACAATTCTTTGCATTCTGAATGCCCTTTAACATGTTCTTTATTTATCTCTTCTTTCTGTTCCTAGAGCCTGCCTTCTCCTAAGGTATGAGCAGCACTTCCAGGATTCATAAATGCCAAAGAAGATGAAAGAGAAGAGTTTAGGAGACTCAAGGCAGCTTAAAAACTTCCTCTCCCCACAACAGATACCTTGTAGGTGGGGCTGAGAGAGGGGATGCAAGTGGTATTCAAGAATACAGAGGGAAGTTGGAGCTCCTCTTTTTTTTCCAGCTCAGAATAATGAATAGAAATGTATTTTTTAAAAAAGAAAAACAATGGGCTGGAGGGCATGGCAACACTTCAGCACTTTTGGCTTTCATCCCCTCAAAGTATCCTGTAATCCTCTCACAAGCCATATTTTGTGCAATGCAGCACTACTGCTATTGTAAATAAACACATAATTCAACTAATAATTTGTCTTCCTGTATAAGCACATTAAAATGATGGAGTGACCATTCTCTAATCTAATGGCTGGGCGTTCCTAGCCAAGGGATGTCTCCTTAAATAGCTCTCTGCCTTCATGGGTAAATGCTGAAGTAAGAACTTCACCAGTAGATGTATATGGGTGGAATGCTTCTAGCTAGGTGAGATAAAGGTCTGGGTTGTTTGTTGACAAAAATTAGCCAAGGGTAGGGCATAACACAAGTGTAGCTGGGTGGAATGTGGGGGAGAAGCATGGATGAGATGAAAAGGCATGGCTAAACTGAAGGCAGGTGGAAGTAGGACTACAACATGGAAGGAATTATACAAAGAAAACTCTTTCCCCTTCACTAGGGCTGCCTGTTAATTGGCTGCAGTGGCAGATGTTTGGAGCCAATCATTACAAAAAATATATACCTTATACCTGATGATGATTTTTTCAAGGTATCTTTGGATAGTAGAAATATGACCTCCACATCCTGCCTATGCAATGTATGAAGAGGCAATAAAACCATGTGAATTCCAGCTGTCTGTAGAACCTGAATCTCACGAAGCTAAGTTTTTGTTCCCCCATTGTGCTTGATGCAGGAGTTCCAGTAATCAGATCTCTATACACATTTTCTTGTTTAACTAACAGCAGCTGTTGGGGGTCTCTGAATTCAATGAGAGTTTCACCACTGAAGTTTACTTAGTTCCTTTAGCTCCCAATTTTTCCCCCAGTCTGATGCCATCCTAACAGACTTGCACCTTTCTAAGGGTTACGATACATGTTACAACTTTTAACGCATCATATCTGGTCCCCTCTGATCTGACTTTGCCTCAGACAGTCACACATTCCCCAGTTAAGATCAGAAACATGGTGTAGAGAGAGAAATCTCAGCTTTTCCTATGCCTTTTGCCCAACCTGTTAGTACACATGCATCCTCCCAACAGAGCAAATAATGCCTTCCCCACCCCTTTCAGGTAAGGAAATGGGGATTTATTATGCATGCTTTGTTTACCCCAAGGCTACTTGCTGCACAGTGGGGTCTCCCTGTGTCTCTGTGACTATACTCAAAGAAGTGCCCCTCTACTGGTTCTGATCACAGCTGCCTTTTTGCCTGCCTCTGCTTCTGGTCATTCCAAATTGCTGTGTTGATTAGCAGCTTTTTTGTTCCCTTATAAATTTTAAAAAGTGTTTTAATGAAATGCTGGTATTAGTATCCTCCACCCCCCAAAAAACCCCAGAGGCACCATTGGGCCTTTCCCCACTTCCCTTAAGCCCCGCGCTACTCGAGGAGAGTAGCGTGGGGTCCCCCGGCACTCCCCACTGAGAGGGGCAGCGACAGCCGCGAGTCAGCCAGCTGTGCTGATGTCGTGCCCCTCAAGCACCAACATCAGGCGGCCTCTTCTAGCGGTAGCACGGTAAGCTGGCGCAGAGTCGCGGTCGTGGGGCGACTTGACGGCATCCTGGGATGCGCTGCAGCTGAGGCTGTGGCCGCGAGCATCCTGTACCGCAAACGCGCCTTTTGATGGCCCCGCCAAGAGTGCGGGTCGGGGACTCTGCCGTTGCAAGTTTTAGATGCTGCGAATGAGAGCAGCTATGACAGCATAGAGGGGACCGATGGGAGTGGGGAAAGGCCCATTGATCCCACAGAAACGTCTGCAGAGGAGTGAGCAGAACTACTCTGGAATGGACATGGGAAGTCACAAAACCCAAAGATAGTCAAATGGACACTGTGACTTCTTCACTTTTCCCGTGCTGGCAGGGAAAACATTGCACTTTGCCAGCTCTTGGAAACCATGGGGTTTGTCGGATCTGCTGCACAGTGATTTCAGGAGCAAGGAAAATGTGTCAATAACTCTGCCCCAGAGGAAATGTACTCTCACCATGGGACGGGTCAAAAGTGCATTAAAAAACAGTAAATGGATGAGGCTGAAGACTCTTTTACTGCTGAATTATCCTGATGCAAATTGAAGCACTATGCACTTAGGAGACAAGTTTTCCTCATAACTGATATGTGACTGCTTGAGTCAAAGCGCGGTTTCAGGGAACCCAGATACAAAACACTAAAAATTGTAATCTGTAGTTAAGCTTGATGGATGTAACCGTGCTAAGGATGTCACTCCAAATATTATTCATAAAGCAACTGTGTTTTAAATAGTCACAAGCCTTTATTGGCATAAAATAAACATACAAAATCAGCATACAAAATTTGCCCATTATTGCTCACAATTATAGACGCTGGTACTAAAATACTAAATACTAAAATATATACATGGTCCTTCTGTAATATGGGACATTCCTTCCAGCTAACTTAACTCACTTAAACGTCATCGGATACTGACAGAAGCTAGCAAAATTACTGCTGGCTATATGTGGTCATAATACATAGACATTGGTTGGTATTCATCTAGACTTACGTCTATTATTGTTAGCAGAAATTTTGCTACATTCTCACACACTGTGGGATCCATGTTGTTCAAAAGCATAGGTATCTTAAGAGCATCAGTTAGATTGTTATACAGAAATGGGATAAGTGCAGATTGTGACATTCTGATTTTGCAAATACACGTAATGAAAGAGGTTGATCAGTGTCTCCGCACGACCCATATTGCATGGACATAGCCTCCTCTGTTTATCAATTTGTTGATATCTATATAGAGCTTAACATAGAAGGCATTAGATTGAATCTGGCAAGTGTTAAAGCTCTTCTTAATTTAGGGTTGGTGATCCACTGTCAATCATTGGCCATGTGTCCCTGTTCAATTATGGAATAAGCAGGGTCAGGGGGGAACACGTTTTCCTCGCTGTTATCATATCCGATACTCTTGTTCCTAATAGCAGTTTTCAAGCAGCGTATATGTATGCTTCTGATAGGGAAAGAGAGGGACTAACGACTCTAATGAAAAGCCAAGAGTGTTGATTTTTTCCTCAACTGAACTTCAGCCACCTAAAATTGCATAGTGGAAGCATGAGGTGTAACAAACTGGGTGATCCTGCAGATAGTGGATCTCGTAGCCGACATCTGACAGTTCTCAGCACCAGGCCATGTTGGCATATGATATTTGCCGAGTTCACAAACATGGGGCTGCATATGAAACTTTAATTTGGTAAGCCCATAATTTTATTGTGGAAAGAAGCGGGACTGGGCTGTGTTTATATTTTTGTTTATAGCTCTGATCCAAATAGGTGCTCCATAGAGGAGCTGAGAGCGCTTTAGCATTGAACACCTTCAGTGCTTGGATGGTATGTACTGGTGGCCCACAGTGAAAAGCGTGAATTGCTAGGGCACTGTTTGTTAGCTGCAGCGAAGTGCTAATTTCCTATGTACTGCCCAATTAAGGTTGCTGGTAAAGGTTATGCCCAAATATTTGAACTGGTTTAACTTGTTCTATGGTCTGTTATTGATGGTCCATGTATGACTGGGGGTCTTCTGGCAAAGACCATTATTTTTTGGTTTTTTTTCATAGTTAATTACCAGTTAAGCTCCTCTTGCAGTATTCAGCACAGCAATTTAAGAGGCGAGTGAGACCAACTTTAGTGTGGGGAAGAAAGAGCGATTATTAAAGTGCATGTACAGTAGCGAACTTGCGTGTTTAGTGCTTAGTTGGGAACATGCCCATTGGCCTTCTGGAGGGGTTGGCACTAGATCACTAAGGAATATATTGTGAACAAAGTGGGGGCCAATGTACAGCCTTGTTTGACCTCTGGTTGTGATGATATTTTCTGGCTGGCGGTCCTTTTTGTTTAGCGGCTCTTATTCTGCCAGCTAGTGCAAGTGTGTAGCTGTTTTATAAGAAACAGTAGTCTGGGGTTCATGTGCTTGTCCGTCAATTTTCTCCACAGTAGGGCTCTAGATATGGAGTCAAATGCCCCTTTTAAATCCAGGAAGGCTGCAAACAGTTTACGGTTATTATGAGTTATACTTTTGTTAGCTAAGTGTGCTAAAACTGTTACATGATCCAGTGTTGATTTATTTTTAGTGAATCAAATTTGCTCCGGTCCTATTACTTCTGCTTGCTTGACCCAATCTTCCACTCTCCTAAGGAGTAGTTTTGCATATAGTTTGCCAATTACAGATAATATGAAGCTTATAGGACGATAGTTTGAAGGATTTGTAATATCACCCTTTTTGTAGATTGGGACAACTATAGACGCCAGCCACATCTTTGGGATGCGGCAAGCAACTGTGTTAGGAAAGGTTTATATCTACTACTGTGATTAATAAATTACCATCCAGAACTGGCCATTCTAGTTTATTCACAGCATCTTTATTTTTGGTGCACTTATCTCCCTTATAATAAGCGCTTGTCATTCAGAGTTCTATTGACTGATTTCTTCTCCAAGCCATTAATCTGTGTCTCCATTTCATGACCAACATCCAGTCTCTATCCCATACCACTGTCATTTTCTGTTATCACTTCTGTTAGTGTCTTGAAAAGTTCCTCTCCCTAGAGTAAGTGAGGCCAAATCATTTCAGCTTCTCCACTGAAGTAGAACAGTATTTCAGCCACTTTAACTCAAACTTAATTTCCTTAAATAGCTAAAAGAAGAGGTAAGCCCCCATCAAGGTTTTAAAACTTCAGACTGAAAGTAAAGATTACAATGTTTGTATGCTCCTTAGAATCACAGAGTTGGAAGAGACCACAAGGGCCATCCAGTCCAACCTCCTGACATACAGGAACACACAATCAACACACTCTTGATACACACTCTTGAGACCATTCAGCCTCTGTTTAAAAACCTCCAAAGAAAGAGACTCCATCACACTCCAAAACAGCGTATTCCACTGTCAAACAGTGTCAGGAAGTTCTTCCTAATGTTTAGGTGGAATTTCATTGCCTGTACCTTGAATCCATTACTCCTTATTTGGAGCAGCAGAATCCATTACTCCTTATTTGGAGCAGCAGAAAACATGACATCCCTTCAAATATTTAAACATAGCTATCATGTCACCCCTTAACCTTCTCTTCTCCAGACTAAACATACCTAGCTCCCTAAGCCATTCCTCATAAGATGTGGCATCCAGACCTTTTACCATTTTAGTTACCCTCCTTTGGACCTGTTCCAGCTTGTCAATATTCTTCTTGACTTGTAGTATCCAGAACTGCACACAATATTTCAGGTGAGGTCTGACCAATGCAGAATAGAGGGGTACTATTACAATCCTCAGTTTAAACATTGTACTCCTATTGATGCAGCCCCAAATTGCATTGGTTTCCTTGGCTGCCGCATCACACTGCTGACATGTTCAGTTTGTGGTCTACTAAGACTCCCAGATCCCTTTCTCATGTACTGTTGTCAAGTCAGGCGTCACCTATTCTTTAACTGTGCAATTCATTTTTTTGATGCCAAGAAATTGGCAAAGATGTATAAAGGTATGCAAGGATGCAGGTAAGGGTTTTTTTCCTTGGGTTCAACCCCCTCCCCTTTGGCATGGATTTAAAGGGAGAATCTGAGGTCCCTAGTTTAAACATTGAAAGTGATGCTGTTTAGGGGTGGATTCCAGCATTACAGCAGCCACCCATGGGGGGGGGGGCAAAACTCAGATTTTTTACTGGGCTCCATTTTCTCTAGCTATGCCTCTGCCTGGAGGTGAGGGCAGAAAGGACTTCTGGCTGCCAGCTGGGAGCCCAGCCGGTGGGGGTGGTGGGGGTGTGTGGATGCACCAGGGGAGTCTGCCATCCCTGGCCTCAGAGAGCTGCTTTTATAAGCACTGAGGCCAGGGGGGGGGAGGGCTTGGGGAGGCATGGCCATACCCCAGGGGGGGCCTGACTCCATCCCCACCCCCCATAAAAATATATACCTACGTCACTGAAGGTATGTCTAACAGATGTTAGAAATGCCAACAAGAGGAGTCTTTCTTTCATATGTGCTGGATGTGTAAAGAAGCTAAATTCTTTTGGGACATAAAATTAAAGGAAATACAAAAGATCCTGAAGACAACAATTGTGGAAAGAAAGAGCAAGGCTTTGTCCACAACAATTGTGGAAAGAAAGAATCAATGCAAACCATTCTTTATGTATGTGACTACTGCAGTCAGGACTCTATATGCACAAAAATGGACAGACAACAAAATACCAACAAAGGAGGATTGGATCTTGAATGTTGCAGAATATTCAGAAATAACACAACTGACATCTCTGTTAAGGGACAATAATATGGACAACTTTTTAGAAAACTGGAAACCTTTTACAGAATACTTTTTGAAAACCTATTCAAACAGAGAAACAATAAGAGGATTTGAAATCTGAAAGAAAACAGCAGAATGTAGTACAACATTAGTAAAACAAAAACAACTGAATTATATGCATGAATCTAGAGTTAACTTTCAATCAAGGATGAGATAGCTGGAAGTCATCATAGGGTATGAAATGGGTTGCATTTTGTTAATTTTTTGTTGCTGTTGTTGGCATCTATGTATGTGTTTGTTTTTTTATGTGAGAAAAAAATAGGAAATTATTCAAGAAATTCTACAAAGACTTCAAGGTCCCTTTCACATGTACTGTTGTCAAGCCAGGTGTCAAATAAATAGATTTAATGTGTTTGCTTTAATCACAAAGCAAGGCTATCATTAAAACAGCCTAGACATTTCAGTTAAATTCAGCCTCATTGCTGATGCTTCCTGTTGCACTCCCATTTTGTTCAACCCAACATATCAAGGGTAATCATGTTGAAATTACTAGAAAACTGCTGAAAAGATCAAACAGAGAATGCATCATCAGGCACCAGGCAGCCAGCGAAGTGCAGTGGTTTGAATATTGCACAAGAGTCTGCAAGACCTAGTTTCAAATCCCCATTCTGCTATGAAGCTTCCTGAGTGACCATGGCCATCTCTTGCTGAACTTAGCTCAAAGGTTGCATAGAAGAGAAATGGGGAGAATGATGTTCTAAATTGCTGTGAATCCCCATTGGAGAGAAAAGGACATAAATATAAACAAGTAAGGAAATAAGGTAAGTAAGCATATATAAGGGAGAAGCTGGTACTGCTTATAAGATTTTGACAAGATAAAATATAGTTTGTATACTCCTGAACTGGTGGCGTAAGTGCAGGGCCAGGGCTGCGACGCAATTTTTTATTTTTTATTTTTTATTTCATTTTTATACCGCCCTCCCCCGGAGGGCTCAGGGCGGTGTACAACACTACCAAACTGATAAAAGCAAAAATACAAAGTTGAGAATTAAAATGCAGCATTCAATTATCAAACTCAATTAAATTTAAAATAGATGGCATCCGACTATTTAAACTCCTCTTAAGAGAAGGACAGTGGGTCTTAGAGTGTTTCTCAGTATGTTTCGGGCACCCACATCAGCAGCTGGTCTCCCCAAAGGCCAGGTTGAATAGCTCAGTCTCACAGGCCCTGCGGAACTCATTGGGTCACATGCAGGGCCCAGACACCTTATGGAGGGAGAGCATTCCACCAGGCAAGAGAGGCCAGGTGGCAGTATGAAAGCCCTGGCAACCTGAGTGGAAGACCAACTACCATCATCATAGAGGGGGCGGGGATCACCAGCAGATTGGCCTCCAAACCCAAGGTGGAAGCTGAGAAACATTGGCTCCATCCCCAGGAATGCCTCCGCCATTTTCCCGCCACACTGACATGGCTGGGGGTGGTGTGAGAGTGCTGACATGAAGCCAGGTACCATGGTCAGATGTCACAGGATGTCACAGTGGCCAAGTGCCAATGGATTTGCCCCTCCACCAGAATAGGCTTTATGAAGAGAAAACTGCCTTCTTTTTGTTGGATACTACATGGTATTGATGTTGATCAGGTTAAAGTTTGCTTATCTTAGTGTTATTGTTTCTCATAATCTGAGCTGGAACTCCCATCAAAAGGCTGCGTCTAATAAAATCAAACCGTGTGTTGAGGCAATTGTTTATTATTTTTATACCAAAGGTGGAAAACATATCCTTGGAGTCTTAAATCCAAAATTGATCCATTTTTTTCCTGCTGCTATTAAATAAATGCTATTAATGAGTCTACAGATCATCCTCTGCTCTGGTTTTTACAGAGTTTGTTAAATGCCTCTCAGAGCATTGCTGGTGTTTTCCTCCATTCTGAGTTTGGTCAAATGTATCATGGATCTAGGGCATGGTTGTTTGTCTCTACAATTTACGCAGGTTTTATGTGTGTGTGTGTGTTTTAACACTTTATTTAATGATCCAATTTAATGATCCATGCTCTCTAATATGTTGCTGTTCAGTCCTAAGAAGGCCCTTAATAAGATGCTTCATCCTAATATGCATTTGTAATTTTATAATGGCAATGTGGGTGTTTTTAACATTGAGGGATATCTAATTTTCTTGAAACATGGTTTGCATAAGTCATCCATCTGCAACCTGCAGCTCCAGAGTTACGTGTGGCTCTTTTGCTGCTCTAAAATGGCTGTCTACCCAAGCAGATAGCTGGCCAGGCAGAGCAGTGCCGGAGGTGCAGCCTTGCCTGGAGGCTGATAGCCTATTTCTTGCAGAGGTCATGGGGCCAGGCAGGAGAAACAACCCAAGAGCTGCAGCCACCAATCAGCTGCTTGGCAGTTTCACTAGGGGTGCTGTGGGCTACAGCCATGACAGCTGGTGATCCTTCTGCTCCACACACTCCACTGTGGTTTTGAGTAGGGAGATGGCATCTGCTCAGCACATTCACCATCTGGCAATCAATGGTCCATTCTGCACAGCACAAATAAGACATTCTGAGGGCCTCAGAAAAGGTGTCTTAGGAAGGAATTCTGCACAGTTTTTCCCCACAACATCCTCAGGATGCCTTATGTACTTTTCAGGCTGAAAAGGCACTCAGGATTGGTGCCTGCAGAGCAAACATCCTTGGGCTACCTTCAGCAAATGGAAGCAGGGAGAATCCCTTCAGGTACACACAAAATGTCAGGTACAAGCTGAGGGTGAAGCTGACCAGAGAGCTTACCAGTAGGGTGGAAAAAAGCCTCTTCCCTCTGTGGACACCTGTGATGTCCAGAAAACAAATGAGAGGCACCTTTTTGAAAGATGTCCCCTGGAGGTCTTATTTTCGGCATGTGGAGTAAAATTAAGAAATCATCTGTTTTGAAGACATCCCCCAGATGTCTTTGTGCTGTGAAGAATGGATCAATGTCTGCATGCTTGTGCTCCCACATGTCAGGCAAAAGTGCCAGAGAGAGGAAGATGCCATGTTCATGCCTCCAGTGTGATCCCCATGTACGCAGATTGCCTGGAGAGTGTGCAGCATTGCCAGGGGCAATCTGGGCCAAAGGGAAAAGAGCCAGTGGAGGAGTGACTGACTGGCACGGAAGGAGAGCTCAGTGACTGAAGCTGCTGTGGGAAACAAGGGTTGATTCAGCATGGGCCAAAAACAGCAGTGTGAAAACGGTGTGAAAATGGTGTAAAAGGGTTTAAAATGGTGTAAAAGGGTTTATACTGTTTTCACACCGTTTTCACACCGCTGTTTTTGGCCCATGCGGAATCAGCCAAAGTCACCATGACAAAAAAAATTGACAAGAAATTTTAATTGACAGGCATATCATGGGATATGATTAGAGAGCATAGGAAATCAGATACTTTCTCTAAAATAAAGAAAAGTATACTAAAGAGATTGATCGTGTTAGCATGTTGATTTGTGCTCATCATTTTTGCTTGTCTCAGTTTTTTGGAATTTCTCTCCCATGTTGTTTGTCTGCTTATACTTATTTCTTGACAACTCCTTTTCAGCACTTTTTTTTCTTTTTGCTGGACTAAATGCTAACTTTTCTACGGGTATGCAAAGTACATACATGAACTAGCCCTAGTTGGAAAGAACCTGCCTATGCTCTTCCAGTTCAACTGATTCTCTGGAACACGTGCTCCTGGAAAGTAATTTGTATGAGGATCTAGAAACAAGTTATATTACTAGTCTTCTAACAGATCTGACTAATATCTCTGTGTTTGAGGGCCTTTCCCCACTTACTTTAAGCCCCGCGCTACTTGAGGAGAATAGCATGGGCACTCCCCCGGCACTCCCCACAAGAGGGGCAGCGACATCGCAGCCGCCCCGACGCTGCCGCTGTCGCGCCCCCTCAGCACGCAGCATCCCTGGCGCTCTTGCAAAGGGTGCCTTTTGATGACCCCGCGCAGAGCGCGGGGTCATGGGGATGCCGGGGCGCGTGCCAGGGATGCCGCGTGCTGAGCGCCGCGGCATAGGGGGGATAGGGGAGAGTGGGGAAAGGCCCTGAGTTAATATCTTATTTATTAAGTGATGATCCTAAGCGACCATTTCAAAATTGATCACATATCCTTTAAACTATTGCTTGAGATTTATTAATCAAGGAGCTTCTTTTTGTACCTTTATCTCCTAGTCAAAGGTTGAAGCGATTTCTGGAGCCAATACTCATGAATCAGTGTCTATCAAGACTATTATGCAACACAAGAAATTTCCTAACAAAAAATTCAAAAAGATATAAGAACCCTGCTGCATCAGACCAATGGTGCATCTAGTAAAGCATCCTGTTTCACACAGTGACCAATCTGTTGACCTAGAAGGCCAACCATTAGGGTATAGAGGCCAAGGTTTTCCCCTAGTGATGCTTCCTGTTACAATATTCAGAAGTTTGCAGCCTTTGTTTATAGAGTTTCCCTTTAGTAATGACAGAAAATCTTTCTCACACACTACTTTTGAAACAATATTATTTGAGTGCTGTGTGGTTTCCGGGCTGTATGGCCATGTTCTAGCAGCATTCTCTCCTGACGTTTCGCCTGCATCTGTGGCTGGCATCTTCAGAAGATGCCAGCCACAGAAGCACAAACTGACATTGAAATACTGTTCACCAGTCGCCCCAACCGAAGCCAGTGCTAACACCAAGTGATTCCGGCCGTGAAAGCCTTCGACAATATTATTTGACTTTTGTGCAACATAATGGTGTTATATTGTGGGCAGTTGTGAACCTCTTGACTTTCTCTTATTGTAAGGTAAATTTATTTTAACATAATCACTTCAGGGAAAAGCCTTTGCTTTACTTTCACTTTTCATTTGTTCTGTACATTGCTGGTTGTGGCCAGTCCAGGCCTTGCTTATGTTCTAATAAAGTTCTATTTTGTTTTGGTATTGAGTGCTGTGGCTATTACCAACGAGTAAATATTTTTTATCACTACTTGGTTTAGTTTGACCACTAGAAGCCAAATAAAATTGCTTTGGGAACTGGAGAGATCCAACAGCTGTCACTTGGCCACCCCTATCCAAAATTATCAAGTTGCCAGAGGTTCATACTGGGAGGGAAAGAAAACATTTAGAACTTTTCTTTGCATGATTTACATCCTCTTCTCTTTTTAACGTGAAAAGACTGAGCTATCCTGATCCCTTCATAAGAAGCTGAGGCAGAATAGCTCTAAATAGGTTTATGTTAATATATACTTTGAAACAACAAAACGAGCCTCAGTTCTGCACCCGGTTTTCTGTTGATGTATGATTGTACAAGCTTTCTTCTAAAAATTAATTTATTGGTGGCTATTCACTATGCAAATAATTCTTTCAGTACAGTTTACATCCATTATGCCTTCAAATGATGTTTGTTCTCAATCACAGGCAGAGCTGAGTGCTCCTGTGAAATAAATGCTTCAGGAAGGCTGTGGCTTACTGAAAAATTGGTAAGATCTTCATAGGCATAATTACCCCTGTTTATGTGTTTAAGATTAACGATGTAATATTGATTATGTATAAGGATGTATAATGGTCATTTCTCATTTTCTCTTGTTTAAATATATATATATTTGTTTGACAAGGTCTATGAATATTCTTAATTAGTTCCATTACTTAAAACATGAAAGGTAAAAAATGACATATGAGTCCTCAAATACTTACAATGCTGCTCCTATCATTGGCTAGTTACTCAATCATCTTTACAGGATATTGGGCAAGACAAATCTTCAAGATAAGAGTTTAATATGGAAAGTGACAGAGGATTAAGGATGAGCCTACCTTGCTATTATCTCTCAGTAGAATCCTCTGATATATAACACATGAATGTTCATTTTTTCCTGACAATAATACAAGCAAGACTTCCAAACAGTGATACTTTGACACAGGGTTTCTACAAATTATTTGCCTGCCTTTGAATGCTGGGATTTCCTGTGATTTGAATTGGGAGACTATGGACCTGCAAACTAATGCCCAATATGAGTCACTCAAAAAGAATAACGCAATATTAATTTAGACATAAGCATTTCTCCATTCTCTTCTGAAAGCCCTATTAATTATTTGTAACTTGGCTTGGCCATAAATACCTAGGTGTGGGACAGGTAAGGTGACCAGATGGTCACCTTGTGAACCCGGGACAGGGGTAGGCAGCTGCACGTGCATGTGCGCGCAGCCGCAGGAGCACACTGCCTTCTGGGGCACTGCTGTTTCCCGCCGAAATGGCAGCGCCCCAGAAGGCAGTGCTCCTGAGGCCGTGTGCGCATGCGTACGCGGCCGCAGGAGCGCACGGCCTTCTGGGGTGCTGCCGTTTTCACAGGGCGGGAAACGGCAGCGCCCCAGAAGGCCGTGCTCCTGCAGCCACGCGCGCGGGAGCCTGCCGCACTGCCTTGCGCCCCAGAAGGCAGTGTGGCAGCCTTCCAAAAATCGGGACAATGGAAGGAACCCGCGGGACGCGGGACAAATTTTGTGAAGGCGGGACTGTCCCGCCAAAAGCGGGACGGCTGGTCAGCCTAGGGACAGGAGATTAGGCCTGAAAATTATATTTGATAAAGAACCACTAGATGGTTCTTTCTCTCTCTTTAGGCCAACTGGTCAGCAGTTAAATGCACACTAAGGAATGTGGAATATCATGGTACAGGGCCAAAGAAGTGACAGAGAATATATCTTATAGGCCTTTAAGGCATACCCAGATAGATAAGATGGGCTACGTGAATAAACACAGAAATGAAAAGGACAAAGGTTAAAGGAGAGATGAATCTGATGAGACAATTGAAAATGTGTTTTTCTATATTTTAATGAACTCCGAAATGTATGTGAAATCTTTTTACCCTGGAGATGTCTCTACCTGGGCATAACCCTCCCTCAGGAATGTTGGGAACTGTTTCTCTTGATAGAAGCCAGAAATACTGAGTTCAGTTTATTGACCCTTTGCCTATGGGAGGAGACATGCAGCTTTTGTGTAAGGAAGGTCAGACTAGCCAATTTGATTTTAAGGTAAAGGAATTAAGGCATATCTGGGAGAAATATGATCATAGAGGATATGTATGTAAGAGGATGGGTTTGAATGGTGACGTATGTATTTTTTGTATCTATAAAAAGAGAGGTCTTTGTCTGGTTGGGTGTGACTCTATCCTAGAGAGACCACCTTGTGAGAGACACAATTCTACACAGTAAAATAACTTTTCTCTTAAAGCCTGACTCGTCAGTATTCTTTTCTTCACTAGTCTTTCAAAACATAACTGAGCTGGACTATAAAGGGGTTACGGTCCGACATAGGTAATATTTGGCCTATATCTCAGTAGATTGTCTTTTCTCCTCTGTGTTTCTCACTGAGCTTCCCTTCTTCCCAGTTCTTCAGCCTTGCCTTCGGACTGACTTCCAGGCTCATATCCTCATATATTCCTGAGTTGATTCCAATTCTCTTTAGTTTTTGTCAATAGTGTATTGAGCTGTGAATTTCAGAGCTTGGCTTTTGCCACCAATGAATTGCATCCAAAAATCACCAATGCAACATGCTGACAGATGTGATTCAGTCATGGAAGCCAATGCACCTATTTAAATATTAGCACAATGTGAACATAATGGCTAATTCCAGTCAAATGATGCTAATGCATTCTGTCCTAATTAAGAGTTTCCAAGTAGTCTTCAAGGACTGCCCCACATACAGCATGTTACCGAAAGCTAGTTTAAAGTTACAGAGCTATGCACCAGTGTAGCCATGTCAGCTGTCTAAACAGGAGGAAAGTTTATAGATAAGAAAAAGATGAAAGTATTCCTGGAAACAGTTTCAAACAGTTTCAACCTCATCAAGGTGTTAGGACAGAACCAAGAGTTATGCCAGTCTCTTTGGTTGATCAGATAAAGAATATCCTTTAGAGATGACAACCCCATGCAGATATTCAACTTGAACAACTAATATAATCTCTATTTTGTCCAGATTCACCCTCGGCTTCTTCACCTTCATCCACTTGAACACAATATTCAGACATTGACCCAAAACTAGAAGAGCTGTTTCTTGAGGCTTTGTGAATGACAATTACAGCTGGGAATAATCTGCATATTGATGGCATCTTAGTCCAAAAACAGAGATAATCTCTTGCAATAGCTTAATCTAAATATTGAGAAGCAGCAGTGAAAGAACACAGCACCAAGGAATATGCATTTCAAATCCAATTTAATGACCCATGCTCTCTAATATGTTGCTGTTCAGTCTTAAATAGGCCCTTAAGAAGACACTTCACCCTAATATTAATTTATAATTGTATAATGGTAGTGGAGAAAATGAGACACTTGCTAGCAGCATCTGAATAATACTTTACTGAATTTGTTCTTCTCTGCTTACAGGTACTTACCGGTAAGACTTGGGTGTGACAAGACAAATGAGTCAAAAGGCTCTTGTCCTTCAACTTTTAGCCTGAGAGTCATGGCATAAGATCAATCAACAGAAAGAGAGAAAGAGACTGCTTGGCCTCCTCACCATTGCCGAGTCATTGTTATGATTTCATTTATTGACTTACATGTTTGTTTATCTGTATACTTATTTCTCGCCCACCACTGAAGTCCCTGGGCAATTTATATATGCTTTTAGATACATTAGTCAAAAGTAATATGAATAATCAAGATTTTGTGCAATCCTCATCTTAGAATAATTATTTCAGAAGGATAAACACTGTTTGTGGATTGTCATTGTCCTTAAAATGTCTTTAACGTGCACAGGAGAAACACAATTAGCAAGATGACCTTTTTCTTCTCTTTGAAGCCAGACTGTCTCAGATGCATCTTAGAATGCATGGGACACAAATGAAACTGGATTGATAAAATGTTTCGAGGACATACGTTATGCAAATATTGTCCTACAAATAAATAGCTAATTTGGAATATGGATTTGGGGGTCAGTCATGTAGACTAAATAGCTTAATCATGGGCCCTTTCCGCACAGGCCTTTTACATCGCCCTAGGGATGGCAAAAACGCCGTCCCTAGGGAGCTGTTCGCATGGGGGGCGCAGCTGCATCGCAGCCGTGCTGCCTTCGCTCCCCCCCAGCGGTGCGAAGCCGCCATTTTCCCATCTCGCTCCCTGAGCGAGGTATTTGGAAAACGGCGGCTTCCAGCTGCTGCTGTGTGAACGGCAGTGGCTGGAAGGCACTATCCCCCCCCTTCCCGAACGACTTACCTTCCCTGTGACCTTCCAGCGCATCGCCCAGGCCTGGGGACACCCCCCTGCCCTGTGACTCCAGAGCTGTTGGGCAGGGCAGGGGGGGCGTGTCTCCTGACCTGGGCGACGTGCGGGAAGGTCGCAGGGAAGGTATGTCAATCGGGCGACGGCGCAGTGCTGCGCTGTCTTCCCTGCCTTTACTGGGACACCTGGGGGGAGGTGTCAGTGTCGTATACACTGACACACACCCCAGCGTGGCTGTGCAGAAGCGGCCATGCATTCAGTCAAAAACTCTGTTACATTATGTACGTTTTATAGCTCAATCCTACTAGGCAAAGGCACCAGTGGCCAGCTGCTCCTCAGCGCCACAGTAGTCCAGGCTGCCACAGAGCTGCACTGGAATCTGATCAGATGCAGGCATATGTGAATCAGGAGGGTGGCCTGGGGTGGAACCAGTGTTAGTTAGCTTACACCCTGGGTTTGCAGGTAGTTGCACCATGGCCTGGGGCATGAATTTAAAACCCCCCATGGAGGACTTTCCAGCAGCAAGTGTGTGTGTGTGTGTGGGGGGGGGGTTCCTCTCCATGCAGCTGGAAAGCCCCTTGTTATCTTTATTTAAATCTAGCCTTTTAAGCCTATTCATGTTACATATAGATTTTAATTACTGCATAGAATGGTTTATTTTTGTTGTTGTTTATTTGTGTCAATATAAATGTAATCATAAATAAAATTAGTCCAACCAATGGTTTTCATTACTTAAATTGGTTATAATGAAATTAGATATTAACAAATACTGAAATATTAACAAAAATATGTATTTTGACTTTGTGGTGAGTGTAATGCAGTTAAACAGTCAAATAACCAGGGTTTGGAGAGCAATCCTTAAAGGTGTTTAATTTATATTAACGTTGTCACTTCTCATGAAACTATTTCTCACAACTCTAATTAATTCTGAACTACTCAGGGCTAGGATACCGTTTATAAAGATGTGGAGAAAGAGGCATCCTGTTTCAGGCAAAGGATTGTGAGATACTACTGAAGCACATCAAAAATTCAGAGATATATACATCAATTCTATGTTTCTCTGGCATAGTTTATTCCTTATATAGAGTGAAGAAAAGAGAGAATATATGAATATATATATATACCATCATAGAATTTTAATTTTGCTGTAGGTTGTCTCTGGTTCTACCTGTAACACAATGAGACTGATGAGTAAGTAAACTCACTCGAGAAAAAAAGTAAAGCAATTAACAGTGTAGAAGAAGGATGAAATAACCTAGTAGATTTTTGCTGAAGGAATAAAAACTGGCTAAGAGTTCATAGAAAGGACAGTTAGGTTGTACTATTCAAGGTTGAGAAGTTCAAGCTTTTCCAGGGCATGAAGGGCAAGGTGACATAAACATCTGCTCTTCAAGAACATGATTAATGAGCTTGGATGGTTCCAGCAATTGCTTTATCATTGATATAGATAATTTTAAAGGAGGTGAGGATAATTGTAAATCAAGCAGGAGGCTTAAAAAAGCAAAATTTCAGGAAAGAGTTGTGTCCTGGAACATTGTAGTGCATTTAAACTACAAAATAAAGACAAAATGAAATATAAGTGGAAACACAACATGAAGAACTCTGCGTGTATTTTGGCCTGTGTGTATCTTGGCCTATATTTGGGCCTGTTTCTGTTTTACTTAAATTATATTTAAGGGGCACAATCAGAAATTTCACACTTCATGCAACAATAGTGTTTTCAGTATTATGCATACAATATTAGGAAATCCTCCTCCAAAGATTTCAAAAAGGTTTTTAGTACATATATGAGAGTTAGATTTGCCCTAAGGACATCTGGATAACTTGAAACAAGATTTGACTTTAGGAATATACAGTTAGAATACAAGAACAGGATTTTACAAGTGTCTGCTTCATTCAGTCAAGCTTGAGTTAACTGCTGAAGTCACATGCCGAGAATCACATGAGCTTCTGCTAGCCAAAGAGGAGAGACAGACACACAGGCACAGACAGACTGCACCGACATTCAAACTGAGCACTTGTATAGAAAGAGTTTGCTGTTCTTATATTTAATGTAACTTCATTTGTTATCCAGTAAAGTTCTACAAAGCAACTCAATTGCAACTCTGCTATATTATTTACTCAATTCATTGCAATGCAAACAAACAGCCGTGATGGTGACCAAAGGTCATTTCAGTCCAGGAGTCCTATTTGAGCTTCTTGGCTGCCTTTACAATTCTGACACAGGGAGGTGGGCACAATCTATTTCTGGACTTCAGAAGGAGGACCAACCACAAAGTATCAAGGAATGAGTTTACAGATTATTGCAAAGCCAATACGATTTCTAGTGGTCAGAGGTGGG
Source organism: Sphaerodactylus townsendi (assembly GCF_021028975.2). NCBI lineage: Eukaryota > Metazoa > Chordata > Lepidosauria > Squamata > Sphaerodactylidae > Sphaerodactylus > Sphaerodactylus townsendi. The sequence continues at coordinate 146,469,021 of NC_059425.1, read as the reverse complement.
ATCCAGCAGGTTCTCACAGGTTCCCGAGAGTAGGTTACTAAATATTTGTGAGTGCCGAGAGGGGGTTACTAATTGGTGATTTTGCCACGTGATTTTTGCCTTAGTTACGCCCCTCCTCTCAGCAGTAGCGTGCAGAACTTGAAGCAGTCTAGCTGGAGGTGCACCGGCGTGCGTGGCAGCCTGCGCCTGTGTTCATCCGTTTCTTGCCCAAGGACCGGCGCAGTGGCTGCATCTTTGCCACAGTCCCGCCCAGGAATGCCCCGCCCCCAGAATGCCTGGCCACGCCCCGCCATGCCCTGCCCAGCCCCATTGGCGCTACGCCACAGTTTGAATCCCACCACCATGGGAACCTGTTACTAAAATTTTTGGATCCTACCACTGAATAAGGCCCTAGCTAAGTTTATGGCAGATAAAGAATTTAGGATAAAATTGATTTCTTTGCAGAGTAAGTGCTCCTTTGACTTAATTTGATTGATTACTTGAAAATTCCTTAAGAGATAGAGAGTATTGAGAGCCAGATGACCACACCCGAGAAAGAATTGAGAGACTAATTTAGCCAAAATGAGTTTGGCACTTGTATTCACTAAATGGAAACAAGTTTGAACTACTTTCAGGCTGATTATGCACAAAGTATCTGTCATTCTGCAGAGGCAAACATGCATTGCTGCAAGATTTCTTGTATGGACAAATTTCCTCGAGTCCTGCTTCCACTTTCCATTCCCTCTGCAGTGAGCAACATCACTTCTAGCGTTACTTTAATTTGCTTTGCCACCAGTCTGGGGCAGATTTGCAAGTAAGTACAGCTTCTTTCCTCCACCCACAGCCAGCCTATCTAGCTTAATCCTTCCCACTCCTTTGCACTGCTGTCCACATCTTCCCCTTCTTCCATGTTGCCATGTACGCTCAAAGGTGTAGCCCCATCTCTTATTAGCTCCCATTGGAAACAATGGGGGATGGGGGCCCCCCTTTGGGAGTCCATAACTTTGGATGCTCTAAACCAAACCGCACAAAACCTGGGTGGTATCATCAGGAGAGTCTCCTAAAGTTACCCTGCTAACTAAAATCATCAGGAGAGTCTCCTAAAGTTACCCTGCTAACTAAAAACTGCGCCCCCTGCAGGCCAAAAACTGAAAAAACACTAAAATACAAAAAACACAGGCTTGAATTTTTGTGCCTCCCCAAGGCGTGCACCCGGTGCAACACGCACCCCCTGCCCCCTTGTAGCCTTGCCTCTGAGTGCCTGGTTCAAATTACATATTGAAACAACTTCCTCATTCTGTGATTTAGGTTTTTTCGTGTCTTTTTGTCATCAAAACTGGTTGTTACATAAATGACATGAAGGATTTTATAACACAGAGTGTACCAGTATTCCATCTGAAGTGGTATAAGTCACCTTAGATGCCAATTTTCTTTACACTAATATTTCCCCGGCGAAGCTCATACGGTGATTGCGTATTTTAGATTTATGTGGGATCCCACAATATTCCACATGCTTTTTCATGGAACTGATTGATACCATCTTACAGAAACATTATTTCAGATTTTCCAATCAGTTCTGTTATCAGATTAGATGTGTAGCCCTGAGAAGTCCTTTTGACCCTAGCATTGCTAGGTTCATGTTCTCCATTTGTAATTCTATATCCAAACCTTAATTTATGGATATGACCTTGTATAAGTGATGCATTGATGACATGTTTACATTTTAATATTTTTCAACATAGATAAATTTCAATAATACAGTGCACATCATGATAAAATTTACTAATCAATTTAATAAGGAAATCCTTTCATTTTTAGATACTGAGGATGTTAGGTCAAGCAATAATTCATTAGTTAGATTGTATATTAAGTAAAAATTAGGAATTGTTACACTTTTCTTCTTTTTATCCATTTTATCCATTTGGCAGATAAGAAGACTGGGATACACATTTGTGCTCCTTATGGATGATATTTGCAGCTTAAAAGAAATTTTAGTTTTGTACAGGATTACAATATACATAATCTAGCTCGGGTAATCAATTAACAGGTAGAAAATATTCGCCTAGAATCATTGATGCAGTAGCCAATAAAATGGGATATCAATTTAGTACCATGTCATTGCAAAATAGAAATTGACCTGTTCATAGTTAATTTAGTACCAGGTTATTACAAAATAGAAATGGATCTGTGTGTCCCAGTCTTCCCATCTGTCATTTGCCATAAGAGAACTATGTGTAGATTTTGGCATTTGGTTCGACATATCCCAGGATGCAGAGATTTTCCTTCTATCAGATTTAGGAGAACCAGAAACTTTCTGTGACGAATTACAAGAAAAGGTGAATTTAAACTGCATTTCTGTCAAAGTAAAATACTGTTTACATTCAGCATGGAGCAAGAGAAGCCTAGGAACAGGAGAAGCCACTTGATTGGCAGTAACCTCCTGCATTTTGATTCACCAAGTAATTGCATGATGCAGGAGGTGGATATCTCCCTTATTACAATGTTGAGGGGCTTTTGGAATTTTGAGTTCTTGACTAGAACAGTTATCTGCTGAAAAAGGTCATTACTTCTCTAAGGAAAATAGTGGCTGGCAGTAGTGATTCTGTCTTGCCCTACTGTGGTGGCAGCCCTGTGTGCTGTGGTTTAAGCAAATAATGCACTGGAGTATATTGATGATTGAGTTTATAAAGGGGTCAAGCTGAAGGTCCACATAGATAAGAACCACTAAGGAATATCTTCAAGCGTGGGAAGAATTCCATTGTACCAGTTAGTCTAGGGTACTGAGTTTTGCTTTCGCCTATTCTGCACATGCAGAATAATGCACTTTCAATCCACTTTCAATGCACTTTGCAGCTTTCAATGCAGCTGGATTTTACTGTGTGGAATAGCAAAATCCACTTGGAAACAATTGTGAAAGTGAATTGAAAGTACGGAAGGGGCCTTTGTGTTCCTATGAAGAGAGTTTTTAAGTGTCATTCTGATTTAGGCCCTGAGTATGAGGAACATCCATTAGCCAGAGAATATTTTAAATATAAAGAACTGTAACATCTTATAAAACAACATCTCTGAAACAAACATCTCAGCTAAACTGAGCCAAGTAATCTAAAGTGCTGTGCAAAAAAAAGCAAAAACTACAAGTATCTTTGTCAAACTCTCCTGTGTAATTAGAATATATTGCTCTTGCCTCCTGCCTTATTTGCCCCATACATCAATCTCCAAGTTTAAATAAAAAAAATCTGTTTTCTTGTTTAAGGTTACTTCTGCCCTAGTATATTCATTTTAGTGTGCCTAGTGTGGAGAATGTCTGAGAATGAAAAAAAAAATTCAATGGGCATCCCTTCAACTTCTGGTGTGTGATAACAGGGCTGATGGAAAGTGACTACCTACTTCACTCTACCATATTTTTGAGTCACCTCAGTCCCTGAAGTGAAAAGATGGGAAAAATAAGAGTGATTTCCCTATATTTGTGATATAGAAGACTCAGTGGGTGTCAGTTGCACTTATGTACTCTGATATTGACCTTAAGACCATAAGAAAAAGCCTGCTGGATCAGACCAGAGTCCATCTACTCCAGCACTCTGTTACTCACCGTGGCCCACCAGATGCCTTTGGGAGCTCACATGCAGGATGTGAAAGCAATGGCCTTCTGCTGCTGCTCCTGCTGCTGCTGCTGCTGCTGCTCCCAAGCACCTGGTCTGCTAAGGCATTTGCAATCTCAGATCAAGGTGGATAAAGATTGGTAGCCACAGATCGACTTCTCCTCCATAAATCTGTCCAAGCCCCTTTTAAAGCTATCCAGGTTAGTAGCCATCACCACCTCCTGCGGCAGCATATTCCAAACACCAATCGCGTATTGATTGAAGAAATGTTTCCTTTTATTAGACCTTAGGTCTATGAACAATATTTTATGTTGGATACTTTATATGTGGAAATCTGTACTAATTCCCTTGAAACAATGTTTGAGCATCCACAGGATATTTGTAAATTTCAGCTGCATCATTTCAGTTGTAACATCAGACGGGTTATATTTGCAATTACATTCCCACATGGATGATTGTTTGCAGACAAAAGCATTAATTCCATCAGAACTCCTATAATTGAATTAGGAATGCACATGTGGAGGCTCCTTTATTATCACATTTTGTGGAGAAAGGTCATGGTCACAAGGATATGAAGTTGTTTGTAATAAACAATATAAATACATTCTTAGAGGGCTACCGATTTTAATAAGGTGCTTTTAGGCAAAAAGATAGGATGGTACTTAGGCTGAATCCCCATATGTCTTATGAACTTAATTTCCATATGAATGTCATTAGGAATGTACCTCAAGCTTCCTCCCACCTTGATTGATTTCAAAACATAGTTTCAAAATACATTTTATATTGGATTTGCACCTATGAGTTTCAATCAATTGTAGTTAGTTTTAACTGTAGTTTGCTAAACTGCTAACATTAAGTTGTACTATAGCTAAAGTTAATCATGGAATAGGAATTTCACCTATGAGGGATACAGATTCACAGCATAACAACATTCTCCAAACATGTTTTGGTGATTGGGAAAATCATGCCTTCGCCAGGCAGCTTATGGCTTGTAAAAAGTTAAAACAATCAAGCTACGAAATCCTAGATCTTCTGTCAAGGTAAAGTGGAAGGTGTTTCTCTCACTTTATAGAAAACACTGTGTACACAGTGCATGGAACTGTTAACATATATTTCACTTTTAAGGCACACTTGATTTTAATTATTAAAATGGAGGCGAGAGACATAAAAATCAGGATGTCTGTCCAGTGTAATCCACAAACAGTGCTTGGAACAATGCAAGAAATATTTTTTCTGACCCACCCTTTTGTGATTAGCTGCAATCTGGAACAATACCTCAAGTTTAATCACTGATTGGCCCCTGCCTGACAGTTTTCTGTAGAAACAAACACCCAGAAAGGAGAAGCATCTACATCCAAGTGCTAGTTGTGAAAACAAAATCAACAGTTATTTTATGCATGCATGTTTTACAGTTTATGGCACCCGGTGAGAGGAAAGCTCACAATGGCAATGTCATGTTTGTTTGTTCCTCTGGCCATTAAGGATTAAGGATGGCTGCAAAAGGATTACATATTTGTTTGTTGCTTGGTGAAGGATATACTGCTCTCCTTTTCATCAAATAGAAGGAAATCACAAAAATGATTATCATTTTTTAAAATCCTCCCCTCCCTCCCCTTCCCTTGCATGCCACCCCTCCCTCCCTCCCCCTCCCCCTCACTTCCCTTCCCTTGCATGCCACCACTCCCACTCTCTCCCCTACCTCTCCCTCCACTAGGGTAGGTGTGCCATATCTAGATGTCGAGCCCCCTCCTCTCCCTCTCTTGCATTTCTCTCTAAAAATACTAGCACCCCAAATAAGAAATCTGTTACCAGAATGTTGTGGAGAAGATCAATATATGTATATACTTTATATAAATGTCAGAGTAGGAAACTCTACTTCTTCCCTCCCCGATAATTGGGAGGACTTTTAAAAACTTGATTTCAACATCAGCCATTGGTAATGTATTAGATCTACTGAAATAATGATAGATCTAATATAGGAATATATAAATACAGAATAGTGGAATAACAAGCCTCTCTAGAAGTGCTCCTATACGCAGGGAAAACAATTATAAAACAACAAACTAAGCCAAACAATTGGCAACATGTTTTAAAGATGATAATTCCTTGGATGACTCAGTCTCTAGAATAAAACCACCAGAAAACGTAAAAGATCAACCACCCAGAAGACAGCAAGAAAATTAATTTAAAATATAAGAGTATATGCTGGAAATGTTAAGAAAAACCTGGTTCATTTTTTCATCTGTAGTAGGTTTTCAAAAAGGTTTGAAATTTTTGGATATTAATTCATACTGAAACATAAAAACACTAAAGGTTAAATCTCAAATGGGTCCTAAAATTACTGTTGTTATAGTACAGCAATGTTGTGAGGGTTTCCCCCAAAAACGATTAAAACAATAAGAATTATTTTTTTACTTATTAACAACAGCAACTGTAATTGTTGTCTCTATATGGAAATTTGAAAGGGTTCCTATTTCAGAGAACAGGGAAGTTAAATGAGAGAGTATTTTTGTATGGTAAAATAACTAAATAGAAGATCAGAATATGAATTTGAAGCAAAATGAGCACCTTATCTTAACTATTATAACATGTAAAATATTGTCAAGTTCATGTACCAGCAGTATGATTTTAGCATACAAGAGCATAAATCAATATATATTTTAACATATATAGATAATGATACATAATCTTAATATGAATTAACTATATTAATATAATACAATGAAGAAATTGTCAAATTTATGTACCAAGCTTTTTTCTTTTCTCTTTATTATATTCTGAATTGTAATTGGTGTTCCTTCAGTACTACTTGTACAAGTACAATCCATTCATTGTTTTCCTCCCCCCCCCCTCTTTTCTCTGTATTATGCTTTTTTTTGTGTGGAAAAAATAATAAAAATCTACTAAAAAGAAATAACAAGCGTCTCTCTCCTCCTGGGGTGGCAGCAGCAGCAGTGGGAAGTATGTCTGTCTATGTATGTGTGGAGGTGGGGAGGGAATAGTTCTAGGACAAGGTCCCCATCTTCAGCAAAATGTGATCCAGGGAATTGCTTTGTCTTCTTTATTTGGGGGAGATTATTTTTGGAAAAGGGCTACAATATCAACATAACTTCAGCAATATCAATATAATAGTAATTTAAATGGCTTTAATAAAGCCAGCAATCTTGTGACTGCGTGTCTTTAAGAGTGAGTTGATGGGTGGAATTAAGAGAACCAGGAAAAGAAGATCTCAGAGAGTTCAGCAGCCAAGCCACACAGCAAGCAGTGGTGTAAAAAAACACACACAAGAAAACTTTACCACAGCTTCACTGAACAGTGGAGAGCCATGAGGTAAGTGTTCCATGCATAATGGACAACAAAGAATTGGAAATTATGTTATATTACAAAGATGTTTTGAAAAAAAAATCCCTAAACCCTTCTATGCTGTGTTTCCTATCAAAACCACTGAGACACAAAAATTAATAATATAGTAAGGAATTTTAGGGTATGTTTTATAGCCAAAATAAAACGTGTACACTCATATTTTTAAATCTGCAAGTAAAGACCAGAAAACAGAGGTGGGATTCAGGGGGTTCCGAAGGTTCTGTAGAACCTGTTGTTAAAATTTAAAATATTACTTTTTAAATACTTAAAATAGTTTTTATTAAGTATTAATATTTTAATACTTAAAATAAAAACGTGATATTAAAAGTATTTTAAATACTTTTCAACAGTCATTATTTGAATCCCTCCACCATCGGAACCTGTTGTTAAAATGTTTGAATCCTGCCACTGCCAGAAAGCCAAGAATAAAGACAAGATGACAAGATTTGAGATATATATTACTTGATAGATGCTTTCCCCTTAACCCAATTAAAAGCAGGATAATGGCACCAACTGAAATAAGAGCAGAACTTCGAGATGGACCTGATCTTTCTCTCCATGAATGACTGGGTTCACAGAAGTGATTTTTACTACTGTTTGCTTTCATCTGAAGCTTTCTATATCTCTGAAAAGCTGCTGCTGAGGATCAAGAAATGCTCCAGGATAATATGCCATGTCTGCTTCACCACACTGTAAAAAGAATTTCCTTGCAGTGCACTACTTGTTTCTTTACTCTGATTCAAACATTCTGCTGAAAATGAAGCTCAAATATGACAACAGAGAAGTGGCATAAGTCTCCCGTATCTATCATACAGATAATCTGCAGTGGGAAGAAGTAAAATCACACATGCCAGGCCTAACGTGATTAGACACTCATGACTAATCAGTGGATGCTATTTGGAGGGGAAGAACTCACCCACAGCTCCTCAATCATGCTATTTCAGCACAGACTGAGTGAAAATATGACTCAGGGCTAACAATCATATATAAATTGTACATTTCTTCTGTGCAACTCAGCTTTAGGAATTGGATGTTAGACTCCTGTTAAAACATCTGTTCCATCATGTCTGCATATGATACACTGTATCATCTATACAACACATCATAAGACCTCATTGCATGCAGAGGTGCAGAATTTCGCTTCATTAAGTACAGACAACATTTGTTTGTTGGAAATGAAATCGGCCGCAGCCCAATTTATTTTAACAGTATAACAAACTCGAAGCTGGGTGAGCATATCAGAGCACATCCTGGCCCCCAGGCCGTGAATGCTGAACCTGGTTGTCGGGGCAGTCCCAGCTGACCCCTCAGGCCCTTTGGACAGCAACAACTGTCTGGCACATCCCCCAAGGGAACTGGAACAGAAAGTTACTAGGTGCAACTTGGGTGCATACCCATTTTTTGACACCCCTTCCTGCCGGGTAGCGAGCTCTCCACATGGCCCCAAGGCTTGCACTATTGAGTTCTCCACTACCTCAGACCTCTTATGGAGGCCCCCAATGTGGAAAAGTCCAGCATGCAAGCTCTGCCTTCCCAAAAAGGATGTGCTCTTATGCCCCAACCGCCACAGAACTGCAACAAATATTATACAAATATGTAAGCAAAAACCTGAAATAAAACATTTAACAATGGGAGGGTAGGAGGGTCTTTACCGTCCCTGGCCTTGAAAGAGGCCGTCTACCAGCCAGGCCCAGCCTTTAAAGGCTTGCCCGGCCCCTGTCAGGTGACGGAGTACTATTGCCAACAGGGAGGAGGGGGTTCCGCTCCATCCTCCCCCACCACAATGGCGCCTCCAGGGTAAGTCCTGGGGCGCGTTTTGTGGTAATATAAGCACTGTTGATATTATCCTACAGTATGGGCTAGAGAGATGGTTGACAAAGATGGACTGGGAAGCCCACCAGCTAATTACCCTAATATAAAATGACACAGCAAAATAAGCTATGATTCCTTCCCTCCCTCCTGCTAAAAATTTTAATGGAATCCTGAAAGGTTACAGTTGCTGTGACACCTGTTTACACGTTTTACACATTTTACACATTATCGGGTCCCCACTCTACAGTCCTATGTAGTAGTTAGATGCAATTTACAGGTTCCAATCAATTCTCACACACATAATGCCAATTCAGCTCTCAGTTGTGTCACATGTGGAGAAGGGGCTTCAATCTACCCCGACCCTGTTCCATTCTTCTGATCAGAAACCATCTAAGACAGGGGTGTCCAACTCTGGCGCCCCAGATGTTCATGGACTATGATTTCCATCAGCCCCTGCTTGGCCATGCTGGCAGGGACTGATGGGAATCTTAGTCCATGAACATCTAGGGCACCAGAGTTGGACACCCCTGATCTAAGAAGCGCTCTGTGGCCCACTGGAGAAATCCACAACTGCACATGAGTGTCTTACCAGCAGGTCAAATAGTGTCCCCTTTAACGTTTCAAGTCAGAAAAATGGCACAGTATGGGGTGAAAAGCTGGAAACCCCTAGTCCTCACATGCTGCAGTCCATACACACCACAAGAATAATGGACTGAACCATGATGTAAAATACTGTTTTATAAAGCACATTTTGAAGACAAACTACATAAAATTTATAGATTTGAATGTATTTGAATTTAGATACTTAAAAGGCCATTTTACCCAACAAGGTAATTGCAAAATCAGTACAGAATAAATTTTTTAAATACTGAGGTGAATAACACTCTGAATGTAGGCAGGGAAGCGCACGCACGCGCGCCACACACACACACACATATTCATACATATCTTTACACTGTGAAAAGTAAAATACTTTCTCTTCCATCCCTTCCAGTTGGAACATCTTTTCAGATAGAATTATATTATGTTTCACTTTTCTATCTATATATATAAACACAAAATACCACTGACTGACTGATGCTAAGAAAGGATTTTCCAAAATATTTACTTCCACTCGACTTATTAGATATTTACTGTTCAACTCTGGCCATCTGCATGAACATTCTAAGGGTGACAGTTAAAAACCATGAGTTTCATGTCCTTCAACATGGTATTTTCAATGGTTTTTTAGTTCTTTTGATGAGTCTGTCAGTCAGTCAGTCACTGAGTGATAGTTCACGTTTATATATATAGCTGCGTTTCACAGGACATTTTAATGAAGGGCACTTTGAAGCTCTAACTGCATTTGTTGCATCGACAAGTTCTGCTAATGCCCACCAAACAGCAAGCACGCTTGATCCAGTGGCGCGCCAACTGCATTCTAACACTGCACTTCTCAACACATACGAACCTGTTCCTTCTGCTGAAACCGCTAAAGGGAGAAGAGGAAGTAAACACAGAAAACGATTTACACATTGCATTAGAAAAAGACAACTACAGAAAGCTGCTGCAAAATATGCGAAAACCAACCCATCAGTCCACAGACAGGCTGTGAGGAAATATGCTGCATGTCACCCCAAAGTTCACAAACAGGCTGTAAAGAAATATGCTGAATGTCACCCCTAAATTCATAGAGAGGCTGTGATGAAGTATGCGTAGCAAAGCACGGGTATCCTGCTAGTCTTACATATTTTTAGCAAGCATATACAAGTCTCTCTGTAGTGAAGCATGGGAAATTCATACCTTATTGTGATAGGCACAAGGGCATTTGTGCTAATGGAGAAATTGGTAGTCACCATCAGAATGTTCTGCGAAGGACCACAGCCAAACCGTGCTGTAGGTCTTCCTTCCACAAGGTATAGATGAAGAAAGGGATTTCCAGCATCCTCATCACTCACTTCAAAGATAATGAAATATTTGTTATACTTTTACAAAGAGAAATGTAAATATCTACTTGCTAGAAAAGCCAAACAGCATTTTTTTAAAAAAACCCTCAAATTACCTATACAAATGGTATTTTCCCCCACAGAGTTTTCCAGGATGGCGAGCATGGCAAGCACAAGGTTTGTATGCTTTTAGTCATGATGGTACAAAAGTAAGAACAAAAACAAGGAAATGATTTTTACACCTCAACCACCAAAGTTAGTGTTTGCCTCAGCATGATTGCCACAAAACTGAGGCCGTTTCCACACGAAAACGCTGGGACCGTCCGCACGGTCCCAGCCGTGGAGCGCCGGCGCCCGGCCAACCCGGCGTGTCCCTGGGCCTCCGGCGCGTCGCCGAGGCCTGGGGACACGCCCCCTGGCCCTGCGTGCCTGCTCCAGCAAGCATGAGCCAGGAGGCGTCTCCAGACACCGGCGTATCAAACCGTAAAAAAATAGCAAAGATACGGCGGGGGGGGCGTCGTGAAGCAGCTGCCGTTAATTTCGACAGCGGCTTCACAGCGGCGTATTCGAAAGCGGCTTCCCAGCGGATTTAAGAATCGCCGACTCTTGGCTTTCCAACCGAGGCGCAAAGGCGGCCAGCGGCTGCTGCAACTCGCCCCGTCTTGAATGGCGGCCTGGAGCGGCGTTTGCGTCTCCAGGCGTCATTTTTCTGCCCACGTCTTGAGCTTGACTGACACTTACTGCAGTGACTATGGGAGGGGGACTGAAGATACAGTTCGTGCTTCCTGTAAATTTCTTTTATCCCTGAAGAATGCCTGCAAACCTTCCAATGGTACTTCAGAATCTCTAAGGCTCATTCCGCACAAGCAGAATAATGCACTTTCAAACTGCTTTCAGTGCTCTTTGAAACTGTGCGGAATGGCAAAATCCACTTGCAAACAGTTGTGAAAGTGGTTTGAAAACGCATTATTTTGCGTGTTTGGAAGGGGCCTAAGAATCTTAAGTTTTGCAAAAAGTTCCCATTCTTGTTGGTAACAAGCCAATGGTGTCTCACTTTGAACTAAACACAAGTGCATGGTGTCACCTTGCCCACTGAATAGACCAAAATTTCCAGCATTTGGTACTGAAGAATGAAGCCAAACTCAGCCATCAAATGTTCCATTAGAATGTTACTCAAGTAATAAGACCAAATGGTTACAAATCAGCAATGGGAATAATGCTGCCAGCAAATCACAGATTTGTGTTAGACAAGCCTATAAATACATTAGTAATAACAATCCTGAGAGTCACCTGACATAGATCTATAATAGGAAATGGAATTTTTGACTTCTGGGTTATGGAAGACTGCAAGTTGACCGTGGCGAGTTGTTTTGAGGCAGGCAATAAAATGTTTCCTTCATAGAGTTCCTCATTATTTTTGCCCCCTTTGATTCTGAAAATGTTTTATTTCCAGCCTCCAAACATTGTTTTGAGGCAGGCAATAAAACGTTTCCTCCATAGAGTTCCTCATTATTTTTGCCCCCTTTGATTCTGAAAATGTTTTATTTCCAGCCTCCAAACATTTTCAGTTAATCCTCTTTAAAAATGATTATTTTGGCTAAAATGTTTTCAAAGCAGTGTCAGTGCGATCTCTTTCAGATGTTTTCTGTGCCTCTCTGTCTTTCCTGAATTTTCTCTTGGCACCATTTTCTGTTCCCCCTCACCTGATTAGTTTAAGCATTCCTGTGAGTTTTTTTAATGGGGGGGGGGGTAATCTCCAAGGCATTAATTCTACAAGATCTGGAGAATCGCAGCATGAAGCTGCAAAGCCTTGAAGCATTGATTCAAAAGGGAAAAAAGGGACAAAAACCATGTAATGGTGGCCATTCTTTTCAAGTGCAGACATACATTCAGTGGTAGGATTCAAATAATTTAACAACCGGTTCCGAAATGACTCAGTGTTGTAATTACAACCAGTTCTCTGAACTAGACAAAAAATTAGCTACCGGTTCTACCAAACTGGTGTGAATAGGCTGAATCCCACCATTGCATACATTGTGGTAAAGCGGAGATTGAAAACATACTATAAATGTTTTCAGTGATTTGTGCAAAAAGGCCAGAGATACTACCATAGCTTAACCTTAGGGATCAGTGACAGCTTCATTGGGTCATTCCGCACATGCAGAATAATGCACTTTCAAACTGTTTTCAGTGCTCTTTGAAGCTGTGTGGAATGGCAAAATCCACTTGCAAACAGTTGTGAAAGTGGTTTGAAAACGCATTATTTTGCGTGTGCGGAAGGGGCCATTGTGAACAATGAGAAACACACAAAAGTGAGAAACACACAAGAATGTATAAATTTGCTTAGTACCATGGGACAGGGACTGGAATTGTGTGTCTACCCAAAAGTTTTGAAACAACTGAATACCGGTATTCCCTCACAATTTCATAAGCAGTTCTCTTTGACCTTTATTTCAGGAGGCCTTTTTTGAAAAGTTTAATTTCCATAGCATATTTTAAATGTAACACACACACACACACACACACACACACACACACACACACACACACACAAATTATCATATTCCACACATGAAACCAGTATCCTTGTATATGAATCACAGATTAGCAAGTTCTGTTCTCCCATTAAATTTCTATTGAAAGGTGAATGCCGGGGTGGGGAAGGAATAATTAATAAATGACCAAAGAAAGATTCTTTTGTCCTTGTATTTCAGGAAATACCTGATAGAGTCCATGTGTAAAGCATTCCTTTCCAAATTAGTTTCGTGTTCCTTTAGGCTATATAGTAATTTTCTATAAATTATGTATCTTCCGTTCCCTCTCCCTGCCTCTGTCTTTCGCTCACTCATTAAATAGCTCTCTATTCCTTTGGCAGCAAGGTCCATATTAATAAACTCTTATCCGCAACATTTGGAGCCACTGAGTAGTGTAGTAGAGTTCAATTTATTGTTGAGAGAATTTGCTCCTCAGTCAATAACTTTCTTTTCAAATCATGATAGCTTAGCTGAGGAAGCTTTTATCTCCAACGTCAGCAAAAGTGACGCGTGTTTTTACAGTCATTTACTTTTATATATATACTTGTTAAATTTTACACCAACAGCTGAAAAATTAAAGTGCTAAACCAATCAGTCACCTCTGTGCAATGTGTTCTGTGCCTGCTGAGCTTGTACTTTGAGAAGAATGAAAGACAGTGATAGTGAAAATAGCCTGGCCAACTAGTTCATTTCTACTCAGTGAGTGTTGAACAAATTAGTTATACTACTCAGTGAGTGTTGAACAAATTAAGGCAAGTTAATACTTACCGTAAAAAGGATTACTAACTGGGACGCAGAGGTGGACTAGTTTGGAACAGGATAAACAGTGTCAGTGACATGGTGTTAGTGACACGGTGGTTTGTCTCCTAGTGGGAAAATGGTGGAGTGCCATGCTGGATGAACCCCCCACACTTTATTCAGTAGAAAAGGCTAGCAATTTAAAACAAAACTGCAGCCATTTGAGAATAATGATGCAGAACAGCCATCCACACAGCCCGATCCTATGCCAGCTAATTTGGCCAGTAGCAGCCACAAAATCTCTATCTCCACCAAAAATGTGGGGAAGGAGAAGGATTCATAAAGATCTCATGCAGGGAGTTCTCCAGGACAGGAGACTCACATGTCTTCCTTAGCTATTATCCATTTTTGAGGTCAGGGCAGGGTTTATCCTGGATCCCACGGTTGTCTATTTCAATCCTGAGATATGGTGACCAGAACTGGACACAGTATTCTAGAAGAACTTGTGCCATACAGCTATACAGTGGCATTATAATATTTCAAGTTTATTCCCAACAGTCCCTAAAATAGTGTTCGCCTCTTCCATTGATGAGGCACCCTGGGCTGATACTTTTATTGAGTTATCTAGTATGAACCCAAGATCTTTCCCCCTCTTATTCTCAGAAAGATCAAACCCATTTAGCATATTCATGAAATTGGGATTTTTATTCTGAGATGCCACGTTGCTGCCAACTCACCCAATTAATGGATATTGGGAGTTCTTCACAGTCAAGTCTTGGTTTTCACTGTACTGAATAATTTGGCCAGTATCCTGCTCCTTCCCAGTTTATGATAAAATTAAATATCTCCAACCTCAATACCAATCTTTGTGGAATTTTCCCCACCCCAGGCTTACTTTCCTCTATTGAGAGAATTATCCATTGATTCTACTCATGTCTATTCCAGCCACAAAGGACCCCTGATTGCATTACCTCTCCTGATTGTCTTCACCCAGATACTCCCTTCTATGACTAAACTTCTTCTGATCACTTTAGTTTGCATTCTATTGTCTCTCTGCTGTGATTTCATCAACTACAGTGGAACCTTGGTTTTTGTCGGCAATCCCTCTGGCGACTATCGGCCAAAACCAAAACCGGTGAAAACCGAGGCTACGCTGTCTGCGCAGGTGTAACGCAAATGGTGCATTGAAGTTACGCAAAAGTCACCTTGGATTTTGTCAGCAAGTCGACGAAATCCAAGGCAACCGATGAAAATTGAGGCAAAAAACAGCTGGCAACAATTGGTGAAAACTGATGTCATTGAAAACTGAAGTTCCACTGTACCTGGACAACTCCCTGCTACAGCCATCCACTTAATGTCTCTCCCATTATTCAATCACCCTTTCTCCTCTTAATTTCTATCTTGCATGTCTCAGATCTAGTCCCCAAAGGTCAAAGCCTTCTTGACAACTCCCAAATGTGGTCCTTCACCCTATGTCTTATCCTCCAAAGATCCAATCGCTCAGTGCCATTGACACCTTTCTGTCTTTGTAACTGTGTCCAACTCATTGCCCCCTGGAACCAAACGCTGGCCATTTGGCTCTGAATCCCAGATCTTCTTCACACCGTGATCAGGTTGTATTACCCATGTACCCCTTATCCCTCTCTATTTCAGAACTATTTTTCCAACCTATTTATATCTTATGAACTCTCTCTCTGCGTCTGTGTTTGCTGCATTGAACTGAGTGCTGCTGAACTCCTTATCCCTACAATAAAGATTGTCAAATTTGCCTTATACTCCTCTCTGTGGATCTTCTTCCAAGAACTGACCTTCATATACATTGGTATTAAAGATTCCCTACCCAGCCTCTCGCAATATTAATATGCAGTCTGCTCTGAGCTAATATTCCCCACTTTATTGAGAGACTGCATCTCCATCCTGGGTAACACAGTGAATGACTGATATTACTGACCCGCTATATATACAGGTTAGTAGATCAATATGCTCATATTTGAGTTCCCTAAGAACTGATATATGCCATCAGATGTATTGGTTTTTAATTTCCCAGTAATATCTAGAACATCTTTTGTCATTTCAATTAGAATCAGTTCTTCAGACTTTTCCACTGAAAGTAGTTGCTCTCACTGGGGATGCATGCATCACACTTCTCACAGTGAACACAGATGCAAAAAATTCAGTCAACTTCTCTGCCATTTTCCCATCTTCTTTTAATAATATTTTATTCCTTGGTCATTCAAAGGCCCAACTGCCCCTCTGGTCAGTTTTGTGCTCCTGATATACTTAAAGTTTGTTGTTTGTCTTGAGGGTTTTAGCAATCTGCTCATTAAATTCTGTTTTAGCTTGTGTAATTATTAATTAGCAATTTTGGGAGGGGGGATAGACCCTGTGTTCAATTCTGTTAACTTTACTGAAACAGATTCCACTTTTTAAAAAGAAGCCTTTTTGCTTTTCATGGCTTCCATAACTAGGTCATTTATTAACCATGCAAGCATCCTTTTAGACTTGGCAGTACCTTTCCTAACTTGGAAAATGCATTCTATAGGGCTTCATTTAGTGTGATTTCAAATAGCTTCCAAGCATCCTCTAGTCTAATGATTTGATTCTCTTGATATTCCCTTTCAACCCTATTCCCTTCATTTCTGAAAAGTTCCTTCTTTTAAAATCAAATGTATTTTGGACTTCAAGAGTAACTTTCCATTGACATGAATGCTCAACATGATAGCATTGTGGCCAGTGGTTCCAAATGACATAACAAAATCTGCCTCTTCAGTCCTGCTCAGAATCAACTCCAACATCTCTATCCCTTTGGTTGACTCTTTGACCAACTGTTCCAGTACACAGTCATTTTTGATGTCTGAGAACCATCTCCAGGCCTCATCTCCCTGTGTCTTGGGTTTCTGCTGCCAGCTCTCTGCCTGTTTGGGAAGAACTTATTGTTTTGTGCTTGGACATCTCAATCTCAAGGATTGGTTTGCCTACAATGGACTTTATTTTGAAATATTATTTCAGGTTGTTCTGTGTCTTTTGTTTTTGTCTGAGGGCCTGTAGCTTGGGACAAGAGGCTCCTCCTACTTTGTCTTTTTCTGGTTCTTTTTCACAATAGTTTTCCTTGTTTTTTGTTTTACACTTGTTTTTGGAAAGATTGAAAAGACTTATGCTGGGGGGGGGTTTGGCTTGTTTATGAATTTTTTTTACAGCTTTGCATTTTCTGTGTTTCTAGCAGGTTTTTAAAATTTGAGTTTCTGCTGCGTGGGTTAAGTTGTTACTGATTTGAAAGGTTTATCTGTTTGCTTTCTTCTTGTTCTGATTTTACAACTATGCTTTCCTCCCTCCTCAAAGGAAGTGGCTTTACAGAGTTTTGAAGTGTTAGGGTTGGTTTGTAAAAAAAGAAAAAAATTGTTCCAGCAAACTGAGAAGAAATATTCTGTTTGTATTTTAATAACTGTTAGATAAAGGCGAGTGTTTGGATATTTGAAAAGATACAAAATAAATTTCAGCTTAGAGTTCAGTATTCTCTTTAAAAATAAGTAGGCTTTGGTTAAACTTGCCCCAAAATTATCATATCTCTTCCTGACTCATGATCTTGTCTCAGTATATCCAGGACTTAAAGTTTCCATGGGTCTGCCATAGTATTGTTGTAAATAGTATCTTCTACACTAGTGGTTCCCAACAGTGGTAGGATTCAGCCTGTTTGCACCTATTCAGTAGAACCGGTAGCTAATTTTTTGTCTAGTTTGGAGAACCCGTTATAATCCCATCACTGAGTCCCACCACCAGAAGTTCGGAACTGTTGTTAAATTATTTGAATCCCACCACTGGTTCCCAACCTTTTTGTGTGGTGGACCACAAGTCTAAAATTACTTAATAAACAAACAAACCAGAGTGTGCACTAATCAATGAAGTTGCAAAAGCCTGAGATCCACTTTCACAGGCTTTGGGATCCGCAGGTTGGCAAACATTGTTCTGGATCATCTGCCTGTCATCAAGGGAAGGCTTCATGCTACCAAAACAGTCTTAAAAGGCACCTAAGCTTAGGATGGGCAACAGTTTGGTTCATTTGCTCAGTAAGAGAGAAGAAAAGTAAAGGATGATATTAGATGTGTGTAAAGTGCCATCAAGTTGCAGCTGACTTATGGAATCCACAGCAAGGGACTTTCAAGGCAAGTAAGAAGCAGAGGTGGTTTGCAATTGCCTCTCTCTGCAGAGTCTTTTTTGGCCATCTGACTTCGAGGTACTACTGACCTTGCTTAGTTTCAAAGATCTGATGAGATTGGGCTGTACCATGCTTTCCTCCCTCCCCAAAGGATATTTCATAGACCTATTCTATTCCAAAGAATTACAAGTAACTGAATAATCAGGAAAGAGGGGAGGGGAGGAACCCTAACACCTTACACCAGGAAAAGAGATATCGTGAGCCATAACTCTGGAATCTGAGTAACACTGTTCCAAATATTTCTGTTAACAATTTCACTGTGCATTTGCTATTATATACAGGTAAATATATGAAAAGGCATTTGCATGCCTGATGCATTTATGAATATAAATCTGGGGAATGGAGCTTGTGAATCTGTAAACATCTCATTGTTGTTCTAAATTTCTTTTCCAGCTAGGTCACATCTGCATCTCATTATCATAAGAAGGAGAACCAAAGCAGCAATGTAAGCTTCGCTACTAAAAAGTAACTGAATTTGAATTCTAGCTACCAAACTTACATACACATTTTATTTCAAATGTCAGCATTTACAACAGCAAAAGAATAGGCAATCTTCTGAATGATGGTTTCTTAAAGGAATCGATATATTTGCCACCTAGGATGTGGTCAAGTGTCTACTCTACACCTTCCTAATGTTACCAATATGCTGATGACACTCAGCTTGTTCTTTTGATGAAGGGCTGGCCCCACTCCCCCAGATGTTTTGGCACAGGGTCTGGAGGCTGGCTGACTGGTTGGAAAAGATCAAATTGAGGCTAAATCCATTGAAGATAGAGGTCCTATGGATGGGTCAGGGTGGTCTGCTGAAGGGTTTCCAGCTGCCGATATTTGGTGATGTGGCATTACATCCAGCCGCATCTGTTAAGAGCCTTGGTGTGACTCTGAAGTCCTCCCTTTCTATTGAGGCCAAGGTCACCAATCCTCATGGTGAGGATTGTCTTCTACTACCTTCAAGAGGCTAGGCAGTTACCCCCTATCTATCCCACCCCGACTTAGCCACAGTGATCCATGCAATAGTCACCTCCAGGCTAGACTACTGTAACTCACTCTACATGGGCCTGCCCTTGAGACTGACTCGAATATTAGCCTTGATCCAGAATGCAGCAGCTAGACACCTCACCAGTACATCGGTGAGACAGCTCATAACACTGATGCTCTGGCAGCTGCACTGGATGCCAGTGGAATTCCGAATCAGGTTCAAGGTTTTGGTTATAACCTTCAAGGCCCTGAATGGTCTGGGACCATCGTATCTGTGGAACCGCATTAGGCCATACTGCCCACAGAGGATGTTGAAGTCCTCTGATAAAAAAGTATCCTGGTAGTCCCTGGCCCAAGGAATGTGCAACTGGCCTCAACTAGAAGAAGAAGAAGAAGACTTTATTTACAGTCAATGACCAGTTATATTACAAATCTCCAAAATATCTATAACAAAACAAGAATGCAGATCTCTCTCCCGTATTCCAGCACTATCCATCTATATATCATTATACTTTGTAAACACACCAAACAGCATAAAAATACTAAACAAAACAAAAATATCTAACTAGAGCCATGGCTTTTTCAGCCCTGGATCCAGCCTGGTGGAACTCTCTGAGTTCCAGGGCCTTGCAGGGCCTCACAAGATCTTCCTGGGCCTTGCAAGATCTTAAACAATTCCACAAGGCCTGTAAGATGGAGGTGTTCCACTGGGCCTTTGGTTGAGGCCACTTGAGGATCCCAGAGTCATCAGCTGGTCTCCCTAATAACCTGCACGCCAGTATTTTGTGTGCCCCTGCCCTTGACTGTGCCCAGGCTTGGACAATTTTAATGAGGGCTTTAACCAAGAGGGGCTAGGTAGTTTTTTCATAGGCTCTTACAGGTTAAACCTTTTTCATAGGCTCTTACAGGACCTATGCAACTGGATTTTTAAAAGTGACACTTTGCATGATATGTACACAATTTACCAGCCAATTTTTTCCTCCTGGTATGTTTTTTTAAAAAAAGACACTGTTAGTACAATACAAGGCTCTTATTCTATCAAAAAAGCTCCCAGTGGCATTTACCCAATTATATTTTCAAACTATTCCATCAACACTATTACTTGGATGATGGCATCTCTTTATCAAATAGCTAGACAGATAGATACCACGTGGATTTTTAAATAAGAATTTGATTCTGATCCAGGTTGCAAATGACCTACTGTAGTGTACACCATATAAAAGGTGATAGATTTTGCTTGCTTAATGTATTGGACATACAAACTGGAGGCTTGCTCATCAATGGGTTGTTTAGTTAAAATAAATATGTGCATCTTTCCACTGTTTCTTAGCCCTCTTTTTCTGCTTAATATTGCAAGGTCACAACCCTGTGATGACCATATAATAACTGGTGGGATTCTGCTGGCTTGATCTAGCCTTGAGAATTAGAGACCATTATCGTTAGGTACCTTGTCCCCACCACAGATATTTCCTTCCCTAGTTTATATCCTTTCCTGACCTCAAGTGATCTACAATTTTTTCAAGACACTTTCTTTTATTAACCTCCATTTTTTGTTCCGGTGACCTTTTCTTCATGTCATCTTTTATGATTCACAGTCCTCTTTCTCATTTCATTCCCGACTTTTAGCCTTGCTGCCTTTGGGCTCCCAATTTTCTTTCCTGGCCTAATATTTTAGTCTCGGTCAAAATGATGATTTTCATTTTCCCCCAAGGAAACTATCTATCACCAATCCAGAACTGTCAGGTGAGTGGGGATGATGCTGCCCCAGCGCCACCACACCCCCTTAAAATAACTTTCCTGCATTTCTGGAAGCCCAAAAAGTTTTTATAATAACACCAACCTTTTAATACCTTTTAGAGGAAAGCAGAGGTATGCCACGGAAAACAAGGTGTATCTCCAAGGCCAGGCCCACCTGGCACAAGTGGGCTTAAAGGGCAGTGGAAGCTAACTGAGGTTGGCTTCCCTTGGGAGTTTTTAATTGACAGATTAAAATATTCATTTTAAGATCTAGAATATAAATATATCTAAGTGCGGAGCCACCTCTCCATCTGGGGAGAAAGTCAGGGCTGCTCACAAGCTGCTGTGCGAGCAGTCCATGAGCCTCCACCGGCACAATTCATGCCGGTGGAGGGGCGTTTTCATGTGTGTGCAGAAACAGCCCAAGTCTGGAAGGGTTAATTTTTCATTTTTTAAAAAATAACATTTCTTCTAAGATCTATTTATAGTCACTAACTGCAAGACAGGGGCCTTTTCTGCACAAACCTTTTAAAAGATTTTGAGGCAGGAAATTAAATATTTCCTCCATGGAGTTCCACATTGTTTTTACCCTCAAATGTTTTATTTCCAGCCTCAAAATGTTTTAAATGAATCCCCTTTTAAAATGATTCTCTGGCTGAAATGTTTTAAAAACATCTACTGTGCAATCTACTTGCTATGGTTCCCATGCTTTTCTGCTTCCCTGAACTTCCTCCCTGAACTCCATCAGTTCTCCATTGCCTGTTTATTTTCAACATTTCTCTGTTTTTTCTTTTATTTGTGAGTGTGTGTGTGAGTGTGTGAGAGAGTCTTCAAAGCATTGAGTATATGTGTAGTATAGAATGCAGCATGAGGCTGTAAAGCATTGAAGCACAATTCAACACATAATTTTTTAAAAAAAGGAAAAATCATGTAATAGTGGTCAGACATACCATCATTGTTTTAAAAAAGAAAGGGGTTGAAAACATTTTAGAAACTTTTTTTGAGATTTGTGCAGAAAGAGTCAATGGGATGTAATACTGTAAAGAAATGTACAGACTAACTGAATAACCATTACAATCTTTTAAATTTCTTGTTTAAAGCCTTTCAGCTACTTGCCACTATTTTGTCCAGAGTTGTTTATAAATTAAAAATGAGATCACAGCTATATGCAGTCTGTATACCAGAAGAATATTGTACAAATAATTAATCCATTATCCATCCTTACTATAAAGGAGAGTGCCTTTTGAAGCTGTTGTCTTCACTGTCAAGTAGATCATCATTCTGTTAAATTCTTGCCCTGTTGGAGATCTAATTCCAGTAAGACACGTTACAGAAGGAAGTTCTAAATATGAATTCTCACTGAATGATGGGAAAAAAAGTGTTGTATCTGAAACAAAGAACAAAGTAAATCAATAAAAAACAATGAAGCTTCCTGTCAGGGGGATGCTATCTGGGTGATTAAAGTGCATTCCTAATCCTAATTCTATGTAACGGATTGAAATAACAAATCCATGCTGCTTTGAAATACATGTAACCAGCCCACTATATGTAACCACGGGCATCTGTGCATGCTTTCCTTGATCTTTAATTTATGGCTTTCACATGCTTTGTAGTAAACTAGCTTTCCCTTGGCATCTCTGTCCCATGAGAAAATAATTACATCCATTATCTCATTTGGTCAGGTAGCCAGGTGGCTCCTCCGTTATCTGCTGCTGACCTTGGGGCAGTCTCGGGAATACTTGATAAATCAAGAGGGGGGCTTTCTGTGGGGGATAAAGGGGACCAAAAATGCCAACTTCGCCAGAACTGGCTTTTGCTAACTGTGGTGCTTGTATGCCTCATCAATAAACGCTACTGATTGATACTTCAGAGTCCCTTTATTAGCTTAAGATTCCAAGACCTTGGAATCCAAGACCTTAAGAGTCCAAGACCTTAAGATTCCAAGATTCCAAGTCCCGTTATTATCTTAAGATTCCAAGACCTAACACTTCATCACAAAATCTCATCAACATGTTAGTATAGCACAGGCTTTTAGAGGTTCACATGGAGCTCTAATAACAATGGGCTTCCCAATTCACTTCTCCATAAGGGACTAGTTTATGCCTAGATTTTGAACATAATATTGATAGTACCTCTCTTTTCTCTACAGCTTCCTTTTATTCCTCAGATTTTTTCCCCTCGTTGAGTATCTAGTTTGGGGGCTGAAACATATCCTGATTCTAGGGTACATAACTTTAAATGTTTCATCAGCATCCAAATAATTACCCACTCAAGTAGCACATGTTGCTGAACAAGTTTGATTTCTTGAGTTACCAACCTCCAGGTGGTGGCTGGATATTTCCAAGGATTATAACTGATCTCCAGGTGACAAAACCCCTTCCCAAACTCTGCCCTCTTCAGGCTCTACCCAAAAATCTCTAGGTATTTCCAACCTAAAACTGGCAATCCTATTAGTTTCCAACTATCCTATAAATGTAAAACCAGACCCACTGTGAGACTTAACAGTCTAACATCTAAAATTAAGCAAACCTATGACTTGTCAGATAGCATATTAGGCCCCAGAAGTCATGCTGGACAGGATATTAGTGATCAAATGAACAGCTAGAAAAGCCATCAACAATGAATAGTAATGGGTGGACTATAATTTTTGTGTGAAAATGAATAAAGTACAAGGCCATCTCCATTTCTGCTCTAAAATGTTGGACATTATGAGTGTACAAATGAGGAATCCACAAGAACTTGTGGGGTCTCTTCATTTCCCCTTTATCTCTTTTCACACAGTATCTCTTTTTTCTTTTCTCCTGGCAGCCCAATGTCATCTTCCCATTCAGCAATCAGCCTTTCTTTAATCTGCCCTCTCTCTTTATTATTATTTATTTGCTTCATTGTAGACATCCACCTTTTTGCTCCAACTAGATCCACTGCTCAATGAAAACATAAAGCATATTGCATCTTTCTCCTCTCCTCCATTTTCTCCTCACAACACCACTATGATTAAGCTGAGTGAATTTCTATGGAAAAATAGGGATTTGGCTTTCTCAGATCCTACTCTGACACTTACTTGAACAACTACACCACACTGGCTCTCAGCTTTCTTTTCCCCTATCAGCCTTTCCTGCCCTACCTTGGATAACCAAGAGTAGCCTGATCTTCCCAGATCTCAGAAGCTAATCAGGTTGGCCCTAGCTAATATGCGGTTGAGAGACCCCCAAGGAACACTGGGATCATGAAAGGCTACCTCTGAACATCACTTCTATTGAAAATCCTACAGATCAGCCGTGACTTAATGGCAAAAAATAGATCAGCCTTAGCCTGGGAGAAGTATGGCCAAGGGTTAACAGAAGTTTCTGTTTGCTACTGTGTGGTCCCAATCCACAGATTTAAATATCTACAGATAGGGCTACACTTTCACTATCAGACTATAGGAAGCAGATTTTAAATTTCTATTCACATATCACATTTTATCGGCTTTTGCATAAAGTTCCAATGCAGTATAATGTAATATAACAGGTGTTTGAGGATTAAAAATTTTTTAACTCCTCTACACAGAGAGAGGTTTGATGCAATTGGATATTTTCATTAGCATTTCTGAAGGCAAAGTGCATGGGCTGAACATTCATTCGGTTATATTAAAATAAATTGAAATAGAAAAGGGTGTGGCTGACAGTAGCTGCTCTGCATAATCAATCGTTTTTTTTTTAAACTGCTCATGAATAAGCCTGCGTTATTTTTATGCTGCCGAATCCATGGTCACATTGGTAATTATTGTTAACTGGTGTTTTATTGATTGAAATTGTTTTAATTATGTTTCCCTTTTTGATAGTGACTCTGGCTGAATCAAGATAACGTTTTAAAACAAATATGAAAATATTTCAAGTGTCTAGGAGCAAACAGCTTAAATGTCCACATGTCTAATAAATCCATCCTCCAGTGACTTTGACGAAATGCACTTAGCTGACTGAAGATATTAATTGTGGTAAACTAAAGACAGTTTTCTAAAGACATTTAGTTCATCCTGGCTTTAAAAAATATTTTTAATTATTCTAATTTATCTAATTCTCAAAATATAATTTTATTTACGAACAGATATAATCCTAATAATCAGCCATCATAACAGCAGGGTCAGTATTTTATCCATTCTGTATCTCCAAGAATCTCCAGCAAAAAGCAGTTCAGTTTGCCAAGGTGCAAGTATGGCAGTAATAGCACATTCTAAGTAAATGTACTTTTCATGATTAAATCTTTAACTAGTCATTTGCAAATGGTAAATTAACTGTTTTTATACACTCATCTGAATCAAAAATGAACATTACCAAAATGAAACTCCATTTAATTCACATTCATCCTTTTACCAAGATATTTGCAGCTTTGCAAGCATCATTATGTTGTTCTTTAATGCTTTTGAAAGCCAGTTTTATTACAATCATTATTAATGCACTCAGTATATTTCACTATGCCTTGGTAATGACCCTTGAGAGCTGCCATAAAGATAAATTAGCATATTATCTGCATTCATTGTGGTGGTGAGATGAAGTAGTCAAAACCTGTACAACAGCTTTAAGTAAAGAGAAAGCTAACTCCGAGGTACAGCACTATTATTCCATGGAAACATAATTATTCGAATAATAAAATATAAAACATCTAGACTTAGTTGCCGTTTATCGTCTATCAACATAACTGTATAATATACATTAATACATTAAACAGAAAGATTAAAAAAATAGTTGATGGTTCCATTTAAAAATCTGAAGAGTACTGAGTAAACATATTACTATAGAACTAGAAGTTCTTTGGAGTAAGCATTTTTTTTCCCAAAAAGTCACCTGGTCTGATCATGCATCTAAAACTTCCTCAGAAAGGAGCGGCCACGATTTAATGTGGCCGCTATTGCCGCTGGGAAAGGGACAGCCTCTTGCGAGGTCTCTTCCCGGTTGCGGGGCACCAGTCAGTGACATCAGTGGTGGGTCGCCCTGAAATCATGGGGAGGAGGCTGGGCAGCCTATATAAGGCCAAGCCCGGCCTTAATCACCACAATTTCATCGGAGCCAGTCATGTTTCCCACCCACCTCTCCCTACAGTGAACCCAGTGATCTTGAAAGTAATACCAGTATTGTTTAATTTGACTGTGAAGAAAAGAACAAACCCGCGATAAATGAGATGATTTCTTTCTGAGTACATCATCGTCATTGACAAAGCTAATAACTCAAAGGCACTACCCATTGCTTTCACTGATCAATGCTTAAGTAAAACCCAAAATCACAAAGAAAACTATGTTAACCTTAAGAACTGCCTTTTCCCACATGAATATACCTAATCCAGTCATTTTTGGAGGCCCTACTTCAGTTGCTCCTGCCATCTGAGTTCAGATGGGAGGCACCCAGTGGTGGGATTCAGCAGGTTCGCACCAATTCGGCAGAACCGGTTGTTAAAATGGTGCTTGTAAACAACCAATTGCTAAATTATTTGAATCCCACCACCAGAACCGGTTGTTAAATTATTTGAATCCCATCACTGGAGGCACCCCAAGATGGGAACCCAGGTGGGAGGCTTTCTCGGCTCCTGCCATCTGAACCCAGATGGGAGGCTTTCTCGGTTGTGCCGGCAGAACTTCAGAAATCCCTCCTCAAGGAGATTCATCTGTTTCCCACTACTGGTGGCTTGCACTAGTGGATGAAGATTTTTATTTTGTTTAGCATATCCCCAACGATTATTGGCCCTCCTCTCTAGTGGTGTTAGTTTTGTGTTTTAATTCATTATTTTATGATGTTTTATAATGTCTTTATGTGTGCCATACTAAGGACCCTGATCAGATGGAAAGGAAGCATAAAAGTGTTTTTTTTAACGAACAAATGAATGAATAAGCCTTTGCTATACCATAGCTCAGATAAATTCAGACAAAGTACAGAGATCTTTCAGGAGATGTCATCCTTCTTCAGAAGGTCAAACATAGGTGATGGATAGTGCTGCCAACTGATCAAATAGTTGCCCTATGCTCTGGTAGCCTGTCTTTTATGGATTCTGACTTCCAATCCATCCAGCTCAAAATTGTCTTCTCTCACTGGCAAAAGATCTCTAAAGTCAGATAACTTTTCCAGCTCTGCTATCTGGAATCCTTTCAATTAAAAGTTCAGGGGATGAACCTGAAACATTCACAAGCAAAACATGTGCCACTGAACTTTAGCCCTTTTAATGTCTTCAGTTTCTCCCCTGTCAGAATAGCTTCCCAGTACACAAGACAGGATCTAGATGATATACATCAGTATATAGACTATCTAAATAAACAGCACCTTTATTTTAAAATTAGTCAGACAGATTTGGTTTTAATTAGTGAAAATGCGTAGCTCCTAAACCCCTAGCTTTAAAATGCCAGTATACTTGTATTTAGGATTGCACAAACATTCTACTTTAATGATTACTAGAAAGCCATGTACAATTTTTACCTCTCCTTTCTCTCCCTCATCTTCCAGAAATATCACTGGGAATGAAAAGACTTCTGTTCAGGGTAAACAGTGCTATTATTCCACTACAACAGCATGCCTAGGATTCTCTCTTGCCCCATTAGGCCAAGTAGTTCTTTCAAATGATACTTTGATTGTCTTTTACTGTACAAAACTGATGGCTCACCCTACTGAAACCAATGAGATGAAAATGTACATTGAGTTTTAATTGAACTGCATTGCACTCTTGTTTTTCTGCTCGTAACTGACAAATCTAGTTTAGCTGAGAAATCTACTATTTTAGTTGTTTGCTAATGAAATGATGAAAGGTGATAAACAACATACAATAAAATCACAAGTATATAAAACAAATGTGTGCAAGCATAGCGAAGATATACATAGAGCACTATCATTCAGTGTCAATATGCTATGAAATACACTATTTACTGACTGAGAATACTTCATTATCCTTTGAAAATTGCATTTCTCTTCCTCAAAAAAAATCTGCTTACTTATTCCTTTTTAAAATGTCTGCTATATTCAGATGAGAATATAAACATGCATCTTTACACAGATATACAATGTTTTTCAGAACACTAACAGGTAAGTTTCAAACACATTTTAAAGTGAGCAAAGCATTAAAATTCATTATGATCTATATTTCTATTGAAATTTAACATGACTGTTAAGTTTGTGTCAAATCTGTTATGTTCTGGAAGAAAGTTGAAAAGGCGAATCAATTTCTTCAGTCTTTGCTTAGAAGGTAATAGATTTTGAAAGCTTTAAAAACATCACAAGAACATACCAGTGCCTAAGACAGGTCATATTAAAAGGAGGTTCTTATAGATGAGTTGGTAAATGCTCAAAGATCAAAGAACTTAAGTTTCTGTATGTACAGGAAGAAAAAGGGTGACAAACCTGAATCTAACTCCCCATATTGCTAATAATATTTAGCATACCAGTGCCTAAGACAGGTTATATTAAAAGGAGGTTCTTATAGATGAGTTGGTAAATACTCAGAGGTCAGATATCTTAAGTTTCCGTATGTGAGGAAGAAAAGGGGTGACCAACCTTCTGAATCTAACTCCCCAAATTGCTGATTTAGCAGCAAAAAATCATGGCTGATAAACAGACATTTTTGTGTGAAAATCTCCAAGCTTTAGTGAGAAAACTAAAAGCACATGGTTCTGGTGGAAGGGGCTTGGACTGCCCGTTATTGTCTGACTTCTGGGGGGTGGAGCTACAGTTTTCAGCTGTAAAGCAGAAAGTAGAGGACTGACCTGCCACATAGGATCTCTACGGGGCTTGCAACCAGTGCTTTGAACGGGGTTTCTAATAGGGGAGTAGAGTTTGGCAGTTCAGCATGGAACGTTGAAAAGGAGCAGGAGAGTTTCCTGAGAAAGGGCATACAAGCTCCACGTCAGCAAGGAGAGTGGCTTGCTGCTCTATTCGTCTTGCTTAGGAAATCTGCAAAAGTTCAGGTAAGCACTCTTTTCCACTCTAAAATACCTTTAAACGACTGACCAGTTTTGAAGGTAGAAAGCCAGCAGCATAGCAGAGGCTATCGAGAGTTTTGCAGAATGTACCAGATCTATGAATATCTATCTACTGGGCAGAATTATGGGTGTGCACTCAATACATGGGTCTCAGGGAGCAGGTTTGTTCCCTGGAGGTTAGGGTTGTTAACCTGGAGAAGCCAGGCAGAGAGGGAACGATAGAGAGAGATTTGGGGATGAGACCTTTAAGGACTTACCAGAGCAGCTGCTCCTGTGCTGACAGCATTTCTGCTATTGCGTAGAATTTATTTATTTATTATTTAAATTTGTGTGCTGCTCTCCCACATGGGCTCAGAGTGGATCACAGCAGATCCAACATAATAAATTACAAAAATCCAAACAGCAAACCTAAAATTATACAAAAATATGCAATAGCTGAACAACAACCAAGGAACAGGCAAACGGTAAACTATAACTGATGCTCCTAACCGCTCGAAGAGCTTGGGGTGAATACAAAAAGGTGGCCAACCAGACAAATTGAAGGGTTAGCCTCAGCTGAATGACTGGTGGAAAAGCAAAGTTATGGACCCTCAAAGGGGTAGCCCCCATCTCTTTAGTTCCCATTGGAAAGAATGGGGGATGGGGCACTCCCTTTGAGGGTCCATAACTTTGGCCCCCCTCAACGAAACTGCACCAAACTTGGGGGGTACCATTAGGATAGTCACCTGATGATACCCTGAAATTGTGGTGCCAATATGTCTAAGAATGTGCCCCCTGCAGGCCAAAATGTGCAAAAATATCTAAAAAATAAAAACGCATCTGAAATTCTCAGATGTTCCCACAGATTCGGATGTGTCCAAATCTGTGAGTTTCGGGATTCAGCCAATCCAAATCCATTGAGCTGAAACTGATCCGAATCTGAATCTTTCAAGCTTCAAATGCATGACCTACAAAGAATTTCAGCAGAAGGCTTTGAACCACTGAAGCATCGGATCCACAGAGAAGTGAAAAAACAAAAAACAAAACTGGAACATGCACAAAATGTCAAGGAGGATTCATTTGAAGAGGGTGAGTGTGAACAAATGAGGGGGGTGGGGTCGGAAATGAAATGGATAGTCTCATTTGAGTTGATTTAAATTAATTGTAGTTCATGTTAATACATATATTAACATATATAGGTATACAAACAAACACACATATGTTCATATGTATGGAAATAGTGATTTGTTTTTCCCTGTCTCTTTACACTGCTTTTTGGTGCCAGATATGAAATTTTATTGCCAAGTCATGAATTTTATTTGCAAGGCAACATGATGAATAATATAATGACTGCTGGAATACAAGTGTAGACAGCTGGTGTTGCCATCGTCAATACTTAGCTTGTAAAAGTGTTGTTTTTCCCCCTTAGTAGAACCACATTACAAGAATGTTGTTAATGTCTCCTCTTTTCAAAATATCACATGAACCACCTGTACTAAAATCCTTGTTACAGTCTGTTGTTCAGTTCATGGGCACCAGCTGTTTTTAAAGGGACTTTGTATTTTTTACGAGGAAAACAATGGGAAATAAAATTCAGCATCAAAACTATTTTATATT
This sequence comes from Sphaerodactylus townsendi, assembly GCF_021028975.2. Lineage (NCBI taxonomy): Eukaryota > Metazoa > Chordata > Lepidosauria > Squamata > Sphaerodactylidae > Sphaerodactylus > Sphaerodactylus townsendi. Next base: position 146,438,614 of record NC_059425.1, on the reverse strand, counting down.
TTATGTCCACGTATAAAACAGAATTTTTAAAGACTCTAAATGATCAACTTCTTTTTTGAGTTATGGTCCAATCTTAAATATGTTGTTTAATTTCCAACATAGTAAAAGCTTGTGTGTGTGTATGTGTGTGTGTGTGTGTTTCGGATACCAACTTCAAAGTGGGGAGTGGCGTTTTCTGAGAATTGCAACTGATCTTCAGACTACACAGTTCAGTTTTCCTAGAGGAAATGGCAGCTTTGGAGGGTGGACTGCATGGCCTCATATCCGCATTCAGCTTCCATCCCACCCCAAACTTCACTTTCTCTATGCACTCCCTTCAGGAATTTCCAAAGTCACAATTGGCATCCCTAGTTTGTATGTTTATGAGCTGAAGGGTAATCAGTTCTGTACGTGACCATGCATATATTTTCAACTATATAACTAGCAATATATATCAACACTCATTGATCACGGATTGATAGAGACACAAGCTGGATATTGTGCCATTCCTGATACATACAAGATACATCTATAAATGTCACTCATTTAAAAGAATTGATTTGGAGTGAAGCAGAGCAGGCATATGGTGACCCAGTGGACATTATACACTTGGACTTTCAAAAGTCAACCCAGTGTGCTGCAGCAGTGAAAACCCCCCAACTCTGCTAGGGATTAGTAGGAAAGGGATTGAAAATAATTAGCTATTATAATGCTGCTATCCTGCAGCCTTATTTGGAAGCGATAACTAAAGGTGGGGGGAAACAAGATGGAGGTTTATAAAATTATGTAGAGAGTAGAGCAAGTTGACATGGAGAACTTTTTCTCCCTCTCACAAAACACAGGAACTTGAAGAACCCAATTAAACTGTTGGGCAGTAGATTCAGGAGGGAAAAGGAAATACTTCTTCACACAGAGAGTGATTAAAATGTGGAACTTGCTCCCAGAGGATGTAATGATTGCCACAGGCATAGACAGCTTTGAAAGGGGATTAGGTACACTCATGGAAAATAGATCTATCAGTGGCTACTAGTTTTAGTGGTTAAAAAGAACCTCCACATTCAAAGGCAGTCAACCTCTGAGTCCCAATACTGTAGACTCTATGGCCTAATGTTGACCCTTCAGAGGAATAGGATGGCCACTGCATGACACAAATGGATCACTGGTCTGCTCCAGCAAGGCTCTTCTTACGATTTTAAGTTCTTAACAATACATAAAATAAATTTCATTAACAGCAGAAGCTAAACAGGAAAGCACAAAAGAATTCATATATCATAATTCTCTGAGCCTTGATTTCTGCCATATTGACCCAGCCCACATATTAATCTGCAATACCAGTTGTTATGTAAAAGCCACAGAGTCAATGGGTCCAGCTGAGACATTTATTATCTCCTTCAGAACTTCTATTTTAAACTGAATAAGAAGGAAGATGTGGCACAGTGATCTTGCTCCCCCATGACATAGCTCTGTTCAGCCCTCTGAGGCATCCAGGTGTGCTGTCACTGTTCCAAGTTCCTGCCTGGCAAAGGCCACTCTCTCACCTCAGCCAACCATGGAGGAGTTTCCCTTGCTTACTTCTCCTTCGTTACTCTGCCACACCAACTGGCTGTTTTATGAAGTCTGTGCCTAAAGGATTAGTGCCCCAAGCTTTCCTTCATGCGTTGAGGTTCTCAGGTTATGATGATGACATTCCCTGCTACCCAGCAACTTGTTATCATGGGAACAGCTTATTGTATTTGAGCACTCCCAGAAAAATAGTGATTTAACATTTGACTACCTCCCTTCCTTTATGCCCAGTTTCAATAGCATGCTGAAATAGTGTAGGTCTATGTGGTATGTATGATGACTATCAGTATTAAAAATAGTAAAAAAACATTGCAAGTCAAAAGTCTATCCATATGGTCTTTGCACAGTAATGGACAGAGCAAAGCAACAAGATAAAAGTGAAAAGAACAGTGTTGCACTGCACATGCACTATAACTGTTGCTCGTAGAGTAGTCTTTTGTGCAGGCACACATGGGTCTGCGCATGCACAGAACCAGCCACAATAGAAGATTTGTCAGCTTGAACCAGATTCTTCTAGAACCGTGGTGGCGAACCTTTGGCACTCCAGATGTTATGGACTACAATTCCCATCAGCCCCTTCCAGCATGGCCAATTGGCCATGCTGGCAGGGGCTGATGGGAATTGAAGTCCATAACATCTGGAGTGCCAAAGGTTCGCCACCACTGCTCTAGAAGCTCTCCGAGTGCTCCCTCCCCTTCCCCCTGGATTAGGTGGGAAATTCTCATACCCAATCAGAGGTGAGGAGGGAGAACTCCCCTCAGTTCTCTTGCTATGTAGTGGTAATGGGTGATTTTGAAAAGCTATCCCCCACTTATAAGAGCTGGAAAAAAAATGCCATGTTTCAGGTTGTCATAGTAAGGAGAGAGCATTTTCTGGATATGCTTGCTAAAATGACTGTGGCTTAGAGCAGATGGTTGTGGAACCAACCAGGGGAGAGGTGATCCTAGATCTAATTCTATGTGGGACCCAGGACCTGGTGCAGTGAAGTCAGTGTTGTTGGAGCCGATAGGGAACAGCGACCACAATGCTGTCGAGATTCAGTATCTCAGCATCGCAGAACAGAGAGTGGCAGACTACTAATGTAGTTACATTAAAAGCCTTCAGAAAGGGAAATTTCTCTCAAAGATGAGGGGGGGATGAAAGTCTTGGGAAAGCTGAAAGGGGGAAAATCAAGAGAAGTCAAAACTGTCCAGGATGCTTGGAGGTTATTTAAAAACACAGTAATAAAAGCTCAGCTGGAATGTGTTCACAAGGTTAGAAAAAGGCAGCACACCAGTCCCAAAAGAAAGCCACCATGTGGTTAACAAGAGAGGTTGAGAATTATCAGAAAAAAGAAAATGTCTTTTAGAAAATGGAAGTCCAGTTTGGCTGATGAGGAAAGAATATGAGAGAGGGGAGAACACAAATGGTGGCAAAAAGAGAAGCAAATTAATAGCTGTAAGGGAGGCAAAAAAGGAAGTTATGAGGAACGCGATGGCTCGCTGAACATCAAGACCAGCAACAAACAGTTCTTCAGAGTACACTCAAAAGCTATGAGAAGCCAGCAAGGGAAGCGGTAGGCCCGTTAGGATGACAAAGGAACAATTTCAGCGGTGGTGCTAAAAGATGGCAGGGGAGATTGCAGGAGAAGCTGAATGAATTCTTTGCATCTGTCTTCACTCCAAGAGGAGAGTGAGGAACATTCCTGCACCCTGAACCAAGCTTCTTAGGAGGCCGAGATCAGAGGAACTAAGCGAAGAAGATAGTGGTAGACAAGAGGAAGAAAGTTCCTGGCAGCCATTGATAAAACTAAATGTTACTTCAAATCCCTGGCCCAGATTGCTGTATTCACCCAAAGAGTTCTTAAAGAGCTTCAAGCATGAAATTGCTGATCTTTCTCACTTTTTAATATGCAACTTATCCCTGACAATCAGGCTCCATCCCTGAAGACTGGAAGATGGCCAATGTCACACACCAATCTTTAAGAAAGGATCTTAGGGGGACTCCGGGAAATTACAAGGCCAGTCAGTTTGACATCTGGTTCCTGGTAAATTAGTAGAATCTATTTCATTAAAAGATAAAATTATAAAACATGCAGAAAAGCAAGACCTCTGCTGAGAAAGAGGAAGTCCAGCATGGCTTTTGCAGGAGGCAAATCCTGTCTCTTACTAGAAACTTACTAGGAGTTCTTTGGGGGGGGTGTAAACAGGCATGTGGACAGGGGTGAACCGGTGGACATTGTCTACTTATGGATTTCCAAAATAAGCTTTTGACAAAGTTCCTCTACCAGAGACTGTTGAGAAAATTCAGCTTAATGAAGGAATAAGAGGGGAAGTCCTCCTATGGATTAAAAACTGGTTGAGAAACAGGAAACAAAGAGTGGGTGTAAATGGGAAGTTCTCACAATGGAGAGATGTCGGGAGTGGTGTCCCCAAGGATCCGTTTTGGGACCAGTGCTCTTTAACCTATTCATAAATGACCTGGAAGTAGGGGTGGGTAGCGTGGTGGCCAAGTTTGCAGATGATACCAAATTATGTAGGGTGGTGAGAACCACAAAGGATTGCGAAGAGCTCCAAGCAGACCTTGATAAATTAGGTGAGTGGGCTAAGAAATGGCAAATGAAGTTCAATGTAGCAAAACGTAAAGTGATGCACAAGGGGCAAAAAAATCCAAACTTCACATACACGCTACAGGGGTCAGTGCTATCAGTCACAGACCAGGAAAGGGATTTAGGCGTCTTAGTTGATAGTTCCATGGGAATGTCAACTCAATGCATGGCAGCTGTAAAAAAGGCAAACTCTATGCTGGGGATCATTAGAAAAGGAATTGATAATAAAACTGCAAAGATTGTCGTGCCCTTATATAAAGCAGTGGTGCGACCGCACTTGGAGTACTGTGTCCAGTTCTGTTCGCCGCATCTCAAAAAGGATATTGAGGAGATAGAAAAAGTGCAGAGAAGGGCAACAAGGATGATTGAGGGACTGGAGCACCTTCCCTATGAGGAGAGGCTGCAGCGTTTGGGACTCTTTAGTTTGGAGAGGAGGCGGCTGAGGGGGGATATGATTGAAGTCTACAAAATTATGCATGGGGTAGAAAATGTTGACAGAGAGAAATTTTTCTCCCTTTCTCACAATACTAGAACCAGGGGGCATTCATTGAAAATGCTGGGGGGAAGAATTAGGACTAATAAAAGGAAACACTTCTTCATGCAACGTGTGATTGGTGTTTGGAATATGCTGCCACAGGAGGTGGTGATGGCCACTAACCTGGATAGTTTTAAAAGGGGCTTGGACAGATTTATGGAGGAGAAGTCGATTTATGGCTACCAATCTTGATCCTCTTTGATCTGAGATTGCAAATGCCTTAACAGACCAGGTGATTGGGAGCAACAGCCGCAGAAGGCCATTGCGTTCACATCCTACATGTGAGCTCCCAAAGGCACCCGGTGGGCCACTGCGAGTAGCAGAGAGCTGGACTAGATGGACTTTGGTCTGATCCAGCTGGCTTGTTCTTATGTTCTTATGTTCTTATGCTGCGGGTTGAGGACGTCTCTCCTCCCTCTCTCCTGTCCTCACCTCTGATTGGGTGGGAGAATTTCCTGCTTAATGTAGCGGGGAAGGGAGGGGGCACTTGGAGAGTTTCTAGAAGAATCTGATTCAAGCTGACAAATCTACTGTGGCTGGCCCTGTGCATGGAACATGCAATTTCTGCCGCCCCCTTCTGTTCAGGCACTTGCTGATCTTATTCTAAGACAGGTTCTTTTCCTTAAAAGTTATAGTTATAAGATTCCTATTACCTTGGACTCTTTATCCAAGAATGCAGTCCACTGTCTGCAGAGCATTGCAATAGCAACCATCATGATGGAGCTCAGGTGTGAGAGCTCCTTCTTCCAGATGTAATTAATTAAGATGGACCTACAGAAATGGACCCAACTCCCTCCATGACAAAGAAATTTATCTTTGTTTTCCTATCCCCTTGTGGGTTGAATAATTATCTCCTGAAATCTTGAGGAAGATACTCCCAAGTCCCTTATAGATGTCAGATTCCCGGCAAAGTATAAGATGACTGTTTCATTGTCCCTGGGCATGCTGGATATTAGCATTCCTAAAGATATGATGGTTGCTTGAAAGTAATTGACTTCCCTCTTCTTGCCTGTATTCTGCCCAGAGACAGAATAAAATTTTAAAACTGAATGTTAGGGTTCTGGCAAGCCCAAACCCTGAAATAAAATGTATTTATCCATAGAAGATTTCCATCTATTTCCTAGCATTCAACAATCTTTCATTGGCACATTTGAAAAAAAATTATATCATCTTTGTTTATGAACTTCAATTTTTCCTTACAATCAGTAACCCCAGAACAAATAAAAGTTCATTGCCCTAGTATTCCATTGAAATGGCAGAAAAACATTTTGAATTTTAATAGGCAGGTGACATGGCAGAGTATAACTTAATAGGCTCAATGTGCATCAGAAGCATTTTCTCCACAATGGCTTCATTGTACCTCCGAAACCTGACCATTTTGGTTATTTCAAAATAAAAGAAACTATCTTCTTAGGCACTACAGTAGGTCTAAGCCATTTCAAATGGATACGTTTTCTCTAATGAAGGCTCAAAATACCAAACACAATTAATGCTTACAAATCTATATTGAAATACTATTTGCATATATTACCAAGTGAAAATTGAGACTGGGGGAAAAACTAGAGTGAAAGAAAGTATTTTTAAGATATTCCTGTACATGCTGCACTATTAGCTGTATTACAAAATGCCTCTGTATTTCTGCAGCTCAAATCCTGAGAATAAGTTAGCATTCAGAATGAGATCATAATTCCCCTATCCCCTCATGGTATGTAATGACTGTATACCCTAGCTACAGAACAAATTTTCAAATAAAAAATATGGTATCGGCATATGATAGGTAGGGAATGATCTAGGCTGCAACCACAGATACTGTGCTATCATTGTATTATAACAGTAATTAGCAACTGTATTTTCCTGTGTGGAGAAGTTGAAAGACTGCTCTAACACTACAACAGTGAAATATTCAATAATGTATGGATGTGGACTTGATTTATAACCTAAAAAAGATTGAACATAATATTGACCCTAATTCCACAGAACGCCTTTAATTGGCATTATCTGAAATGTGAACCTTAACTATCTACAGCACATTGTCAGAATTTCAGTAGAGAGCATATACATATATTGACATTCCTTAATAAAGCTTATCTGGTAAAAATGCACATGTGAATGTTGCCCTTCTGTCAGACTCTGGTAACAAGAAGGGCAATATGTACATTCCTGTTGTTACACCAAGTGTTTATAGCCCTGTTCATATGTTACAGTGAACATATGTACATCCTGCATGTACAGGAATACATCTGTTTGTAAGAAAGAGCCAATCAAGTTTCCCTTACAAATGAAACCAGAGACCAGTACCTGGATAATTGGGGAGTTTAAATCACATGTTTAGATGTACATGCAGTGAATGTAATGTCAGAATTATTCACTGTATATATAAAGAAAAAAAGTGTAAACCATACATGGATTGTACATGAGTTCACAGTAACTTGTAAACAAGGCTACTATGGTTATCACAAAGCAATTGTTTCTTACCCACAGGCTTAAAGAACAACCCTCCCATCTCAAAGACTTTATTCAAATGTAAAAAAGAGATAACTTACAATGTTTACTGAAATAGTCACTTCCCAAAGTCCAGAAGAAATGAAAAAGAAGTCTATTTGGACCCCATTCAAAACCTCATGATGGATCATCAGAACCCTCTTCTGGGGAACTAAAAAAATTCCAGAAAAAAAATCTGGTATATACAAGAAGTCTTTCACCACAGTGATTCTGTGGGTCAGTTACCTTCCTGTTTATTATTTTAAGCAAGGTGATATGTTCTGTTCCCCAAGCAAACTAAAATCAGCTGCCTTGCACTTGGCCAAAACAGAGTGCAAGACCCAAAGACAAATAAACAACAGTTCAAAAAAGGTTTAATAATATTGAAAGTTTAGGACTCTGACTCCTCCCATGAAGGCTAACTAATAATGGATATTTGCAATGCTGGAAACGATTGGAGATGGTTTGAAGAACTTGCAGACACCAACTTTTCCTTCTAAGGATGTCTTCTAAGGATGTCTGTGCTGCTTTGCTGCTTCCAAGATCTCCCGGTGTCCTCTATTTGGACTCTGTTTCCTTGCAATTCTGCCGAAACTTGATTGTTCAAATACCATGGATCTTTAACACCTTAAATGTCTGAGATGTTGCTGTCTCCAGCCTTCCCCAGACACCTGAACTAAACAGACTGTAAAACAGGAACTGCTAACTAATAAGAATGCTATAGTGCTCTTGCCTATAGAGGGCTTCTTAAAGGGACAGGGTCTAACTAAGGTTCCCTCCCACAGAATACTGTACAAAAGGCAAATAAACCCATTCTAACTGAGGCTTAAATAAGGAAAATAGTGAGGGTGTCTCTGGGGGCATGACATGATAGATGAACCCTAAATCAAAATGCTGACAAATCCACAACAGGTATGATCTTTAGGGATCATACAGGTTACCTCTCAGGAAACCACACGTTTTGAAAAGTGTCGCCTTTGCAGACTCAACCCCAGCTCCCTCAGGGAACACTTTTCACTTTATCTCCTCTCCAGGAAACAGTTCTTTCATTCCCCAGCTTTTATGCAGAGAGCACAGAGCATCTCCAGGAAAAGATGACAGCATTCTCACATGTCATTTCTCAATGGTTTTCATTAGACTATGTTATGCTAGTTGGTTCAGCTGCAGTGCAGGCACAGAACATACCGTAACAACAGTTGCACAGCAAACACAAAGGTGTCCTATTTAAGGGAAGTGAGCATACCTGTCTGAAGATGGCTTATACCACTAATCCACCTAGTTTAGCATACTTTCATTCATTTCGAGAAATGAAATTATTTAGGATCTTGACATTCCAAAACAGCAGAAAAGCCTATGTGCCTGATTAAGAAAGAACTCAAATATTAACTAATCATAAAGCACTTAGAAATATATAAAATCGTTATAATTATGATACTTTAATGTGTGAAAAAGAATTTTAAAAGGATTGTATAATGTGTGTAACAGAGATAAGGCATGTAAGTCAGTTATAAAAGTATAATTTATTTCTCAAAATGAAAACCACAGCACTGAGGGAAAAGAAAATGCAATCTGCATTAATGTTCTTCATCCTTTTCTGAATGGGAGCCTAGTGAGAGTGGACCCAGTGAGCCGCAAGCTCATGGCAGAAAGTCACATGATGTCAAGAGTTGTGTGACAGGAAGAGCAACAAGAGTTATGCTCTCATTAATGTCAAGGCCACGGGTAGCAGACCAAAAAAAGTGGGGAGTGGAAACATAAGTCAAACACCAGCATTTGTACTATAGTGAAGAATAGGTCAGGGACAGAGTCACAGAGGAAACCACTCCACCATTATTCTACTGCTCTTCTCACTGTGCATGCAAAGAGAGTTCAGAGAATACCTCTTTTCCCCACTAGGGAAAAAAGTCCTTTCAAAAGGTAGCAAAAGCTGCCAGTTCTATTGTCATGCACAATGCAGCAGGGAGGGCTCTGTGATCCATATATAATGGACCACTCATCTAAATTAACTGCTCAGAAATGAGTCACAAGAGTGCTGGGCAATCTTCAGGACCAACACTATTAATATTAAAGAAAATCAAAGGAGCATCCGATAAAGAAGATCAGTTAGACCAAGTTGCAGCACTCAAGTAAAATTGACAAAACGATGATTGTATCGATTAAAATTAATGGCCTAAATTCTCCCTCCAAGTGAACAAAAATATTCAATCAATTAAAAAAAGCAAAGCACAGATATATTAGAATCCAACTGAAACCATTCCCAATGATTAATTCAAAAATAAACTGTCAGTGTTTCCAGGGGAAAACCTGCCTGAGAAACCTAAACCAATACTAAAGCATAAAATTAAATAATTTCATTTCACAAATGTATTCTGCTCAGTTTTGTATGGAATTTTGTGCTGTTATTGTGCCTATTTTAATCAAACACAGCGTGGAAATCACTTGGTCAATTTTCAAAGCTCAATCAATATGTTACGCCACCACTTTAAAAAAAACCTTATCTGGAACAAGCAGTACTAGGTATATTTACAAAATTACCAATATTTGGTATATTTACAAAATTACCACTATCCTATGTTCCAATGCCCTGTTGGCTTATGGGAACTAATATACACATTTTAAAACTAAACAATCAATTCCAGATCCCTAAAGAGCTTACTAAATGGGCATTAGTAGCAGCTAATGTAGCACTTTAGGAGAACATGATCAGTATTATCAAAACAGAACTTCTCTATCCCATTTATAATCCTGTTGACACAGTGATTAATGCATTCCTCATTATACCTTGAATAGTATTTGGCTTCAAAGGGCAAAAGTTGCCAAGTGTTTGATAAGGGAATATTAGCAGACACATAGTTTCACTTTCTAAGGCCCTTTCCGCACGGAAGGGCTTGGGTCGGCGTTACTGACGCCGACCCGACGACGGCAAGACCGTCCACATGGACGGTCCCAGAAAGAACCGGGAAGACGGTGCCACTGGGCGCCGTAGCCCGGTGGACTTACCTGCTCTCCGGCCCTCCGGCGCGTCGCCGGGGCCTGGGGACACGCCTCCCCTGCCCTGCGCGCCTGCTTCAGCATTGCAGAGCAGGGGTGTGTGTCCCCAGGCCTCGGCGACGCACCGGAGGGCCGGATAGCAGGTAAGTGGAGGGAGGGAGTGGGGGGGAAACGCCTAGAAGCTGCTGCCGTTCGCACGGCAGCAGCTTCCAGCCGGCGTTTCCAAGAAAGTGCACTTCCCAGCGTACTCTGGAAACGCCGGCTTGGCGCCGGTCGGGCGGTGCGAGGGCGGCGCGGCTGCGCTGCAGCTGCGTCCCCTGTGCGAATGGTGGCCTGGGGACGGCGTTTTTGCCGTCCCCAGGCCGCCATATTCCGCCCGTGCGGAAAGGGCCCAAGTGTATCAGGAAACTAAAGTTTATATTTATTTCTATACCTTATCAATGTGCATAGTGCTTTACAGAATAAAAGAAAACAGGTCCAAATCCTGAAGAAATTACAATCTAAAACATGATATAAAGCAAACAACAAAGAAATGAGCAGGGAAGAGCAAATTAGCATAGAAAGAATACATACTACGATGAGCACTTTTATTTCTTTACAAATAAATATAATAGGTGCAAAATAATGTTTATTCATTCATTCATTCCTTTCTTTCTCCCTCTATATTTTGCTGCTACCAGGAATTTGCAGATTCAATTGGCTATGTGGCCCTGCGGAAATTACTAGTGTGGGATTCCAGGTTATACTTAACAAAATAAAATTTTGGTATATATATTCTTTGGCTTAAGCATTTCAAGGAATAATTTAGAAAAAATGAAACAAATTGAGGCAACAAACTCAGGTGATTTTCATTTTACATCAATTTCCTGTCTCCTTCTTTACATATATGAGACTCTATTAGAATTTGACTGCTTTTCTAGTATCTCACTCTCAGTACAGCACAGACTAATACTCTCTCTCAGTTTCCAGCACAGAATACTGTCTGTCTCTCTCTGTTCAGCATATAATATTTTCTTTCTCTCAAGTTCTGTACATGCTGTGAGTCAGTTTAGCCAGGCTGACTCCCTGTCAGTCTCCATCACAGATTGTTGTCTTTCTCCCTAGTTTTTATACACACACTCTCTATGACTTTCTTTCAGTTCAGCACAGCCTCTACTCAGTCACTCTCCAGTGTTAACTCTCCAGTGTTAACCAACTACCTGCAGATCTCTCATCCCCTTCAGCCCCCTTTCTTCTTCAAGTTACCTCTCAGTTTAAAGAAACACACACACATTTTAAAACATTATTAATACCAATTTAAGATCCACGTATTTATGGTTGGTATCAGTATGAAAAGGAGGGATGATACAAGCATTCTTGAAGGTAGTTCTAGGCAAATGGGATATCAAAGTTGCAAGGACACAAAGAATGAGGGTTAAAGAAATAAGCTATATTCTCATAACATTGTTGATGATATATCAAGTATGAGAGAGCAAGAGAAGAGAAGAATCAACAATGCAGGCAAGACTTCATGTTCTTCATAGATTGTGATAGGACTTCTACTACTAGGATATAGAGCTCAGTGCTCAGCTAGGATATCCAACCCAGGAGAAGCAGCTGTTACGGCCTTAACAGGGGAAGGGGTTTTTGGAAAGGGATTCTCCACCAGCTGCTAAGAGTGTAGCAGGATACTTTTAGGTTTTTAAGTAGCACAGGGGAATAAAAACTAAAACTCACGTTGGCTGCGAGAGGTTGGCCGAGGGAATCTTTGGGACTATGTCTACAGGGAAGGGATTCTGGCAAAGAATATTCCACAGAGGAGTGCAAGAGTCCAATTGAGTTTTAAATGTTTTATATGAATTTAGTTCAAAAATACACACATACAGTAAGGCACAAGAGCACATACATTCAAGTTCTAGTATATAAAAAGGTTTGAAGGATAGATTGGGAGGATAGAGGAGGAATGGGTTTTTTTGCAGGGTAATACGTTACCTAACGATTCTTAGGAGTAGACGAAGTAGAAGGCAGGGATTCCTCGCCAGCACAGAAACCCGGTGAAGACAATATCATGTATCAACACCAACAAGACCAAGGGAGGAACAAGTGGCAATGAGCAATGTGCTCCAGGTGAACTAAACCTTTATAGGGTAGATCGCTCCTTGGCGGGAAAAGGAACCAATCAGAGTAAGTTTTACTTCTGCAGCATCTGTGCTGGATTTGGGTGCTGACTTCGATGAGTCAGCTCACCTACTGCTAACCCTGTGATAATAGGGCCAGAATTACATTGTTAAGCTAAATGAGGGAGGGCTGCAATGCTCCCATGCAGATTAACCCTGTAGGGTCACTGTCCTGTAGGGTCAGATTTTGGCTGAGACCTTTAGACCTGGGAGAGGTAGGGGCTTTTAGGAGAACCATTACAAAAGGAGGGGAAATGCAGAGCAGTAAGTATTTGCTGCTGACCTGTGTTTCCAAGAGAAATAAAGAATACAGTATCTGCTGGCAGGGTGACTTTCCATATCCTTTGTCTTTAACAGTTTCTTTAGCAAGGTGTGGTAATCAAGCATGCTATTGACTCAAATGAGACCTCCATGTTACCAGGAGTAACTCATTATCTTAATTTAGCTTTTGTTAAAGTAGTTTTGACCTTTAGCTTGTGGTCATGTGGTCATGCGGCTACCTACACCCAGAGGAGTGTTTTTTGGCAACTGGCTTTTGCCAATATGATTTTAAAGCAGAAATATATATAAATAATATTCTGAGGGTATCAGGGGCCATAACACAGCTTTGTTTCAGGAGGCAGCATTGACCATGCTCTATGCCCCAGTAAGAATCAGTGTGTTGGTTGTATCTTCATGCTGGGATGCATTGTGGTCCTGCAGGTGGAATATCTAGCACTTATCTCAGAGATAGAAACTCTGGTCATACACAGGTCTAAGATAAATCACCAAGGCAAGGCACATCATGTGATCCCCAGCCAACTGGGCATTATCAGCAGCAAGTGTTGATCAGAAGAGCAAATCTGACACATCGACTGTGTAGTGAGTTTGTTTGCCAAAGTTTGTTGTTGTTCTGGCTTCTTGTTGCTAGCCCACCATCCTCCTCACACTACAGTCCTCTATCATTTTGAGAAAAAAAAATTGGACTGGACAATTTTTATTTGTGCCAGAGAATATGTTCACTGAGAAACATCTCTCCTTTGGGTAGGACAAAGGTTTGAACAGACACCAGTAATTGGACACAGGTTAATTCAGGTGTCCTTGCACTGGGTTGTTAGGCCTTTGCCCACAAGGTATTCTCCACAACAATACTGAGAAGGGAAAAAAGGAATAAATCTTAAATAGGCTGGAAAAACCTAAATTGTGTTGTCATACAGACAGTAGTGACAGATTATATATATAATTTTCTTTTACACAGACTGGAGGAATTCAGCTGGTTTGCACTCAGAAAACAGCACTACAAAAAAGCCAGGAAAATGCCAAAAGTAAAAACAAGACATCTGAGACCTGGATGTGTGCATACATAAACAAACCAAGTACACCCGGTAGCATAGTAAAAGATATCAGATACATTATGAAAAGAGAACAAAGATGGGGAAAAAGCCAAACAGGTGTATATTCCTTGGGCAGAAATAAGGAACAAAATGGTAAACAGTAAAATGTGACACGTCGTTAGTGTAGTCGAATACACAATATGCTTGTACTTTAAAACAACAACAACAACCCAGAACCTTCAGAATGCCAAATACATGATCAATTCTGATAGAAGAAACTTGATGAGTACAGAAGAATATTGATTATTCAAACATTTCAGGTAAAAAATGTTATTATAATAATCATATACTGTCCCGATGGAGATAGTTTCAGGGGTAGCTGTGTTGATCTGCAGTAGATCTGCTAGACCAGTAGCATCTTAGATACCAGCAAGATTTTCAAAGTATGAACTTTCAGATGCTGACAAAGGGAGCTGATGAAGCATCTGATGAAGGGAGGTTTAATTCTCAAAAGCTCACACCCTGAAAATCTTGTTGTTCTTTGAGGTGCTAACTAGCTGCCTTATTGTCGTCTTAGTAGAGTATCCAATTTCCCCCCAAAATGCTTATAACTTGTAGCTGTCTCCTTTCATAGTATTTTTAAAGAAAATATTCATTAGTACAACTGTATAGTTTCTTTACTTTCTGTAAGAGTTAACTGAAAAACCCCAATTAGAAGAGCAGCTAACTTTGAATTGCATAATGGTGCATCATCAATAGATACGCTGTGATTCATCTAGGCACAGAAGGCCAAAGCCAATGGAGGCAAACTATCAAAATTATGTGCCCGTTACTCTCCTAAGAGAAGTTTGAAGACTTCTACTAACTAGGGAGTCTTCCTCTGACTTAAAAGCCTCTTCTGTTGGAGGAAGATTTTCAAAATCTGTGGCCACTTTGCAATAATTTGTAACAACAATTTTAACTAAATCACATGCCACAAATGGATCTCCTTGTCAGCCAGAATAATAAGATGATTGCAAAGTGATTTGATGGACCTGTGAATTGACCATTGCTGATACAAGGTTTGCACACAGTAACCATTACTATACTAGAGAAATGACCTATATTCTAACATTATGCAGTTAGAAAAATTGGGACAAATGTTCATATTATCATACCAAAGTCTTAGCAGAAAGTGAGCTGAACCCCTGATTGTATGATTTGGTCTGTTTTCATTAGTCTGCAATCATTAATGGCTGGAATAGCCTATTATTTTAGAATATCCGGGGGGTTGGCCACTCAGAGGCAAACTCCATTAATTGCTTTAGAGAGCCAATGCACATATTTATTCATTTATTTTAAAGTAGATGCTCTTATGATTTAAGAGCAGAGACGGAACAATGAATATTTGAATTCCCTTTTCCTCCCTGTTCAAACCTAGCAGCACATGAAAGAACACAAGAAATTTAGGCTAGAATGCTTCGACCTGATATTCTGTATTTTCTTTTGAATGGAAACTTGGGGAAGGACAATATATGCAAAAAACATGAGGTCTCTAACTTAGAGTGTTATAGCTTACCATATTATCCTTGGTGTCCCCCAAGGATCCGTTTTGGGACCAGTGCTCTTTAACCTATTCATAAATGACCTGGAAGTAGGGGTGGGTAGCGTAGTGGCCAAGTTTGCAGATGATACCAAATTATGTAGGGTGGTGAGAACCACAAAGGATTGCGAAGAGCTCCAAGCGGACCTTGATAAATTAGGTGAGTGGGCTCAGAAATGGCAAATGCAGTTCAATGTAGCAAAATGTAAAGTGATGCACATAGGGGCAAAAAATCCAAACTTCACATACACGCTACAAGGGTCAGTGCTATCAGTCACAGACCAGGAAAGGGATTTGGGCGTCTTAGTTGATAGTTCCATGGGAATATCAGCTCAATGCATGGCAGCTGTGAAAAAGGCAGTCTATGCTGGGGATAATTAGGAAAGGAGTTGATAATAAAACTGCAAGGATTGTCATGCCCTTATATAAAGCCATGGTACGACTGCACTTGGAGTACTATGTTCAGTTCTGGTCGCCACATCTCAAAAAGGATATTGAAGAGATAGAAAAAGTGCAGAGAAGGGCAACGAGGATGATTGAAGGATTGGAGCACCTTCCTTATGAGGAGAGGCTGCAGCATTTGGGGCTCTTTAGTTTGGAGAGGAGATGTCTGAGGGGGGATAAAATTATGCATGGGGTAGAAAATGTTGACAGAGAGAAATTTTTCTCTCTTTCTTACAATACTAGAATCAGGGGGCATTCATTGAAAATGCTGCGGGGAAGAATTAGGACTAATAAAAGGAAACACTTCTTCACGCAACGTGTGATTGGTGTTTGGAATATGCTGCCACAGGAGGTGGTGATGTTCACTAACCTGGATAGCTTTAAAAAGGGCTTGGACAGATTTATGGAGGAGAAGTCAATCTATGGCTACCAATCTTGATCCTCCTTGATCTCAGATTGCAAATGTCTTAGCAGACCAGGTGCTCAGGAGGAGCAGCAGCAGAAGGCCATTGCGTTCACATCCTACATGTGAGCTCCCAAAGGCACCTGGTGGGCCACTGCGAGTAGCAGAGTGCTGGACTAGATGGACTCTGGTCTGATCCAGCAGGCTAGTTCTTATGTTCTTATGTTCTTATGAGATCTGGGCTACCTCATAGTTTACAATGTTACCCTAAGTAAGCACTCTCCACTTTAACCAGGGAATTCACCGCAGAGATAAACTGAGAGGGGGGAACTGGGATTGATATTCTATGTATACCAGGATAATCCTGGGTGGAAACTCTCATATGAACAGGCAGTTGTACAGTTAACAAATTATGTTTTATTAAGAATAATTTTTGAAAACAAGGAACATGTTTTAGACGATGAGCATGCACACACAAAGCATACAAGGGAAAAAGGGGGGAAAGTGTGGAAGCTGGACAGTGTTTCAGGGAAGGATGAGAATTACCCGTCCTGAAGGGGTGTCCAGTGAAAACAGTGCTGAAGAGAAAATGACCAGCATTTCCAGGAGCAAAGAGCCCACACACACGTGGGGGTGTGCGCATGGATCCAGAACACACATGCTATAATGTACAATATTTATACCCCAAAATAGGTCCTGACACAGTATGAGGTAAGCTGGCAGAAAAGCCAGAGAGAAAGAATTGATTTCTTTTCCAGAGTTTTCCCAGTGTCATCAACGGAATGTCTGGGCTATTCTTTTGAATACAGATTGATTTCTGGGATAGGTGCAGATAGAGTAAATAATGACAGTAAGGTAATGAGGGGAAGGTGTGGGGGTGGCTAGAGTCCTGGGCATCACTCCCTATGGTCACATGCACTGCACTGCAGGGCCTCTCTCTCCTTTGCAACTGTACCCCATCCCTGAAATCCCTGTGGAGTTCAGGGCAGGGGAACAGTTGAACAGGAGCCAGCAGGGCTCGCTCCACCCCTGAACTCCACATGAAGCTCAGGAGTGGGGCCAGCTGGGCTTGCCTTGTTCCCAAACTCCATGTGGAATTCAGGAGCGGGCCTGGCCTCCTTGATGCTGGCCTCAACTTGCCCAAGTCCATAGTTCAGCCCAAGCCTCACTGAAGCCAGGATCAAACTGAGCAGCTCGGCTGACTGGCTCTAGCTTTGTACTGTTGGCTCCCCACCCACCCAAGTTTCACCTCCAGTCAGGTAGAGGTCAGCTGCAAAGACTGACCTCAAGATTCTTTGGGAAGCATTCATTTTGCATGGAGCAGTTTCTTGCTCTTTAGAACAAATCCCTGTGCCTTTATGGCAACCCTTAGCAGAAGGAGGGGTCCAGCTACTTACAATAATGACAGTGTTAATCTAGACATTAACCATTCCATTAAAACACACTGTATGCCAGTTCATCTCTCATAATCATAATTGGATCATTTCTCTTCAATAATTTTTTTAAAAAACATACTAAACCACTTTGTGAAAAACTCAGGAACAGGCAGATCTAAAATTCTCGCAGCTGCTTCACATTATTATAGATCAGCACCACCATTTATGCTGATCACAGTGATGGATTATGTTCTGTTAGGTAGAGTCCTTATGTGAGAAAATTCACAGCTTTGTTTAACCTGCTGGAAAATGTTTTCTCAGAATACTAATAAGTGTATGGGTAGCTCAAAAAAAATGCTGGAGAACAAGTTCACATCTCTACATGCTTCTTAACCACAGTTGGCTTCCATTTTATTCAAAAATGCTTTAAATTACCTGATAAATTATCGTTATTAATTATGTATCAAAACATTTCTTTCTCACAAAAAGAACAGCCTATTCTAAGAAGGAAAACAAGTCTAGGAAATAAACTATCACTCCACTTTGGAAGGTGAGGTATTTCTTTCCTAAATCTTCCCACAAGATTTTGACAGCAGTTACCATCAAACTGATCAGTCAAATTCATATTTCATATAATGGACCAATCCTGACTGTGAGAAAGTGAGGTCCCATATCTAGCTATGGGATGTTTCTCCATCAGAAGACCATCCTAAGTCAGAGACAAGTGTGTCCACTACTTGAATATCTCTGCAACTACTTTGTAGAACTCTCTTCTTTCCTAGATACCCTGCTGTCTTGGACTTTTGCTGAACAGACTCCCCGCAACCCATCATTTGTTTGTTTGTTTTGGTTTGTTCCTAGCATTATGTTTGACTGTAAGCAAATAAATATTTTATTTAGTTTTATGCGATCTGTCTCTGATCTTTTTTCTCTTGGGATCATTGCTCTTGAACAAATCCACATTTTTTTCCTCCCCCACCATTTCTTCTTTTTTTGCTGCATTTTGTGTTTTGCATCATTTTACTTTATGGCATATATTTTCACAATTTGTACTGCTCATTTCTTCTAATGATTAAAAAACTATTTGTAATATTTATTGTATTTAACCCATTAGTATTCATTTTATTATCAGCCTTTTTTGTCAACCTTCTTAGATACCTTTTTTCCTTGGAATAACATTTCCACATGCTCAGACAAAAGATCTCTAGTTTAGCTTTCTTGAGACCCCTTTAACAGCTAATTCTCTCTCTCTGGCTCCAGTTTAGGTAACATATCCACTGTTGGTAGACAAATTGATGAAAGAAAGAAAGCTTAAGAGCATAAGAACCTTATTTGGGTAGTCATCTAGTATAACATTAGTAGTCAAATCAGTAGTCCATCTGGTATAGCATCAAAGCAGTAGTCCATCTAGTATAGCATCAAAGCAGTAGTCCATCTAGTATGGCATCCTGTCTCACACAGTGGCCAATAAGTTACTCTGGGGGCAGGTGGCAAATAAAAGAGCATCTAGATTGATACCTTCTTATGATGTTGCCACCTGGTTCTGGCATTCAGAGATTTTCTGGCTCCGAATGTAAAAGTTCCCCTTAGTCACCATGGCTAGTAGCTACTGATATACCTTGTAGCAGCTATGGGTGGAGGGAGAGTATGAAGTAATGGCCTTCTGGACTGAATAATGTCCAATCCCCAACTTTGCCCTCTCCTATACATTCTTTAAGCAGCTAACATGGTGTAGTGGTTAAGAACGGTGCACTCTAATCTGGAGAACTAGGTTCAGTTTTCCAGTTCTCCACATGAAGCCTGCTGGGAGACCTTGGGCCACTAAGAATTCCCCCAGAACTGTCTTAGTCCACATGGAGACAGGCAACGGCAAGCCACCTGCAAAAGTATCTTGCCTTGAAAACCTTATGTGGTTGTCGTTAAGTCAGCTGTAACTTAATGACACTTACTGCCACCATAGATTCTTTCAGTTGTAACTGGCAACAATCAAATAAAATGGAAGCACAAGCTTTAATTAAATGGTTGGTAGTATGTAAACCATGTGGTCTCTAAATGAATCTAATTTATGAGGTAAATAGAAATTGCTTTTTAATAGATATCTGACTGGACAGGCAAGACACAGGTGGACAGGAATAAGAAAGATTTATTTAAAAGAAAATAAAGTATTTAACAGAGTAAGGATTTTGTGTAGAAATGTTTCAGCATTATAAAGTGAACTGCTTCTCAACCTCACCCCATAGCTTACAAGCTTTCCTCAATGACAGGAAGCACTTTGTTACTGAACCTCAGTTAAAATAAATAAACCTTGAAGGAATATTTGATTCCCCTTTCTCCTGACACTTAGGCAGCTTCAAGGCTGCTCTTTCACCACAGAGAGTTCTTGTTCAGAGAACTTGTACACTTAAGTTAGGAATGTAAGGTCCTTAAAAGGATGCTTGTTTGTGTAACTGAACTTTACACCAAAAATGAACAAAAAGTCAAATAAAAGCCCACCTAAGCTAATGCTTTTAACTGATCACAAAATTTTCCCTCCTTTCTGAAGCTCAGGCTGGCTCACACCCTCCTATCCAGAGGAGCTCTGATTCGCTGATGTTCATCTGGATCTGCATGAGGACAAAATCACAAGAGTTAGTTAAGAGCTCTGGGGGACAGGAACATTTGGGGGTGATTGCCATAGACCTATCCTTTATGAATCTGTCCAATCCCCTTTTAATACCTTTGGCCATCACTACGTCATGTGGCACTAGTTGAGTAAAGAATAATGTTCTTTTGTCCATCTTTTGAGCGAATAATTAACTGCAGCAGCGTTTCTCCCCCACAACGGCATTTTCCTGACTTGCTAGTTGAGCGAATAATCCTGAATAATAATCTTGCTAGTTGAGGAAATAATCCTGAATAATAAAGTTATAGAGTTGGAATGTGGAATAAAGGCCATCTAGTCCAACCCCCTGCTCAATACAGGATCAGCCTAGAGCATCCCTGGCCCATTCTGCACGGGCCATAAAGACCAGTATGGGGCTGGTAAAAATGCCATTGTGGAGGAGAACTTCACACAGCTGCCGCTGCTGTAGCACAACTGCAGTGGCGTTTCTCCCCCACAACGGCGTTTTCTTGACTTGCAAGTTGAGCGAGTTTTTGGAAAACGCTGGCTTTTACCCAGTGCCGAGTGAACAGCACCAGGTGGAAGCTGGTGTTTCCCCCGCGTTGCTGCAGGCCCCCTCTTACCTTGTCCCAGCTGCCAGAGCTCTTTGGAGATCAGGGGACACACCTCCTGGCCTCTGACTCTGGAGACATCACCATGGCCATGGGGGCACATCCCCTGGCCTCTCCAGTGCGGCTTTGGCGGGGAGACAAGGTAAGAGGAGATCTTTACTGGCAGGCCCATGTGAACGCAGCCCCGTGGGGTGCACTGGCATCAAGTATGCTGGTGTACCGCCGCTTGCGAGGCCCGTGCAGAATGGACCCCTGACAAGTCACTGGTTAAAGACTGCCAGTAAGGGGAGCTCACCACCTCCCTAGGTAGCCAATTCTACCACTGAATAATTTATTTATTTATTTATTTATTTCTCAGTCTTATAGACCGCCCAACCCCCGAAGGGCTCTGGGCGGTGAACAACATAAAATAACAATTACATAATAGACTGTAAATAATTTAAGTTAAAATGCAGCAATTAAGAACGACTAATAACAGCAATGCCCGCAACAATCCCTGTTAAACTCTCCCAGAAGGGGAGAAAAAGAGTGGGCCCATAGATGGTAATGGGCCCAAAATGTAGGAGGAGGCGGGGGCACTTATATCAGCAGCTGGACACTCCAAAGGCCCGGTGGAACAACTCTGTCTTGCAGGCCCTGTGGAACTCACCAAGATCCCGCGGGGCCCGGACGGCTGGAGGAAGAGTGTTCCACCAGGCAGGGGCCAGGGCTGTAAAAGTCCTGGCCTGCGTGGAGGCCAGCCGCATCATTGAGGGGCCAGGGACTACCAGCAAATTGGCCTCCGCTGAACGTAGAGGCCTAGTAGGGACATATGGGGTAATGCAGTCCCGAAGGTATGAGGGTCCCATTATTGAAGAAAAAATCCTGATATGCAGCCAGTACTTTTCCATCCATAATTTAAACCCATTGTTGTGTGACCTATCCTCTGCTGCCAACAAAAATAGCTTTCTGCCCATCTCTAAATACAGGCCTTCAAATGGTTAAATAGAGCAATCATGTCCCCAGTCAACCTCCTCATCTCCAGACTAAACTTTCAAGTTCCTCAGCCTTACCTCATAAGGCTTGGACTGCAGGGCTTGAACATCCTCATCACTCCTCTCTGCCCCCTCTCCACTCTGACTGCATCCTTTTTGAAGTGAGACATCCAGAACTGAACACAATACTCCAGTTGTGGTCTGAACAATGCAGTGTACAATAGGACTATGATAACTTGAAATTTGCATTTTATGCCTCTGTTGATACACCTCAAAGTCCCATTAGCCTTTTTTGTCACTGTATAACACATTGGCTGCTCATATTTACCTTATGGTCCATTCATACCCTAATATCTTGTTCACACACACTGCCACACAGAAGAATATCCCCCATCAAGAATGACTATTCTTCATTTTTGTTACCCAGATGTAGAACTTATCCTTGTTGAATTGGATTTTGTTCACATATGCCCACTTTTCCAGTGTGTTCAGATCTCGTTGAATTCGTTTTCTACTTTCTGGTGTGTTTGTTGCTCCTCCCAATTTGGTATTATCTAAAAATTTAATGAATATTCCCTCCACACCATTCTCTAGATCATTTATAAAAAAATATTGAAAAGTGCTGGGCCCAGAACCAAGCCCTGTGTCACTCCGCTTCCTCCATTCAGATGAAATGTCATTGACAACTACTTTTTGAGTGCGATTCTCCAATCAGTTCCCTATACATCTAACTATCCTACAGTCTAGTCCAAAGTCCTCTAGTTTACCCATCAGAATAGCATGTGGAACCTTGTCAAAAGTCCAGGTAAACAAGATCAAAAGCATTCCCTTGATCCAGTAACTCACCACTCGATCAAAGAAGGAAACAAGGTTGGTCTGGCAAGACCTGTTGGGGACAGGTCCCCACCATGCTCACCCCACCTACCATCTCTTGTCTGCTGGTCAATATTAAGTCAAATATGGCTGAGCCCCTCATAGCTTTCTTTGCCATTTGATGAAGGAATTTGTCAGCCAGGCAGCTCAGGAATTTGCATGACTGTGGATGCTTTACAGAGTTTGTCTCCTAACATCAGGGAAGCTGAAGTGACCCATAACTACCAGAATGCACTGCCCATCAGTGAGGGAGGGGAGTGAATGAGGGGTGGCATGCATGAAAAGGGGGGAGTGAGGGGAGTGAGTGAGAGGGGGCATGCAAGTGAAGGGGGGAAAGGAGGGGAGTGGGTGGCATGCAAGGGAGGGGAGAGAGGGGGAGGGGCCTGGCATCTGGACATGGCCCACTCACCCTATCAGAGAGGGGGGAGGGTGGCATGCAAGGGAGGGGAGGGAGGGGGAGGATGTCTTCAAAAAGAGGAAGAAAAAGTTATTTTCATCCACTTTCTCTAACATGTGCATCATTTGATAAAAATCTATCATGTGCACTCCCCCACAGCTGTCTCTTTTCTGAACTGAAAAGTCCCAGACTCTTCAGACTTTGCTCACAGGGAAGCTGCTGTAACCCCTTAATCATGTTGATTGCTCTCTTCTGCACTTTTTTCTGCTCTGCAGTTTTGTTTTGTTTTTGAGATTTGATGAGTAGAGTTACACACAGTATTCAAAATGAGGTCACATCATAGGTCTATTAAGGGGCATTATAATATTGGTTATCTTATTTTTAATCCTTTTCCCAATAATATCTAGTACAGAGGTTGCCTTTTATACTGCTGAGAAATGCTGGGTTGACATTTTCATAAAGCTGCCCAATATAACCTCTTCCCCTCTTAGTTTTAGCAGCTTTAAAGTTGAGCTTTTTTTCCCACTAGGCATTAAAGCACATATTTTAAGTTGAGATTTTTTTGTTTCATTGTGCATCATTGTAAGCTTATCCAATCATTAAGCCTATCTGAATTCATTTGCCATTTTATTGCCCACTCATTCAGTTAGTGGAGATCCTCCTGAAGTTCTTCATAGATATCCTTAGCTTTCATAATCCTGGATAATGTTGTACCATCTGCATACCATCCAGTGGTGGGATCCAAAAATTTTAATAACAGGTTCCGATGGTGGTGGGATTCAAACAGTGGTGCCGCCGCACACATGCACCTCCAGTCCCTATTGGGCAGGGAGGTTGCTTTAGTAACCTCTTCTCGGCGCTCAGAAAAAATTAGTAACCACTTCTAGAGAAGTGGTGAGAACTGGTTGGATCCCACCTCTGATACCATCCCTTACAGAGCTCATACCTTATTCCAGATCATTTACGAACTTGTAAGACCCCACTGCCCCCCACTGCAAGATACAGTGTTCAGATTTCACAGCTTGTATTCCAGGAAGAGCCATTCAAGCTGACAGATAAGCCATAAATAAAATATGCAACATGTCTTTTGAGCTCTGTTATGAATGTAATTAAGAAACCTGCCACAATGATGTTGGCATAGCTGGCATACTACTAAGACCTCATACTTCTAAAGTTCCTTAAAGAGGATTCTTGAATTAGTTTGATTTCTAACAACTAATTGATTATTATTATGCAAGAGATATCCTTGTGAAAAAATTCTCACATCTATTTTAAAGTTTCCCCTTCAGTCGTGTCCGACCCTGGGGTACCACTGAAAGCAGTTTTTGTGGGGTAGTTTGCCATTGCTTTCCCTGGCTATTTACCCCCTAGCTATGTGCTAGGTACTCATTTACCGAACAAGGAATTGATGGATGGCTGAGTTGACCATGAGCCAGCTGCCAGGATATCTGACCCACAGGGGGCTTGAACTCCTGACAGTGTGAGTGGCAGTGCAAGCACTTAACCACTATGCCACACGGATCCCTAATATAGAATTACTTCTACCCAAAGCCAAGCTATTATATGCCAAATACACATCATCCTAGCCAATACTTCAAGGAGCATTATGTAGCAGTAATAAGAAACAAATGAATTGTCAAAGAGAATTGCAAAATACACAAAAACCTGGCAACAAATGTATGGCATGTAACACTAATGGAAAGACATAAAATAATCAAATCAGTGTTCCAAGGTTAAGTTGCTTATACTAGGGAAAAGTGTTAATTTTTTCATAACCAGAGCATTTAAAATCTTTTCATAACAATTCTGAAATATGATGATGAAACTGTGATTATAGCACTTATATAGCAGCGAACTCCAAGGCATCACATAATCTCATCCAGAACATAAGAAGAGGTCCATTGGATAAGACCAGTCATCCACCTAATCCACAGGTGCCAAACTCACGGCCCTCCAGATGTTCATGGACTACAATTCCCATCAGTCCCTCCCAACATGAACATTGGCTTTACTGGCAAGGGCTGATGAGAATTGTAGTTCATGAACATCTGGAGGGCCGTGAGTGACATTGTGACACCCCTGAATCCATCCATGCTGAGCTGATAGATATGGTGTTAGACTAGGTGGTTAGAACCCCAAGGGTGATTGCTTCGGGGATTTCAACATACCTGCTCAGGCTGTTTTGTCAGGTCAGACTCAGAACTTCACAGCCCCCTTTACAGTAATGGGTCTGTCTCAGATTTTAATGTGTCCAATGCATGAAAGAGGGCGTACGCTGGAATTTCTTTTCTGCACCAAGGGACCTGATTAGGGGGCTGGAGGTTCAGCCCATGTCATGCTATCTTCTGAAGGTATGGTTGAGCTTGCTGCTTCATACCTGGAGGACCAGTTGACTGATATAGTTTACCCTCAGAGTTTAATGGATCTTGATGTTTTCCAGACAGCACTGATGTTTTTCAGACAGTAAGAACTTCCCTGGGGATTTTGTGGGGGCTATTGTAGTCACATGGAATCATGGGCTGACTTGGTCCATAAACAGAGCTGCTCCTTGGCATCCTTTACGCAACAGTGGTGTAGTGGTTAAGAGCAGGTGTACTCTAATCTGGAGGAACCTGGTTTGATTCCCTGTTCTGCCACCTGAGCTGTGGAGGCTTATCTGGGGAATTCAGATTAGCCTGCACACTCCAACACATGCCAGCTGGGTGACCTTGGGCTAGTCACAGTTCTTCTATCTCAGCCCCACCCTCACAGGGTGTTTGTTGTGAGGAAGGAAGGGAAAGGAGTTTGTAAACCCCTTTGAGTCTCCTTGCAAGAGAGAAAGGGGGATATAAATCCAACTCTCCTCCTTCTCCTCTGTGAGGCTCATCTTCTTGGTTTATCAGGGAGCTAGCTGACATGAAGCAGACTGGAAAATAACTAGAGCAACACTGGCAGAAGGCTCAGGATGAATCAGATAGAGCATGTCATAAAGCACATTTCCAGGTCTATGCAGTGGTGGTGATGGTTGCAAAAACTTTTTTTTTACTTCCATCATTGCATCAGCAGACTCTCGTCTGGTTCAATTGTACAAAGTAATTTGTGACTTGATAACACCTAAATCAGAACCTATCAATATTGAAAATCTCCCTTCCAGTTGTGATGTGTTTACAAAGTTCTTTGCTGACAAAATGTCTCTCATCCATTTTGACTTGGAGACCAAGTTGAGAGTAGATCTTTGACACTTCCTGAAGTACCTACTTGTCCTTCTGTTATGGATAGTTTCAAATTGATCCTGTCTATGGATGATGATGAGGTTCTTGAGTGCGTGAGGGCCACCAGTTGTGCTCTGGACCCATGTCTATGATGATTTTTAAAATCTTACTGGGTAAAGGTATTGGATCCCTTAATGAAAACCATCAATCCCTCACTGATTGAGGGGGATCAGCCTAGGCCTTTGAAGGAAGCAGTATTAGGCCTCTGCTGAATACTTTTTTTCCTCCCCATTGGCTGGAGAAGAGTTACCCAATTTCTGTCCATTCTCTAATTTATCATTTCTAATGAAGGTGCTGGAATATATTGTGGCAGAGCAGTTCTAGGGTTTCCTGAACAACGCCCATTTCAATCTGGTTTCAGGCCTGCGTTTGGTACCAAGATGGCGATAGTTGGACTGGTAGATGATCGTCATTTTTGGTTGAACAGGGGACAATTTTCCTTATTGATGCTGTTGGATCTCACAATGTTATTTGACACCGTTGTCCACTGCATGTATCCACTGGCTTGAATTTGGAGTTGGTATTAAGCCCTTTGGTAGTTTTACTCTGAATGACTGGACACAAAGAATCTTTCCTGGAGGTGAAGAATCAACCAGACAAATTTATCTTGAGAGGTGTCACAGGGTTCTATTTTCTCAGCCATGCTTTCTAATATATATATATGAGATCAATGAGTGAGATTTTGCAGAGCTTTTGCATTGGGAGTCACAAATATGCATGTGATATGTTTCATTTTCATGCTCTATGTTTCATTATCCACGTCTCCAGATGCATCAAACTTGGTTCTGAATAGGAAATTTGAGGCTGTGGTCAGGTGGTTAAGGCAGAACAAACTGAAAGTTTGTCCAATGAAGTAACATTTACTTTTTCAGACCAGGTTCAATCCTTTGTGGTACTCATGGGCCCTGCTTTACTGTTTGAAAAGCAGAATGGCATGTTGGCCAGGAGTGCCTTTGATCAACAGCATGAGGTACTGTATTAAACATGAGGAACTGTATTAAAGGGTTGAGAACCACTGCTTAGGAAGGTTGAGAACCACTGCTTTAAGTGGATTGGCTAGGAAGCATCTCAACTTGCCTCAGTGGGGTGCAGAACTATCCCCAGACACATTCACAACACATTATGCAGAAGGGTCATAGTGAGCTTATACAATTTGTGGCCTACTTACTCAGGGTATTGAGATGGAAACCCCCACACAACACACAGTAGCTCAGTACAGCATTGAGCAGATACACTAGTGGTAGTGGTGAAGAGAGCTTCTTTGCTGCCATCACTGCCAAAGGGCAGGCATAACTGTGTACTCTGTCCTGTGTTTAGTTACCTGCATTTCAAGTTTTCTTCTACTTGCACTTTAGTTGTTTGCCCAACATTTTCATTATCCCAAGCATTTTAGTAAATCAAGGTGTCTTTTGCAATCCTTTGTAGAGGAGGGGCAATCTGAAGGAACTGTGCTCCATGAGTCAAGTTCACAGTGCATTTCTACAGTTTGTAAAAAGCCTTAGGGCTCACAGATTTCAAATATAGCTAGTTCCATCATTCCCAGTGATTTGAGATTTTGTAAGAAGGGATCAAACTGGCCCCACTGGAAGAACAAGATTTTCATGAACACCCACACATAAGCTAGATAAGAAATCAAAAGTGACATGGTCAACCAGATACCAATGAGTTTGCTCAGAATCCAGTCACAGCATAATAAGAATCTGTTGGATTGCAACATTAACATGATTCTGTATTGAGCACAAGAAGTTACATTCAATACCAGCATAGAAATCTAAGTGAACTAGAAAGACATTACTAAGAAAAACCAAACATCTATAAATGTAACAGATAAAGGCTTGCATATATCACTTGGAGATTTTTGACTGCACAAAAGTGATGTTGTTAATACATAATGTATCCTCTTGGGATTGTCACAACCATATTTAAACCATTAGAAGTAATGACTTGAAGAGCGTACAATTTAAATGGCCCTAGTATATGAGAGCGCCATTTCAATGTAGCCTATGATTGCAGAATCTTTATGCTTAATGGGCATGTTAAACAGAACACAAAATTACTTAACTAAAAGGAAACTCAAACAATTATAGTTCAGAATGAATCTGAAAAAGACAATCGTCCCCACCATTAAAACTTGTGTCTAAAGTAGCGACTTACATAAACTATGGTTATGATGCAAATTGCTGAAGCTTAAGCAACACTTACTATGATATCATGTGTATAAATATAGTGAATGCATAAGTGATTATTACTGTGCATAAGAGAGAATCTAACAATTTAAGATTATACATCTGTAATGGCATTTTGCAGGGGGGAAAGTAATATATTTACACAGAAGTTAAATAAATTATATTTTCAAACTGAATATTTGTGAAGATCAGTAAAGATGGGAACAGATATTTCATAGAAAGCTATTTTAAGATGACATATTTTAAGAAAAAAGAAAAAGAATAATTTATAAAGAGAAATCACAGTTAAAAGGAGAAAATATGCCATTATTTCCAGACAGAACTGAATATAATAAAAATAGAAACTGCATATTTTGATGTACCCAAGATAGTGAAAATAGATTTTGATTAAACAACGGCATTTTGAATTAGATAGCAGAGCTGATAAACTATTGGCATTGAAATTAGCAAAGAAGCAATGTACAATCAGCTTAGTTAAAATTAAATAATAGGCACAGCAATTATTTGCACCATGGGAGAGAAGATATACTACAGAAATTCATTAAATATTATGAAAACATGCATTCTTTGACTTCCACTCCTTCCACTCAATAACACAACTTTAATTTTTAAACATAAATATTCCAGACATAATCCATCCACTCACAGATATATGTATACTTAGCCATCATGTATTTTATAGGTCAAATACAATCTAACAGATCGTTTGGTCCAAATGATTTTCTAGCAGAACATTATAAATTAGCATGTCAAATTGTTGCACTATTGTCATAACCTCCCCTGACCCTGTCACACTGAAAGAGAAGAGGAGGAAGTCTCAGATGAGCCATTGTTGCCAGCTGCTCACACTCTTACTCTTGACAGAGCTGAAACTGACACTGACAGATCAGAATAGAGAGGCAACTCAGATCTTGAAGATCTTATGCCTGTCATCCCTCCTGACTCCAGACGCTTGGAACCAGCAGTTGTTCCCAATCCACCAAACTCTCCCCCACCATTAGAAAAGAGGAACAGGTCCATGTGAGAAGAAATGCAAGATGGACTCTTGCTTCTTTGGCTTGACCAGCGTGTCTAGAGGAGGGCAACCAAAATGGTGAAGGTCTGGAATCCATCCCCTACGAAGAGAGGCTTAGGGAGCTGGGGGTATTTAGTCTGGAGAAGCAAAGGTGAAGAGGGGATATGATAGCTATATTTAAATATTTGAAAGGATGCCATGTCGAAGAGGGAGCAAGCTTGTTTTCTGCTACCTCTGAGACTAGAACACAGAATAATGGATTCAAGGTGCAAGAAAAGAAATTGCACCTAAACATTAGGAAGAACTTTCTGACTGTCAGAGCTGTTCGACAGTGGAATTCACTGTCTTGGAGAGTGGTAGAGTCTCCTTCTTTGGTGGCTTTTAAACAGAGGCTGGATGAACATATGTCAGGAGTGCTTTGATTGTGTGTTCCTGCATGGCAGGGGGTTGGACTTGATGGCCCTTGTGGGATTCTATGACAGTTTGACCACACCCTGTACCTGTACCTGACACCACTCAACTGACCAGTGAATATGAAATTATAAACATGGGAAAGAACATTAAGGATGAAGACCCTCGCAGGCAAGTGACATAATAAAATACTGATTAGAGGTTATGGATTAACTTGTATATTGGCAAATCAGCTAGATAAATAAATGAATTCATCAGTAAATGACAACATTTATTATGGTCCAATGAGTCAACTTATTAAACTGCACAAAAAACTACAGGAATATACTTGCTACAAGTTTTAATATGTATTAAAATAAAATAATAAATAGAAAATAGTAATAGCAAAAACAGATTAATTCACATGATAACAGAAGATTTAAAACTGGTATATAGTGATCAGCCTGTTGTTAAAACAATCTGCTGGTGCTTATACCTTATTACTGCAAAAAATTTGGCCATTGATAGAGTGACCTTACGCTTTCTTCCTCGAAAAGAGTCCTGACCATGTGGCTTGATGATTGAAGGATCATCGTTATTAAAAATCGCGAGATTCTGATTTCTTTTTCCCTCTTATACAATTCACATAAAAAAAAGGATATGTTCAATTGTCTCTCAGTTTTGTTACAGGAGCAGAGCCATAAATGATAAGAAGACCCCAAAACCTTCCTTTCAGAAATTCAGAGCGGAAAGGATTTAATCTGGCTCTTGTGAGTGTCCACTGATACTGCTGGTTTGTTAAATTGTTTGAATAATTCTCTGGGCAAAAGGGATTAAAATTTCTGATGCCATACACTGCTGGTGAGCATAAAGAAAAGCTTAAGGTAGACCATAGATGTGCCAGAGATATATCCTTTAATCTTTGTAACATGCAATAGGACACCATATCTGGGCCTATTTGGTCAATCATATCTGCAGGAAGTCCTATAGAGGTTAATTTGTGGGCAAGCACTCTAACCCAACTCAGAACATAACTATCTTGTAGCAGATACGGAATCAGGCCCAGTACATTTGGAAAGACCTAGGCCCCTTCCGCACATGCAGAATAATGCACTTTCAATGCACTTTGAAGCTGTGCGGAATAGTAAAATCCACTTGCAAACAATTGTGAAAGTGGACTGAAAGTGCATTATTCTGAATGAGTGGAAGGGGCCATAGATTTTAAGGTATAATCTTTGGAAAGACCGACTTTAAGGCATAATCTTACTGCTGCATTCTAGGCTCTTAATGATAGAAGGATTTCACCCATCTCCAAATAGAGAGTTCTACTCGGGACATAAGAGGAAGCTTGTAATAGGGATCTCAGCTATTTTGCCTGACAGTTATCTATTTCATAGGTAGATCTTGGTTACCAAATGCCAGCTGCATATAATAGTTGTGTGAATGCTTTGCATCGTACATTTTCAATGCAAAAGGAATATATTAACCACCATCATTAAACTGTGTCTTTAAGAATCATGTGATGGCTGGAGTTAAGAGAACCAGGTCTGGAGAGCTCCTTGCAGAAAAATTCCAGGGAATGGAAGGAAACAGGGAAACATGAGGAGAGCCCTCTGCAAACCCACCATGCAAAGAAGAGTCCCGTGGTAAGTGATTGGAGCCTGCAAACAAAGCCCTCATTCACAAATGGTTAGTGTAACCAAATCTGTAGGATCTGAGCCAATTGTGTGGTTCATAGTCATTTGCATGAAGTTGTGAGTAAAGTATAAAAGATTAATATGACAATTCTGCCCTTAATCACTGGAATTAGTATAACATAATTATTTAAAGGATGCTTCCACTCTTTAGCATTTTTGTGCAGCTTGGTCATTTCTTGTCCACATTCAGATCCAAACAAATTTGAAACAGGAATTCTAAAAAACCACAACACAGGCTGCTATATTCTCCATAAAAATCCACCCTCCCAGATCTAAAATATGACTACACAGACATAAGCCTGTTTCAATAGTCCCTGCAATTTATTTTTTTGCACCTTTGTTTTCAAGGTAATTAATTGATTCCTAATCTCTTTGAGCTTCCTGTTTGTTTCTGGTACTGACAAATCAAAGCTTTTCATTTCTTTTTTCCCCCTGGGGATGGAGGAGGAGAGATTAAGGACACCCTTTTTCTATACAGCCAGACAAATTCATTGCTCCTTCTTTAGGAAACCCTCCCCTGCACTTTATTTATCTTCATAATAGTGCAATTATAAAATAATAATAAAAAGAGGGGAGCCTTTGGAAAATTTCATAGTGCTGACTAAATGGCTCGTGTGGA
This sequence comes from Sphaerodactylus townsendi, assembly GCF_021028975.2. NCBI lineage: Eukaryota > Metazoa > Chordata > Lepidosauria > Squamata > Sphaerodactylidae > Sphaerodactylus > Sphaerodactylus townsendi. Next base: position 146,406,589 of record NC_059425.1, on the reverse strand, counting down.
CCAATGCTGGTATGATATGGTATGGATTACACCATTTAGTCCTACTTCTGACTCACCCTGCAGGGAAATGGATGTTATTCTCTGACTGAGGAGTACAGCATTCTATTTTCCTTTTGACTTTCTCTATGGGATATGTATCAAACCAATCAGACATATGAGCAACAAACAAAAATGCCAAAGTTAGATAATATACAAGAGAACTGTGGTCCTTATGGAAGCAGAATGTTTATTGCATAATTCAAGAATGCATTCACAGTAGCACTGGAAAAAATGCTGCCATGCCATTTTTTCTGCTTTATCTGTGGCTGCAACCATGCATCCAGCCAGCCAGCCAGCCAGCCATTCCTTTCCTGTTTCGTTTCCCCACATTTAAGAGTGAACCCTTGTGCAGCATTCATTTCTCACAGTTTCTTGCACAGAGTCAAAGGTGAAGGTGACAACCACAGGCAGTCAAAACAGTCTGATTAAGCATTGAAAACAGAATATGGAGGTGGAAGAGTCAAAGTTTTTGGATTTAATTTTTTAAAAGTTCTTGAGGCCTGTTATCATTAACAGAAGCTTTTCAAAGAGATCAAAAAATAAGCAGTTAGAATGCTGAAAAAGAAAAATTGGAAAAGACAGTGGCCTTAAGGCACTAGAGAAAGCTTTGTATTTTGTTTCACCTTACCCCACATTAACTATTAAAGCATTGCTTTTGGATACATGGATAAATTCAAAATGTCCTTGGACTGAACTTCCAATATAAATCATACATAGATTTAAAAAAATACTTGGTGTGGTACAATATAGTGGCTAAATATGCTATGTTTCATTTAATAAACTCATGAAAGAACTGTTACTCTTTGTCACATATTTCACCTTTCCTTCCCAAGTACTATGGGTTTAAGTAATGTTAACCTTTGCAGAACTTCAACAGGCAAAATATGGAAGAAATATATTTGATAAAATTTATGGTATATCTATCATGCAAAATGATTGGAAAAACACAAAGACCCTGATCCCAAGCTTTGTTTGAAATCTAATGCATGAAGGCTTCATGGATGACACATGGAGATCTGCATGCCTCCTTCGTTCACATGGAGCTGTCCCATTCACTGAAACGATTAAGGAAGTTCTTCCAGGCAAGGAATTGTAGTTAGTAGGATGGATTACATTTCAGCTTTGGCAGTAAAGAAGGTATTGGAAATGCCAAGTTCTTAGGCTATCATGGCCCCGCAGAAGCCTTTGTTATTTTCATTATTAAGTATCAGTTACCCCCATAGCTAGTATGGGTTTAGTCCTCTGTACAGTCTCCAAAGGGAGGGAATTTTAGGTACCCCCTGTCCCTTTAAGAAGTTTCCCAAGAGGCAGTCTTTTTTTTATTACCTAGTAATCCCCCTGTTCAGTCAGTTCAGTTCAGTACATGGTGCCTAGGGAGTCAGGAGGCAGCAGTATTTTTGTCAAGTCAAAGGTGTAAAGAGAGCATAAATTTGAGGTTTACAGAGAATAGTAGCCACATAAAGACTCAAGGAACTTAAAGAAGTAGACTTTCCTGGAAGCAGTCAAAGAAGGAACAAAAGTCTACAGTTTCTACTGTCCAGTCGAGCAAGTACTTTATTTTAGGAGTTAAGGTCTCCATTCTTCTGGGAGGAGTTAGGGTCTCCATTCTTCTAAATAGTAAACCTTTTGTTTGAACTGTTAAACCTTGCTTGTGACTCTCCCATTCTGTTCTTGCCGGACTCAGGGCATCAGAAACAGTTTTGCTTGGGGAACAGAATATAGGCTAATAATTGTGTTAGCACATGGAAGTGCAAGTCTGACACGAGCTCCCAGTGAGCTCCTATCCTTTACAGTCAATAGTAACATGATGGCTAGATCAGATAGCTAACCATAGTATTAAAAACATTTCCAGATCCATTTTGTTTCCTTGGCTACATAAAAAAACAAAACAAAAAGCTCTTACAAGTTCTTGCCTTGGCTTTTAAACTTATGAACAATTGTCACTGTTAAAAATGGGATATATATTCTGGATGGTTAAACTAAATGTTCATCTACAATGATTACTGTTAAAATATGGGGAAAAATACATTCATGATTCCCAAGCCACACACTAAATTTCTAGAAAATCCATGTCTATGCAGAAGGAGAAAACACATCAGTGCAGCCTTCCACTACACCCAAAGGACATTCAGCCCCCCACCCCAAAAGGATTGGGCTGTTAGCCCTGCCCTGCAGTCACAGCACCCACCATGTAATGTAACCCAGTATTATGCAAGTAACTGGGCTAGGGTAGCCCTGGCCATGGCCACTACAAAACTGGGTCAGGCCAGACCATGGCTCTGGTGGTGATGCAACTGGGCCTACTGGTGGCAATGGCTACCATAACTGGGCTCAGCTCTGCTTTAAGGTACTACAGAAAGGTTGTTTGTTTGTTTCAACTTACTTTACAATGATTATTAAAGCACTGCTTTTAGATACATGGATAAATTTAAGGTGTCTTTGGACTGAGCCTGGCCCAGCGCCAGCCACTGCACAAACGAGCCAGACTACTTGGAAAGAGGCTGCCCAGGGGAAGTAAGGAGTGAAAGCTGAAGACAGTGGATTAGGCACACAGGAAGGTTTTTTCTATGACTGCCCTGAGGCTCTGGAATAGCCTCCCCTTGGGGATTCGCCAAGCGCCTACCCTTTATGGGTTTAACATGCATGGTGAAGACCTTTCTCCTCACCCAGGCATTTGTCTAGCTTCCCTGTACACCACCTCTGAAGCTGCTGGTTGCGGGGGCGGGGGGAAGAATGGGGGTTGGGGATAATTTTATATGGTTTGTATTGCTGTCTTTTTTTGGCAACCTGTGTAAGCCAACTAGAGACTTTGGTATAAGTTGGGGGATAAATATTTTAAAGTAAATAAATAAAAATGAATAAAGGTAGGTTGGCTGGTTGATGGGTAAAAAAGCAGAACCAGGGAAAGGCTACTGGAACTGCCAAGGAGGGGGGAAAGGAAATAGTGAGAGAATGGGCTACAGGGGGGAATTGGATGCTGTCTGCAAGTTCTTGCAGGTCCCTTGTACCACTACCGTTGTCATTTACATCATACTATTTTTGGGTGACAATCCAACTCAGAATTCAGCATATTTTGAAATACTGGTGAAAGTCCATGTTCAAATCAAAAATTTATAAAAGGAACCTACGTCCACTGTACCATTATTACCGTATATACTCACGTACAAGTTGAGTTTTTCAGCCTTTTTTTAGGCTGAAAAATGCCCCCCTTGACTTATATGTGGGTTTCACTTACCAGCCTTCTTCTCTGCCGCCCCCCTTTCAGCTGCTTTCTGTGCCTAGTTCTCTGCTTTGCTCTCTCCTGCCAGCTGGCGGGCCCCCTCACTAACTGACCCTATCTTTCCTTTCCCCGCAGGCTCTGAGGCTTCGTTTCAGAGAAGCTGCCTCAGGGGCAGCCTGTCTCTGTGGTTTTCTTAAAAGAGCAATGCTCCAAAGATTGCTTAAGCTTAAGTAATCTTTGGAGCATTGCCCTTTTAAGAAAACCATAGAGACAGGCTGCCCTGAAAGACAGCTTCTCTGAAACGAAGCCTCAGAACCTGCGGGGAAAGAAAAGAAAGGGTCAGTTAGTGAGGGGGATGAGCCATTGCATTCTCTGCTTCGCTCTCTCCTGCCTTCTTCTCTGCTGCCACCCTTTCAGCCGCTTTCTGTGCCTCTGCTTCTCTCTCTCCTGCCTTCTTCTCTGCCGCCCCCTTTCAGCGCTTTCTGTGCCTCATTCTCCTCTGCCTTTTCCTCCACCACCTCCTGTCCCATTCACCTTCCATGGCCCCTAGCTTCTTCCCTCTCCCTGGACCCACGTGCGCGAGCCTCGCTCCTCCTTAAAAAGCCTCCCCAAGACTTCTGGAGTGCTCCTTCCCCCCAACTGCCGCTCCTTTGCTGGCTCAGCGCCCCACCTCCCCACGGACCTTTCCCACCCTCGACTTATACTCGAGTCAATAAGGTTTGCCAGTTCTTTAAGGCAAAATTAGGTGCCTCCACTTATATGCGGGTCGACTTATATGTAAGTATATATGGTATGTGATTATTTTTTTCCTGCAACATACATTAGGGGTTTTTTTTAGATCTAGCAAATTCATTACATGCAACATTAAAACATAGGATGAAAGCTATGGAACTGTAGTCAAGAACCTTAAAACTGTATAGATAACTTTTATCCATAAACAGCTGTTTTTTTTCTTGAGTCACACAGTATTTTAAAAAGTTTGGATGGAATACTTAAGTGTTCCCAGAGTACCAATTCTAAAACTGCTAGAACAGCAGACTAAAGTAATAATAGCCAAAATGTGAACGCCCGGATATATAATTTACAGTTATGCCCTAATTTGTCCTTAATATAGAATATCTTTTAAAGTAATTCTTCCAAGAGATCAGACAGTTCAATAGCTGGTGAAAAGTAATTCTGTCATTTGGCCTTATTACTTTCCAAAACACTAAATAAAAAAGCAAGGGATATAATTAAGTTTTGTATAAAACAACAGATAAATGTGTAGGAACAGAAGACATACTCCCAAGATGGCTTTTTTCCTCTATTAATTCTATTAATGCTTGTTCAATATTTTGAAATATACTAGCAGCCCTGGTGTTATTTTAAAAGTTGGGCACATTTGCTTTCCATATACACATAATTTCTTTGCTTGGAAAGAAATGCCCAGACATTGTTAGTTGCTTCAAATGCTAAGACAATTTGACAGAACAATATAATTATCCATCCTAATTTGCAGCTACTTATTCTTCCCTCATGCTAAGTCTACGACGCGTCCTACTTTTAAATTGCTAATGATACCTACACACCTTTCCTACTTCATCCACCCATGGATTCCTCCAAAATACTCAGTATCATCAGATAAAACCCTATAACATTTGATATGTATAAAACAATCCACACAAGGCAAAAATTATGGTAAAACAGGGTTGTCATTTCATTGGTCAAAATGGGGGGGGGGCAGTCAATTGACTATTCAAATATTTTCCAATAGTGACCATGCAATTTGACAGCATTAGCTTCATTAAATCAAAAAGGTACTTCAAGCATGTACAATGTACAAAAATATAATAGTTAACACTTTGAAAGAGTAAAAGAAACGATAAAATAAGTTTTTACAAAATCAACATGGCACAGTGGTTAAGAGCAGGTGTACTCTAATCTGGAGAACTGGGTTTGATTCCCTGCTCTGCCACTTGAACTGTGAAGGCTTATCTGGAGAACTAGATTAGCCTGTGCACTCCAACACACGCCAGCTGGATGACCTTGGGCTAGTCACAGCTCTTTGGAGCTCTCTCAGCCCTAACCACCTTTCAGGGTGTTCGTTGTGGGGGGGGGGGAGGAAAAGAAGATTGTAAACCCTTTGAGTCTCCTTACAGGAGAGAAGGGGGGAGTATAAATCCAAACAACAACAACAACAACAACAACAACAACAATAATAACAATAATAATATAGGGATCACATCTTCCCTGTGCTGAGCTGCCTACATTGGGTCCAAGTGGAGTTCCGGATCACTTTCAAGGTGCTGATACTAACCTTTAAGGTCTTTCATGGCCTGGGGCCCTCATACCTGCAAGACTGTCCCTGTTCTGCAGAGGCAAATTTACTGGTGCTCCCCGGCCCCTCAATGATGCTACTAGCCTCCACCTGGCCAGGACCTTTATTGCCCTGGTCCCAGTTTGGTGGAACGCTCTTCCTCCAGCTATTCGGGCCCAGTGGGGCCTGGATGAGTTCCGCAGAACCAGTAAAACAGAGATATTCCATCGGGCTTTTGGGCAGGCTGGTCGCTGTTTGTCTGCTCTTCCACTTCCCCCCACAGCAAAACCCTTATATAAAAAGAAGAAGAGTTGTATTTATATCCCCTTTTTATCTCCTGCAAGAAGACTCAAAGGGTCTTACAAACTCCTTTCCCTTCCCCTCTCACAACAAACACCCTGTGAGATAGGTGGGGCTGAGAGAGCTCAGAAGAACTGTGACTAGCCCAAGGTCACCCAGCTGGCATGAGTTGAAGAGCACAAGCTAATCTGGTTCCCTAGATAAGCATCGACAGCTCAAGTGGCAGACTGGGGAATCAAACTCGGTTCTTCAGATTAGAGTGCACCTGCTTTTAACCACTACACCACGCTGGCTATATATAATTCAGTTGACTGTTATATCTGTGTCAGCCCCTCCCGGTGGGAAGTATAGGAGTTCTTGGGCGCCACCTATAGTTCGGGTTTTATCTGGATTGAAATTTTAATGTATTTGTATTTAAGTTATGCATTGGTTTTATTGTATTGATTACTGTTTTGATTTCTGTTGTAAACTGTACAGAGCCCTTTGGCGATGGGGCTGTATACTAAATTTAATTAACAACAACAACAACCAACAACAACCACCAAACCAAACCAATGACGATGACGATGACAACAACAACAACAATATAGTGTCGTAGACAAGGGAAACTATCAGGACTCTCCCTGAACAGTTGTTTTTAATATGAGAGTAGACCACCTGGCGCCTGCTGGAAAGGTTCAAAGGCCATACTGATAAAACATTTTTTTCCCTCAGCCTCCAAAAGCTCCCCCACACCTAGAAGTGATTAACTCAAATTTGCAGGTTCTATAGTCTGCTGCAGAACCCACCTCATTATACAACCTTCCCCAGTAGTTCAGTCAGTAGCCTACAAAAGGTCATCAGCTCTTTGTCAATCTACCCAAGCTGATCCACATTTAAATCTCTGTTTCCACCTAGATATGGATCCTTCTGCACCTCAAACTTCAAAACTCATAAATAAGGCATGTCAACAAGCTCTTCCAACCCTGTAGTTGGTTCTGCTCCTAGACCTTATTCTGCAAAAATCATTGGGTCTGCCCCCCATACTTTCCTCCACTGCTAGATCCCAAAAACCTTGCAACTGGTTCTGTACCCCCAGCTTTGCATTGGATAGCATTTCTGTGCAGTTTAGGAAAGTTGACTTACAATAGCATAACAGCTAAGTCATTGGTAGACTCTGCCTTGGTTTTCAAGGCAAAGTTGTTTTGATAAAAGCGCTATCTGGCTGTCCCTCACAAATATACTAAACCAAAACTTAATGCAGACTTGTTTGGAAGAAAAGAAAGTGGCCTCGGGTGGCTGTATTACTGCTCAGTGAGCCAAAACCTCAGCAGAGTTGTAACTTGATGGTAAAGCTGACAATTTAAATACCATCATGATAATGTGCACACGGGTAAGGCTTTCAAAAATATTTTCTCCCTCAGACACACAAATACAAAGGTATTAGAAACTGTTTTTATGTTTTTGGACCTTTCTTTATTGCTTACAATACGCACATCTCATTCTCAGTTCCACCCCATATCTTTTGCCATTTCCTAAGGCTTGTCAAAAATGGATCAGGGTGGGGGATGGTTTGTATGCAAATAGATTTATCAGAAGTTTAGACCAAAAAATCTTTTCCCTTAAGGGACTGGACAAGCTGTTACAGCATGTAAGAAAATTAGTAAAATTACATTCGCCAGCCTGTACTATAAAAACAGGTTTTACATCCAAGTTTGTTTATTTATTTATGAGATTTTCATACCACCCTTTCCTTTCTGGCTCAGGGCAGGGTTTTTTTTTTTTAGTAATTACATTTAATGGAAGGTAAGAAAAAGGAGCATTGTATTAAATGCCTGAAATCATGGAAAACATGGAAGGTAAAAAGAAGAATGAAATGAAATCTATGAAATGCATCTTATACCCCATTTTCAAAAACAAGTTCAAAATATAATAAAATTTTACTTTCAAAATAAAAAGTAAATGAAAGTCTAAGTAAATGAAAGCCAAAATGAAGCCAAAGCAAAATGTATGAGTTACCTAAATTAATCTGGTATATTCCTTTTTAGTTAGGAGAATTATTTGAGAACAGACCTGCAATGCCAGAGGCACATAATTGGGCAAAAATGTACACCTGTTTACACAAAGACCAGTCTCCAAAAAAATCCACTCAAATCAGGATTGAAAGGAATAGGGTGACAAATGCAAGCGGGCAAACACACAGACAGATCCTAGGAAAATACAGAGATGGGTGATAGCAGGGATAGAGGTCCAATGAGAAAAGTGGCCAGCACTTCATGGGACCAAGGAAGACAATCCAGGTGCAACTGGTACTTAGGGTCTACTTATAGGAAAAAACTGGACCTCTGTTTATGATAAGAGAGGCAATCTTCTGGGAACAAAGCTCTCAATAGCTGGACAGGAGGTTTAAGATTAAATTAATGTTTGGGAGAAAGTACGCATGGTGATCTAGCCAGTCTGCTGAATCAGGTTGTGGGCATCAGCAAATTCTTTGTGAGGCTCGAAGCAGGTGCCCATTCTCAAGGCTGAGCTGTTGTTATCCAGATTTGAGTGGCAAAGCCTTCAGGGAAGGCATTGTCTGAAGCTTGCATACTTGATTTGGAAGGGGGAAAGACCAATGTCATGTGTCAGTTGAACGATATCAAAACCTTTGAATTAAGACTGGTGTCCACCTTACCTTTGCTCTACTACATAGGTCTGGGCTGTCTATGATACCAATAAATAACTAGTAGAGCCTTAGAAATGTCCCCTTCCCGTTCCCCACCCCCCACCCCCCACCAAGTCTGCCTATAGGCTTGCATGCCAACAAGTGATCTTTATTTTCCCTTCCACCCTTCTCTCAGCTAAAAGAATATCTCCATAATAATATACAGGGCAGTTGTGACTGATAGAGGAGAGCAAGTAACTGATCCACAGAACCAGTAAAACTGTTGCCTTCTCTTTCAGGGTTCTTGTGATTTCAATAACTACAGAAGAAGGAATTCAATAGATGCACCTCTTCCATCCCTCTACCAAAGTATCTGGACAGAGCTCGCTCCATCGCTCCATCGCTCCATCGCTCCATCGCTCCATCGATCGATCCATCGATCCATCGATCCATCGATCGATCCATCGATCGATCCATCGATCCATCGATCCATCGATCCATCGATCCATCGATCCATCCATCCATCCATCCATCCATCCATCCATCCATCCATCCATCCATCCATCCATCCATCCATCCATCCATCCATCCATCCATCCATCCATCCATCCATCCATCCATCCATCCATCCATCCATCCATCCATCCATCCATCGGACCTTAAATTTTGTCCATGGCTGAACTGCTGAAGTGCATGGAATGGGACTGAGCAAATCATTCTGCTCTTCTGCCTCGCCATCCCCATAGATACACTAGGATTTCAGGTACTTCTCTGGGCTAAAGATCAACAATTTCCTTAAGATCTCAATTTCCTCAAATCGAATTTCCTGAAAGATCTTCTTTGAGGCAAAAGAAACAAGGGGAAAGAGGAATCTGTTGTAGTACAAATGGCAAAAGGGGCACTTTTTGGGTGGAATGAGGTTTGATGAACTGGCACACTACCTGTCGATCATTTTACATATGCCCTTCCCCCCAAGAAAACTAGTTGTTGACCTGTCATAAACAAGTCAGAAAGTATGTCATGATGTATACTTTTTTTTAAAAAAAACGTTCCTCTGAAATAAATTTGCAATTGAATTGTGAATTACCTAGTTCTAATGCATTCTTTAAGAACAACACGGTATAAAAAGTGTACCATTCATTAAGTTCTTTACCACTGACTATTTAAAATGATAGTGCTGTTTAATTTACTATGGACATGGGGAAATAGTTTTTTTTTAAATGTATACTTGTGAAACCTGAGGAATCATTAACCAGAACTCCTCATTTCTACCCCAGAGTCATTTACTAAATTCACAGGCAGCATAATGACCTACTTTTACTCAAAGTTATGGCTCAGTTTCCATTACTTTTAGATATATTGACAATTTGGCAAGTGCATGTTTTGCTCTGGTTGCCCTGTACTTATTTCATACAATAGAAAATCTATTAGGAAGATATTAGAGCTATAATTATAAGACAGGCACTCTTTCAGTTTGCTACACATTACTCATTCCCAATAACTCTAATAGCATCATCCAATGTCAACAAAAGGAGAACGCACCTTAGAAGCCAACAGTCATTTAAAGCCAAATACAAAACATAAGGAAATGAAGTTTCTAGAAAGTAATCAAAAGTTTGGTCTGAAAATATGAAATGCAAGAGCTGTTGACTAACTTGCCTTATAACAGTTGCACATTATTTTTAAAGTACCTTATTTACTTCAAACCGTATGGTAATTAAATTATATTTTCTTATAGTAACTAATAATGCAAAGAAAAATCTGATGGTTATAACTCAACATGCTTGAAAAAGAGAAAGCAAACCAAATCTGATTGAACTCACTGATTGAACTCTCCCATTATCTAGTCCAATAATGCAGCTCTTCCTTTTGGTTCCCTCACTTAAGATCTGCCTCAGCCCAGTCACAGGCATTATTAATAATGGCACTGCCCCATGGAATAGCCTTCCAGAAGATAGGAACATTATGTGGCACTGTGAAGCAGTGCTGCTTAGGAGGGCATTACAGAGAACTAATATGTTTTCTGATGGCTATCTTTTCCCCCAGATATGATTGGACTGGACTTTATCTGTTATCAGTCTCTATCTTATGAGTTCTGACTGTATTGTAAACTGTACCTGGTATTTCTTTTTTACTGTATATATACCTCACAAATTACCTTGAGCCTCTTTTATAGGACATAAATATTAAGGAAAGATACAAATGTTAAGATGTCCCACATACATATGTATTATGAAGTTCATCTTCATCATACCGTCTTTCAAAAGCTGAGCAAAAGGATATATAAATGTATCTCTAAATATATACTTATATACTTTGAGGTGATTTGGGGCTGAAGTGGGGGAGGAAAGGAATTCCCATTCCACTGATGGAAATGTTTTCTGTCAGCAGAGATCTATCACACTATCCAAATACATATTTCTGTGTAAGCCAAAGAATTTATTCCATATGTTTCAAGATAAACCGCAACAGCTTGTAGTTTTTTTCTAAATTTTATAGAATTGGGAAAAGTAGAACACCTTTACCTTTTTCACAGAAGCGCCCGGTGAAATGTAGAGGGCAGTCACAATGAAATGAAGTAGCACTGCCAGGAAGATAAATCTGATGGCAGGTCCCTCCATTATGGCACAAATTCTCCTGGCAGGCTGACAATAATGCAGGATGAGTAGGTGAGGGCAAAACTGACTGAAGCACTTCAGATATATCAGAAACTGTACCAGAGATGACTGCTGATGTTTCTTCAGATACAGGAACCCTGCAGGATACAAAATATTTAGCACATATGAACTCTATTTCTTCTTACCCAAAAAGCATGTTTCACTCTACCACTGAAAACTGTTATGTAATAATATATATAAAATAGAAAATAACACCATAAAGTAATAAAAACATGAATAGCAACAAAAGAAACTATCCATTTTCTCCAAATAGGAAAGTGTAACCTTGTGTAAACAGGCCAAGGACTACGTAAACCATTTTCTCATGAATTTGAACAAGCCCGCCTGATATAGAACTTAGCTAATTCAATATTCTATGGTGGGACTATCATGTGATAGTCTGGCCAGACTTATAGAAATCTTACTGTTGTCCTGCTTGAACTGAGAATGTGACCCTGGAAACAATCAGTTTCATTCTTAGTCATGAATTTTAGTGAATGCTTGGAAATTGTGAGAAATACATTTTTTTTAATTACTAGCACATTATTGTGGTTACAGTATTAAATAGAATATTGGAGATTTAGGTTCCAATCCCTACTCTACTATGAAAGCCTGCTGAGTAATCTTGGGTCAATCACACACTGTCAGCTCAATACATCTCATGGGGCTATTGTGAGGATAAAACGGAGGACAGGCAAATGATGGGCTATAAATAAATAAATAAATAAATAAATAAATAAATAAATAAATAAATGTATACCAGTACTGATCTTCTTTCTGAACAACCTAATAGGTTTCTAAAGAACCACATGCTTTCCTGTTCCACTATGTATTTCTATTATTTGGGCAAGCTTTGAAACTATGGATTTGCATCTTCTAATAAAAAGACGGAAGATTGGTTTCACTGATCAACTGTAAATTTAAAAAGCTAGGTTATCAAACCATTATGGTAATCAAAAGGAATGCAACTGGTAAACCATAGTTTGACAATGCTGGCACTGATTTAATTTCTACAAAGAAATTTGTTATCCTATTAAATTGCCCAGCATAGTGTAAAAAGCCTCCTGACAGAAAGCCAGATTAAGGGCCAGCACAATGAAACCATAAAGTGCTTCATGAGGTGGCTGTTACTATGTAGAAAGGCATTTCTGAGCACTTGGTGTGGATTTGGTTACTTTCTTTCTATCATCTCAGGAGAGATGGTTTTAGGGAGCTCTAAGCTAGGTTTTTTCCCCCAGATCATCCACTATAGTAGCGCCCCTAGTCATGGTACCCCATTCTGAGGGCTTTTCAATAGCTAAATAAAACACAGAACAATGTTTTCATCTGAACTATCAATATACAAATTGAAGAAGAAGTTCTAAAGGGTCACATCCATGTGAGTGGCCTCATACGTACATATATGAGTGCCATCAAGTCACAACTTGATGTGGAACCCCAGCAAGAGCCTTTCAAGGCAAATGAAAAGTAGAAGTAGTTTGCCACTGCCTTCCTCTGCAGAATCTTCTTTGGTGGTCTCCAATCCAAGTACTGACCCTGTTTAGCTTCTGCATTCTGACGCTTTAACTCCCTGACTGGCTCGATACAATTCATTAATTGATATTTGTGTATTTTTCTTTATTTTATCATGCTATGTTTTGCAGTGATCAGAGTGGGTCATGATCACCTACAGGATTCCTACATTGTGCCCTTAGGTCTTCAGTGTTAATTTTAAATTATTTGATGCTCAGTGAATTGTCAGCTCTCCCATCAATTCCCTGAGAACCATCTGGTTTTTCTTTACTTAGCTTGCCTCAGAATGTCCATCAAATATGAAATAAATAAATTGTAAATACAGCTCAACTGTATCTGCCAAATTCATAGTGTCTGCATTTTTATGCATGAAAAATAATATGTGGTTGATTGAAGACATTATAACAAACACTAAGCAGGATAGCTCACACGAAATATAATAGCTCTGAGCTAGCCTTATCGAAGCAAAACACATGGAACTGTTGTATAACGCCAGATGTCTTCAGGAGATTCAGGCCTTGAATAATGCTGCACAGTAAAAAAAATAAAAAGGAGCTTCACCATACATTTTCATTACAGACAGGGGGTATTACTTCCTTCTTGAGATGTGAGGTTTTGTTACTCTTTGGAGGGAGCCGTGATTTTGGAGATTAAATAAAGGTGTTACACAACCCTTACATAAAGATGTATAAAAAGATGTATAGAGGATATATTATAACTTTGTACTTTTCTTTTCTGGCAAAGACTTAGACTGGCTTACATCCCAAAAATCATAATTTCTTTTTAAATAGACTTGTCAGTGTGATGTAGAGCCAGCATGGTACAGTGGTTAAAACCAGTGGACTCTAATCTGGAGAACTGAGTTTGATTCTCAACTCCTTCACTTATCTAGTGACTCTTGTCTAGTGAAATACATATATTTCCCTGCTCCTACACATGACACCTGCTGGGTGACTTTTGGCTAATCACAATTCTCTCCAGAACTCTCTCAGCCCCGCCTATTTCACAAGGTGACTGTTGTGAGGAAAGGAAGGAAAGGAGTTTGTAAGCTGCTTTGAAAATTCTTACAGGAGAAGAAAGTGGGGCATAAATCCAAACTCTTCTCTTTTTCTTCTCTTCAGTACAATAAGAAAGCACAGCCATCTGAGATGTCTATTCAGCTAAACTCAACTGCTATCATAGGCAAGTTCCTACAGTTCGTATTAAATCATATAGATGGTGCCAGGCAAATTAACTCTGTAGGCTGGACATTATATAACTGGGCATTTCCTGAATTATCTGACCCATGCTGCTACTGGACCCACTTCTTGAATGAAAGAATGCACACTAGACTCCTCTCTGGGACGCTTGGATGATAACAATTTTATAGGTTGCTTCACACATAAATAACGATTTTATAGTTTAAGACTATCAACTTAAATAGTGTCCAGAAACAAATCAACAAAACTGAAGCTTCCAAAATATCCTTGAGAGAATCACAGAAGTCACTATTCAAGACTAAAACAAAGTCTATTCCTTTCAGGAAGGCATAATCAGCTTCCCAGATACGTAATTTGAAAAACAGGCACTCTTAACCATGGCTAATTCCTGGGAATTCAGAAAAAAAGTCTAGTTTAAGGAGGATCCCTAGTTTATGAAACTGATCAAACAGGACCTAAGCAATCTTTATCTGGATAAACATTCAGGTTCTGCATCCCACTACAAAAAAACATAAATGAAGTGTTTGAGAAAACAGAATTTTGGCCTTGATTAATTGCACTGATTCACTTTTGACTTGCCAGCTAAGGGTCTATTGCTATGAATGTCTTTCAGAAGAACTGTACCAGACTGTTCATGTGGCGTAATCTGACACTCCTTCCAGACAACCTTTTCTTTAGTGGTTAATCACAGAGACAATGCATTTGTTAGCTCATTAATGGGGAAACACCTGCATCGGCATTCAGTATTCATTCCAACTGCAATGAATAAGGTAATAGTCCTGATTCAAAACAGTTTACCTGAACTGTTTGTTTGAATAAAGATTTGGGAACTATTTAAATCTCATTTAGTAAATGAGATGTTGAAAGCTTCAAAAATTCATAGTTAACTTAAAACACAATGCTCACTTTGATGTTTAGAAAGGTTAGAAAATATTCAGAGGAACAGTGATCATTCTTCCTATTCTCTTTATTTTGTTGCTTTGTTTATATACTTCTGCAATGCTAAAATGGAAACCAGAGACTAAATATTAAACTAGAATGTATTCTTACATTGGATAAGAAATATTGAACTCAGTGGACCTTGTTTCTGAGTAAACATAAATAAGGGTGGGCTGAAAGCAACCTGTAGCTTGTTGGAAAAAAATAGTTTGGAGAAGAGATGCTGTAAAATCAATGATATCACTAGCTTAACAGTGCAGTCCAGATTTTTTTTGGGGGGGTGTGTGTGCTCCATGATGGTCAGAGATGGTGCCACAAAAGTGGTGCCCAGCTGTCTCCGATGGAGCTCCGAGCAGCATAGCAAGCAGCAGGGCAACCCCCCCCCCCGCCATCTGGAACCCTCCATAGAAAACAATGACTTTCACTGCATGTTATCTTAAGTCATTGGACTGCACCAGGGTGCTTCTGGGCCAAAAGCATGGTGGCAGCTGCCAAAGGTTGGTACCACCTCCAGAAATACCTCTGGGTCACTCCCAGCTGTGTCCATGTGCAGGTTTAGGCCAGCACAATTCTGACGCTGGAAGTTGCTTCTGGGTTGGGCTCCTGGAGCTCCAAAGCACCCACCTGTCAGGCTAGTTCAATGATGGTAAAGCAACACTCCTAAAAAGTTCCAATCACAGCCTAATCTCCTAAATAGATGGCAAAGAAGAAAGTGGGGGAATCTAGGCCACTAAAAATCTGGATATAAACGTTATATATAAACAGTGACTGAAGTTACATGGAAATAATACCATACTAATTTGATCTGCTATTATTAGTAGTCCTTTCTTTGCCCCAAGGAAAGGCCTTGTGACATCAAATAGGTTGCCTAAAGTTTGCAGAGCTTGATACAGATGACCACCAGATTTTAAAAAATGTTTATCCAAATAATCAAGACCACTGCTTGCTTTCTGTTGAAACTGTCCTGAATAGGTTTTCTGTTGAAACTGTCCTGAATAGGCTTGGTAGGTCTGCTGCTATAGTTGAAGACCGCCTGTCAAATGTGCATGTTGCTGATGGGAGAAAATGGCAGCAAATTCAATGGGGAGGGTGAGCAACATCACTTCTCAGCAAAAACAGGAAAGTGATGTCATAGGTTGGATGCTCTAGGATTTTCAAAAACTCTACATATACGTAAGAAGTCCTGTAATGAGCAAAGATACCCCCTTGTTAGCATGGAACAAACATGTATATTTGGGTATTTAAACAATATTTAGGCTATCAACCCTGTATATACCAAGGTTCAGATTCAGGCCAACAGTTGAAAAAGCCAGGGAGAATAAGCTTCTTAACAGAAAATTGTTTTATTTAATTAAGAAAAAATAAAATAAAATGAAGTTGAGCGATAATGTAGAGCAGGGGTAGGGAACCTGCGGCTCTCCAGATGTTCAGGAACTACAATTCCCATCAGCCTCTGTCAGCATGGCCAATTGGCCCATCGCGAGGCTGGGAATAAGAGGTGTAGTTCTAGGTTCACCTGATTCCCAATAAATAGAATTGAGATATAATAATAAATACAACTCCCAAACCTTTCTCTGTTTAACTGGGGAGAAAATCTCAAGAGGGACAACTTGATGCTGATGTTGGACAGAAGTTGAGGGATTCCTTAGCAGTGATGAGGCCACTCTGGAAGCTTGAAACTGACCTAGCAGGAGAAGAAGGCCTAGCAAAACAGCTTTATGGAGTGAACAGGCAAGAGGCCTACTACAAAGCTTAAGTACCTGGATGAATCCAAACTGGCTACAACGTTTGAAACTGAGGGGTAATGGCCCCATCCAAAGGGGAGGGTGAATCTGATTGTGGAAGTCGCATGTGGGCATGCCAGTGGGTTTGCCCTCTCCAGGTAGTTGCCCTGGCAGAGGGGCAAAACCGTCGACACGCAGCAACTGTGGCCCTCATCGGTGCTAGGAGGTGGTGCTGGATGCAGTGCCATGTCTTGCCATCACTGCTGGCATTGTGGGGTGGGGGCATGGTGTTACACCAGTGGCTGGGAATTCAGACTTGTATCACCCGTTTAGGTGGTGAAAGTCTATTAAGCACAGTGGGGACTTCTTGGCAATGCGGAGGCTTTTACACTTTTGAAACTGCCCCTTGCCGTCAGGAAGCCTCTTTGGGAGTGGTGGGGCACCACAGCTGCTGCACCTTTGCCAGCCAGCTGTCTGACCTCTTGGAAGGGTCTGTCCTTCTCATACCCATTTGCCAAGAAAGGGGTGTGTGTGTGTTGGTATCAAAATGGGGGAGTGATAAAAATTCTTTCTGAAAAAGTTTGAAAAGAAAGTCTTTATCTGTACTGTAGAGGGGAGTTTTCCTTGTTGCATTAAAATAGCAATAATATTTGAATATTTAAACAGATTTGTTATTTTGAAGTGATAATATCCAGCGTTTAGTAATTACACATGCGTAGATTGCTGGTATTTTAATTAGAAGTTAAACGCTTTTTTTGCTTTTTTGCACTTTAAAGAGGCAACTTGTCTAGCTTAAGTCAAAGTAGCATCTAATCATTCAAAACCGAAAATGTAAAACTGGGTATAAAACAACTGATGATTGTTTCCACTAATGTTAACATCTTGTCTCTTGAAATAAGTAACATGCAGCAGCTGTACTAAAGAGAAAATCATAATTTTTGGCATTCCATAGAGCTTTTCTAGGAATGGCTTACAGATTGAGAAAAAAAAACTTTTATATCAAATGTGTAATCACACAAACAGATGCTTGTAATCTATGTTTGTAACTGATGGAAGTTTGGCTTCTGTAACCAGCACAAAATTTATGTAAGAAAAACTGGCACTATTGAGAAGAAAATGAATGCATAAGGTAGAAATTTTTGTTCAGCTAACTATATCACAGCAGGTTCATTGATCCCATCCAATCTACTGATGTAACTGATCTATTATACTCCAGCGTGCTCACACTTTCAGGTCACTGACAACTAAGTCACAACCAAGTGTTCCCTCATGTAATTTACATGTAGAAAACTGAAGCTGGTGCCTCCTCCACCCCCAAAATAGATATGTGAAATATCTGGGACAAATGTCACAAAATTCTCTTTTTCAGAACTGAAAATCACAGAACTTTCTGAAATATGAAAATTAAATAAATGAGGAAGATGTCTGATAAGGAAGTTGTGTTCTGCCTTTGATGTGCATTTACTGATGTACTCCACATCTTATATGAAGCTGGAATGGAGGTCATCATTAACCTTCATCTGTAGTCCAATTCAGACAACATATACATTTCTATATTCTGTATGGGCATTGTCTACCTCCATCTTCTTATCCTCCTGCTAGAACACTATAGCGTTTCGTGTAACATAAAACAACAGTAACAGATAAAAATCTGTTTAATAATTTCTTTACAAAGAGAAGTTGAAGGCAAATCCTTCTTTCAAAGAGAAAAATAGTTTTTTAAAATGTTTATTATTTATTTTGTTAAATTTCTATACGTTTCCTCCCCTTTCAGGCTTGGAGTGGTTCACAACCATTCATAAAACAGCATCCAGTGAAAACCACCAGAAGTCCCGAGTCATTACGATGCACCAGAAGCCTGCCGGGGCCAAAATCGAAAATACATTTTTAAACTTTTTTCTGTTTTTACTTTGTTGGCCGGCAGGGGGCACAGTTTTTAGACTAGTGGCACCAAAATTTCAGGATACCCTCAGATGACACTCCTGATGATACCAGCCAAGTTTGGTGAAGTTTGGTTCAGGGGGTGCCCCCATTCCCCATTGTTTTCAATGGTAGCTAATAGTAGATGGGGCTGAACTTTTGAGGGTCCATAACTTTGGACCCCCTGAACCAAACTAAACAAAACATGGGTGGTATCATCAGGAGAGTCTCCTGAAAGTAGCCTGAAATGTTGGTACTGCTAACTTAAACATTGCTCCCCTGACAGGCACCCTCTAATTTTCCCCAGATTCTCCCTTTAAATCATCCCACACTCCCCTTTCTGCATGGATTTAAAGGGAGAATCTTGGCTCCAATCAATTTAAAAGTAAAATGAAAGTATTGTAGAAGGCTTTTCACAGATGGATTCAGAAAAAAACTGGAATTGTTGTAGTTTTTTCGAAGACTGCGTGACCTGCGTATGGTCTGGTAGAGAGAAGTCTGTTATAAGAGAGAAGTCTGGACATAGTGTATAATGGATTTATCTCTGTTATACACTTCTGAAGATGCCAGCCACAGATGCAGGTGAAACATTAGGGACAAAATGTACCAGACCATGGTCATGCAGCCCGGAAAACCCACAACAACCAACACTGAAAGTGATGCTGTTTGGGTGGTGGGTGGGGAATCTACCCTGAAACAGCATCATTTTCAATGTTTAAGCTTCAGGGAGCCCAGATTCTCCTTTAAGGATTGGATTTGAAATGATAGGAATCTGGGCTCTCTAAAGAACCTAGAAACAACATTAAAGAAGTGATGCCTATTTAAGGGTTGGAACCCCCCAAAAGCAAGCCTCAATTTCAATGTTGTTTTAAACTAGTCAACTCTCTCGATGTGTTCAGATTTGTAAGGAGTTGGGGCATGTTCTATATAATGCTGATAAGAGGTGACTTTGGAGATGACATGGTGCAATTTTAAAAAATTGTTCCTTGGTTGTAGTGGGGGAGGCTGACCTTGGGTGCGTGGGGCTTAGCCGCCATACCAGGCTGGGCAGGGGTTTCCCTTAGAAACTCAGATTTTGCACCGGGCTCCATTTTCCCTAGATACACCTCTGACAGCATCCAATATGGTCACTAAAAAAATTACCTATAAAACAATAATTCAATTTAAAAACTATGCATTCTGACCCAACAAAGATGGCAAAACATCACACTTCCACTGAACTCAAAACCACCTTTAAAAGGGGGCAGAATGGAAAAAATATCTATCTAGTAGAGGGAGTAGCAGGGGGATGAGGAAGAAAGGCCAGAGATAGTAACTGTTTGTCAGGAGCAAGCCCCTGGACACAGAAGACTCTGATGTAGAGCCGGAAGACCCTGTGAAGCCAGAGCTGGCTCTTTGCGAGGAGATGCAGATGGCAGACTAGAAGGTTTTCAAGCAGGACCAGAGCAAGGGCGAATTGCACCGGGGGTGCTCGTGTACCCTGTGCCCTGCCCCATCCCATCTTGGAACGCCCCCACCATGCCCCCACACCTGGTGTCATCAGACAGAGTGTTCCACCAGGCTGGGGCCAGGGCTGAAAAAGCCCTGGCTCTGGTTGAGGCCAGCTTGATTTCAATCAAGCCAGGGACCACCAGTTAGAAATGTAGTAATGCCAAGTGCCTGATTTAAATGGGAAATTTTCCACCAGTGGGATTATACAAACATTCTGGACCCCTCAGACAGTGGGAAAAACAATGGGGATATAAATGACTGGATGTGATGCCTGATGTGAACTAACACTATAGAAACTCTATGGCATTCTCTTTCTATAGTGTTGTCTGACATGCTGACATAACATCTGAATTTTGGGTCAGTTGTGACATTAGAGCATGCCTAATGTTTCCAACCCTTGTCCCACTCAAAGCTGCGGGGGATGCCACTTGTTCTGGTGGCCCTGGATCAGTGGCTATATTTTAAAAAGTGCATTTAATTTTAAGAATTCCCCTCTTCACAATAACACTATGATTGAATGACAAATGAAAAACATAAAAGAGAAGATGCTAAAATACTCCGGAATTCCGGAATTATTACACTATTGATAGTGTAATAATCTCTGAACTGTAAAAAGTACAGCATATGATACAGGAATCAGCCAGACTTTGAGTTACAATATGGCAGTTAAAATGCTGAATTGTCAGATACAGCTAGCCAGGTTGAATCGGGATTGTTCTCAGGAAAGAATGGGAAGAATTATGTCTGTGCTACATGTTAAGTATGTTTATGTAAATTTGTAAAGCATCAGTGGGGATTCATAATGGATGGTATCACTGGATTTGCCATTTCAGTTGTCTTGGCAGACATAAAGTATGTTTCAGTGGCAATAGATCTGCTTATGTGTAGTAGAAGTACGAAGTTGTTAGAAAATTTAAAACTATATTTTATGGTGACTCTGAGGAACAAGCTAATATTCAAGAGGCAGCATTAGAAGAGTGAGAGGGCATAATTCTCTCTTTACATTTTTGTGGCTTTCTCAGTCTCCTGAGGAAAGACTTCATCCCATGCTTTTCTTCATAGATTCTAACCTTTAAAAACTCAATACAATCTTATTTCTACATTAAATATACAACGGTGGCCCCAAACCTATGTGCTCAAAGGGCCGAAAAAGGAAGAAGGAGGAGTTATAAGAATGTTGATGGTACTCACATAAACTTCATCAATTTTAGTCAACACCGTTTATTTTTGTAAATTTGTTTATTTTTGTAACTTTGTTTATGTTTGCATTCTTCTACCAGCCATTTTGACACAGTTCTTGAAACTTAAATAGGCAGTCCCCATCTCTAAATCTGCATGTAATCCGGGAACAATATCAGAATTTCTTTTTTGCTCTCAGTTTTGAGCCACTGGTCATCAATGATGACATATCATTATGTATTTTTAAGCTTTGCAGCTTCCAAACTATTTAAAAACCTGACTTAGATTGCAAATATATTTAGCTAGAAATAAGTATTGCTGATTTTAGTGGCACTTGCTTCCAAGTAAATGTGCATAGGCCTGAGCTGCACATTCCATATTTTCAATTTCTGATTCACAGTGAAAGTTTCTACGCTACTGTAATTACAGCTTATTGTGGAGGAAAACCTCTTTTTTAAAATACCCATTTGTGTCTGATAACTCTACATGTCCACAGAGAGTAATAACTGACAGAATCCTTTGTTCACCTAATGAGCTGTATAAAAGTGGCCACCATAGGGCAAGTATGGCTCTAATTGTAATTTCCAACCCCCCACCCCTGCCCTGTCTGTATGGGACAAAAGATGCTCAAGATCTTTCTACTGCAGTCGTGCTTTACAATCCATAAGTTCCTAACTACTGCCATGTGTGCTCTTATTCCTTTCCATTTATATATTACTCCCTTACCATGAAATGAATCTCAAGCAATAATGAACCACCACAGAAGTTAGAAGAAAATGAGCTTCAGAGCAAGCATCAACAGATACATTACAAACATGAGTGCTGCACGCAACCCTCGCTTTTAATTGGCACTAGCGGGGCCCAGCCACGCATTGCTGTGGCAATTGTCCTTCTCATCACAGTCCGCAACCCACACAGATGTCCATGCAGGTCCAATGATCCGCAGCATAGCTTTCTGGGGTGGTCAAATGGAATCCCTCTCTCCCTTTTCAATGCACATCATTAAATAGCGGCGTCTTGTTATTTTTAGTATAAAGTAACCCTTCCCATTCCACAACGGAACTGTCCAGAGTGCGAATCCCGCTGTCCATGAGGCTGGTTGACACGCACAGTCCTGGCTTGGGTAAGGCAGAACTGGGGCAAGCAGGCTATCCCAGTCAGGCAGCAGTATTGGTGAGGAATGCTCAGATCCTAAGGTTAAGTACCAAGGGCCATGTGCAAAATGCAAAGCGGAGACCAGTAGTGTTGGTTAGCCCCCACCCAGCTGGATTTTCTGTAGAAGAAAAAAGCAAACTCCGAAGCTAAAGCTTTTACCCGTAAAAGAGAGGGGCTGTGGCGGAGAATATGGGTGAGGAAGTGGGTAAGTGGTGGTTGGATGTGAGGGAGGGCAGAGTGAGGTGTGTGAGGATGATCTGGATGTGTACTGGTGAGTATGTGTTGTTGTCAATAGTAGCAGCGGTGGGTGAGGCACAGAGAGTGAAAGATTATCTGCGTGTGAGGGGGAGGGAACCCCACCTGGCGTCTCACAGCAGTGTGTGTAGCGTGTGTTTCACTTCCACTCATATTTACCCCTGGCTTGGTAGTACCCTATTTACTGTTTTTCCTGCTGCTCATTTCTACGGCCATCTGCGCTTGGAACATTCTAGAGGGCATACCAACCTCTCCAGGCCACAGCACGCTTGCTTGGGTGCACTGTGGAACATTCTAAGGGTGACAGTTAAACACAGCCAGCTTCATGGCCTGGTGCACCAGGAAAAAGACGTTTTACCTGGCTCAGGTATGGACTTTTGGTGATTTGAAGGTCCAATTACCTGCCCGTAACAGGGAGGGACGTCATGTGAAAATTTGGGGGCGATCTGTCCAGCCGTTTCGGAGTTAGGGGATCAGTAACAAAAACACTGTTAGCTTTATATATATATATATAGATTATGTCTCACTCAGTTCCCTCCTAAACAAAGTGACCTATCCCTTAGCTCTTGAATTTCAGTGGCATAATTCTGGTTTAGTAATACACTGAATGTGTGTGAGTCCAGCTTGCTTTCAGATTGACGCACATCCCTCATCCTACAGCTCTTTTCACAAGGAGAGAGAGTCGGTTAGAAATTAACCCCAATAACTTACCAGCACCACACACTGGAAGAAGCAAACTAACTCTGATGAATCCATTTGCCTCATTTGTAAGTCATGACTAATTGGAAGTAGTTGTTAACAGGGATTCTGTACATGTGAAGATAAGGGAAGGAGGGAACAACAGATATGAGCCCACCAATAGGCCAGGCTTAAGCTTATCATGGCTTAATTTTTGATGAAATGACATTACAATGTCACTGATGTCACCCCATTTCCATGCACCCCCTCCAATCTCCACTGGTTGCTTGGCTGTGCATGGTAACCCTAGCAATGCAGTTTCACAAATAAAGATGGAAACAAAAGTGGGCTTCACTTCTAGAGACTGCCTACAATATTTTGCAACAGGGCCACTATCCTAAAAATCAATATAGAAATATGCATTCTGCTGGCAGTGGTTTGCATTTGAATACAGGAGTTTTAAGAGCAATTTTTTCCAGCATTTTTTTAAAAGCTTAACATGTAACATATTTTTTTGGGGGGGGGGGGTTCTTTAAACTATCTTAAAATTTGTAGACCTATCTTAGATTCCTGGAGCTACCTAACATCACTTCCAGACTTTTCCCCGAAGTGATGTTGCAGTACACACAGTGCCAATGTATTTTTTTTAATTATCCCACTGAAGTAAGCAATGAAGGCTGCAAGCATAGGGCTGCCAAGTGTTGGGAATTACAAGTGTATGTCACAACCATTCATGAAAGTATTAACCATCTGTTTGTATGTAAACAAGATGCTGAAGGTATATTCTAATGACCTGACAGTGCTTGACGATAGTCAATCTTGCATCTCTCTGGCAAAGAGTGAAGGCATCAAGAAGGGGAGAAAGGACATTGCTATCAAGATTGCTTCAGAGAGAGGAAAACAATAACAACAACAAAAGGACTTATTGGTATTCAGCTCTGTACTTTGGAAGAGATGGTGACGGATATACTTACCAAACAACTTACCGCAATGAATTTGAGAATCTGTGTAGTAAACTGTTTGAGTAACTTCCATGAGAAGGGGTTTGTTAGGAATTACAAGTATATGTCATGACCAGTCATGAAAGTGTTAACCATCTGTTTGTATGGAAACAACATGTTGAGGCTATATTCTAATGAGCTGATCTATTGATTAGTCAGTAGCCAGAATAGTCAACATTGACTACAAGCCTAAGAGTAGAATTGCCTAAGGTTATAAAGTTGCCCTAGGTTATTTGTTCTGTGCCTGTCCAGCCATGTGCTCAGACTAGGATAACAATGTAGTCAGTGTAGAATAGAGTTTATTTTCTTTCCATGTTTACCTTCCCATTTAGCTAATAAACTTATTAAATTAAAGTTCACTGGTCTGGGTCATTATTGGTCTATATTATACTCAGCATTAGCATAAATCAACCAACACCAAGCCCCCAGTGTGGGTAAGAACTTCTGGTTTTACCATAGAGTTTCTGCTGATTACTAAACCTACCCTTTATCACTTACAAGTAGCTCAAGAAATCACCAGGAACTCAGAAGTAAGAATTTCCTGTACAAAGATTAGACCTTCACTTTTCTTCACTCCTCCTAGTTCCCAGGCATTGGCTGGCAGCCTTATGCTAGCAGGAGACTGTCTGCCATTGCAATAGGCCTGTCAAACCAGGTCTGCCATTCCCTGGACAGGACTGGGGATGCCCCACCCTGATCTCTGATCATCCCTCCAAGTGACAGTGGTGGATTAAAAAAAACTTACCAGTGACATAAGTGTCATGAGGTCACTTCTGAGGAAAATGTGAAAGCAACAGCTAGAAACTCAATTCCATAGAGTTGGTTTCCGCCTGCTGAGAGGCTGCTCTTGGCGGAGCTCTCCCACTTTCCAAGATAAGTTTTAATTTTTTGTCACCCTTTTAGCCCTTATCTTTTAGTATTTTCTTAATTTTGGTGTGTTTATGCTACTCAAGGGCAGAGCCCTTTGATGTTTGTGTATGAGGAGTGGAGCTGAGCGTCCCCCAGCCGCCTCTTTTACTGCTCATTTGGAATGACAGTGCATAATGAGGCTCCAACTGAAAACGAAGTCTGATTTGTAGGCAATTGTGATACCGTAATGTCCCTCTTTTAAACGTCTTAAATGCTGTTTTGAATGTCTTAGCTGTTTTAATAATCTATTTTAAAGAGATTTTAACAGGTTAAATTAGGACTCTATCAGGTATTTTAAAAGGTTTTTTTATAAATCTTAATTCCCTTTCATTTAGTCACCTTCATTTTTAACTGCTTAGTCAGTCCTGAAGAGTCATTCTTAATAGCTATTGTTAATAGCTATTGTTTTAACCTCTGTTGCAGCCCCTGCGTTATGAAGGCCAGAAATCGTAACCGTTCAAATTCCAACTCAGCTTTAAGTCAAAAAGCATGCAAGCAAACCAAAATTGACTTCTACACCAGCAGTCAACACTCAGTCCCTTCCGCAGCTGGGCTTCAACTCACCAACAGATTGCATCTGTTCACCAGGACTGTTTCAGCAGCTCCCCACTCTGGGATTGGAAATGAGCCTGGCTTCCTTCTCTCGAAGCCCAATGAAGGCATGTACCCAACTGTGGAGGGGTTACAGAGCCCAAGCAAAGGCGCCCTGCCATTCACCAGTGGAAATTGACCACTGTCCCTCCCAGCGGTACTATTAAAACCCGAATTGAGCTCTTAGCAAGAACAGGCCTTTCCTAGCGTCCAAAGACCTTTGCGGAAGCTTCTGCTGACCAACTTTGCCTCCCAAAAAACACCAAAATTGAGGCTCTTTTATCCTCCTTTACTTTTAGAAGAAGCTAAGACCACATACTACAATAATTCTGCTCTCCGAGACTGCCATCTTATCAAGCTCCTGCTTATTTATTCATCTCTTCCTTGAACTGCATGAACTCCTCTATGTCTCTGGTTCTCCAGAAACACCAGATGGCAGTAGCAATAGGAGTACACTAAATCTAACCTTGGCAAATGGTCCAATCTCCATAGAATTAAGGACTTTGCAGTAAAGCTGCCTGAACTGAGACCCTGCTTAGGAAGGTTCAAATCAGATCATTTGAACACCTACCTTATTACAACAATCATCACCAGGAAGTGATCCTAAAGCTTTCGGCGCGCTTTCCTCCCCAAAACCCGAAAGCTGCTCCAACTAAGTTGGAAAGGCGCGCAGTTGGCAATCGACTTTGCCAATCGTTATGATCTCATATTCACATGAGTTTTTAAGAATATTAAGTCTCCCAATCTAGTGGTTCCAGCTTGCAAAAACACGAGGGTTGGTGACCCTGCTCCCATGAGGCACGCATCTCCTATGGGTCCCTCAGTGTTAGACACCCAACATACTGCCATACCAGTGAGAATCCAGAACTTTATTGATGAGTGGAAGAACTTGGAACTTGCAATTCCATAGAGTTTCTGGGGATTCCGAGATCTACCACCATTGCTTTGGAGATGTTCCTGAACTGACATAATCACATTAGTAGTGCAGCTCTCCTGCCCCCAACCATCTCACTGGAAGACATGACAACCCTACTGACAGCCCTAGTTTAAAGCCTGGTCAGCAGAGTCAAAGTAGCCATAGGGAGGTAAGGGGGGCAGGTGCCTCAGGTTTACCTTCCCAGACACAGAGAGGCAGCTGTGCCAGGAAGCAGGGGAGGTTCGATTAAACAGAAGAGATGGCTTATTCTGCAGCTCATGCACCCCATTCTCCTCATCAGGCCACTGCTACAAGGTGGGGAAGGCTTAATTGTCTAGCAGAGACAGCTTTTTCTGCAGTGCATGCACCCCATTCCTCTGAGGTAAGGGAGACCCCCCCACCCAGCCTCAGATGAGAGTCACAGCCATTGGTAAGGCAGAAGCTGAAGCTGTTAGGTGAGACTATTCTGAGCAAAGAGGAGAGGAGCTAAAGGTTCTTGAGGAGATGTTAAAAGATGCCTAGTCCTATACAGTGGAAGACACAGATTCCAGGTAACCTTCCTTGATTTTGCTAATCTCTCTCCTTTCTCTGGCAGATAAATCCTGAACTCTTCCACCTGTAAGACCTTCCAATTCCTTGTCTTCTCACCCACCCCTTTCAAGGGCTGCACGCTGACAGCGGACATGGTTGGCCTTGGGCATGTGAGACTTCTGGGGGGCTTAGGGCATGTTCTAAACACTGCACATTGTTCCAAATGCTGCACATTGACAGTGGCCATAGTAGGTTTTGGGCACGTGAGATGGGAGGGGGGTCAGGACATGTTCTAAACATTAGGAGAGAAGAGTTTGGGGGGCTGGTGAAGGTTAAGAATGCCTAGTGTGTTCCTCTTTCCTGGCCCCTTGCCTTGAGTCCTGCTGAGGTGCTGCAAGCCCTGGAGAAGCCTGGAGTCAAATGCGGCAGAGGAAAAGAGAATGGACTCTTACCTATCCCCACCCCACCATTTTAAAATTGAGAGCTGTATTATGTTTGGCTTTGCAAAAGGCCATTAGTAGACCTGCCCCCTTATCTGATAGCCTTGACCTACCCCCAACAGCCTGATGTTACACATTGGGAAAGGGAAACATCAAGAATGAAAGGCCTATTCACATGTTTTATGCGCCATCAAGTCATTTTGGACTTATTACTCAATGGCCTCCGCAATGTTCTCTTGTAAACAGCCTTGCTCAGGTCATGCAAACTGAAGTCATGGCTTCCTTTATTGAGTCAATCCATCTCATGGTGGGTCTTTCTATTTTCCTACTGTCTTCAACATTCCCTAGCATTATTGTCTTTCCCAGTGACTAAAGTACAGTAGCTTCAGTTTAGTCATTTTAGCTTCTAGAAGCACAATTGCCAGATAAAACTTTTCTTGAGATGTACTTTATCAGACTGTGAAGGAGCATGAGGTGTTTTTCTTGTTTTCCATGTCAAAATTACATGTGCTGTATTTTTAAAAATTAACATTATCTAAAAATGTCCAGGAAAAGGCTAAGCTGAAAAATCATTCTTCTTGGGTTGGGTTTTTATGTGTGAAGGGGGGTTGAGGGAATATTCAGACATTATAGATAGATAAAATAATGTAGAAGTGTAATTATTCATTAACAGTGGATAGAGGTCAACATAATTTATTTAAAAGTGTTGTTGATTATATACGTACATATAAAGAAAATATGTGTATAATATACGGGAGTGTAATTTTGTAGTATATCTGGCCCTGAGTAGCATGCTTTATTTCAGCCTTTCACTTGCCATTCCTTTCTGCTCTGGTGTAATAAATACAAAAGGCTAATAGGGAAAAGGTACCTCTCACCAGTGTGGCATGGTGCATTTCCTCCATCAGCAGGCAACAATAATGAATACAAACCATGAAAGTTATAGAGAAAGGCATTAAGATCAGAGGATACTGTCTTTCATTTTCAAGACATTAAGCAGCACTTCCAAAAAGATAGATAGATAGGGTATATACTTCTTCTGTCGCTCACAAATTGCTGCAGTAATTGGAATCTCAGTAATTGAACTGGCATATTCATAGCAGACTAATAAAGTGGACCCAAACGCATAAGAAAGAAAATCAATCAACAGATAACAATCTATATTTGCCTTTTCCTAACTTGGCTGCATCATACTTAATTTCACATTTTGGCCAGCTTTTAAACATATCAATTACAATCACATTTACTTGCAATATATGTTGTGTGTGCATGTGTGCGTGCATGTACGTAGAGAGAAAGGGTAGCCAAGGAGGCATTAGAAATGCTTTTCTCTGTCACTGCAACTTTCTCATCAACTCAAGCCATTTTACTTGCTTTACATTGAAAAACATTCAGAAAGGCAGGAATAATTTTGCACAGGAGTATAAATGATAATGGAATAACTTCAGTGTTAATAATGCATCAAAACTGAATGATCTATTTAGAGAGACAATTATTTTAAATTGCTTAATTCCAGCAACCCACTTCAAATAGCTGAGATTTCAGGAAATCTGCCAGCTGATCAATTGGAAGTGTGTTTAATGTCACTTGGCCTCTATCCTCAATCCATGGACTGCCACCCAAGGTGAGCTATATTTGACTGCGGGACTGCTTCCTACAAATAAAAGCTAGGAAGTTTTTAAAGTTAAAGGTACATGAACCATTGCTATGTGGTTCTTGCATCCATTCTTACAAGGGTCTTTCATCCTTTTGACTATACTACAGAATGCTCCTATAAATGGGCGTATCCTCTACATACAGTGTGTTCAAAATTACATGCCTTTGTTTTTCTTTTAAATTACTATTATTACATAATTTATGAACAGGTATTCAGGGAGGCAATTTAGGTATATATATTCACCTCTGTAATTTACAGAAGTGACTATTTTCTGAAGGATGGTCATATCCTCTCTATTTCTGTTAAAGGTGCTGCATTATAGAGGCAGCTCACATTTTGATCAAATAACGAAGTACATAGGTAATCCAATTTTTAAGTCTCTTACCTGCCTGCATACCACTGTGTATGTGTAGTGCTTGGATAATGAAGATGTGTTAAATTATCTTCTCATTCTGTCGAGGGATGCATCATATGCTACTGAGGTAGCATAGGAGTCATATCAATGGAAGAATAATTTTTGTTTCCTATAGTTGTCCTGGGATACCATCAGTGGTGTAGTGCCCAGGGGGCAGTGTGGGAACTGTGTGGTGTGGTGCGGGGGCATTCCAAGGCGTGGTGGGGGTGGGTGGGGGTGGGTGGGTGCATGGCAGAGGCGCAGGGCACACATCTGCCCCGGGCACAGTCCCCCCTCACTACGGATCTGGATACCATGACGTTTGAGTAGAAAGGAACTGCCTTGCCAACCTTGTTCATTTTTGTTTAGCAAACACGTTACTGAAACAAAGTAGGAGAATGTGCCATGAAAATAGATCCCAACCACTGTGGTAATATATAGCTTTGCCCTTAATTATACTGCTTAAATCTTATTGCAGTTGACAAGATTTGCAATGAAATTCTGAATTGCGTTAGGCCCAGCTTAGAATGATGTACCTATTTAGGAGTGCACTATTTAGGAGTGTACCTATTTAGGAGTGCACTGTTAAGCAGCTTATAGGATTCCATCCCCCCATCTTTTCCCCAACCATGTACATGAATGTATAAAGCTGCCTTTAAGTCAGACCACTAGTCTACCACCTAGCCATCTATGATCTACTCTGATAGATGTCTTTCCCGGTTTTCCTGCCTGAGATACTTTTAAAGGAAGTATCAGGGATCAGATGTAGGATGTCATCTGTGTTATTCTGAACAGTCTGTATAAAGTTCTACCACTGAGCTTAAACTCCCCTGTATATATTTATCTACCTTGGTTTTAGTTGCTGATGAAACAAGATATTGAAGAAGAAGGAGGAGGAGGAGGAGTTTGGATTTATATCCCCCCTTTCTCTCCTGCAGGAGACTCAAAGGGGCTTACAATCTCCTTGCCCTTCCCCCTTCACAACAAACACCCTGTGAGGTAGGTGGGGCTGAGAGAGCTCCGAGCTCCGAAGAACTGTGACTAGCCCAAGGTCACCCAGCTGGCGTGTGCGGAAGTGTACAGGCTAATCTGAATTCCTGACATAAGCCTCCACAGCTCAGGCAGCAGAGGAATCAAACCCGGTTCCTCCAGATTAGATACGCGAGCTCTTAACCTCCTACGCCACTGCTGCTCCTTTGCCATTACCATTACCAGCAACCGTTACCAGCAAACAACGTTTCTGCAGCCTACATGTATTTTGCCAGCTGTTTTCCTAAAGGTTTCTGCTCAGGACTGCCTTATGCATACCACTAGCCCAATAAAGGCTTCTAATATGTGTTTGCAAGTGGATATGGTGCCAGGCACCATAACATTTGAAAGCTGTTCATGACAGAGATCAGCTGTGTTGCATGGAGAGGTTCTGTGGCAGAGCCAGCAAGCACCAGGAAAATATCTTATTGGCTGTTAGTGATACTAAAACTGTACTTTAATCTTGATTTGCTCAAGTTATACCTTGTGAGATTCATTGCCAGCAAACAACAACAAAATCTTGATGCTGCAAAACATCCGTGATGTCTAAGAAAACTGTGCCCTTTGTTCAAGAATCCACTTCATTGTTGATCTTCTGATTTTTGAACAGTAAGTTCACAACGGTTACTAGAACTCACGTCATTTGGTACAAAATCAAACATATGAGTTCAAAAGCATGCTCACTGAATAGATCTAAGTAAGTGTAGAGAGAAAAAGAGAGAGCATTTGCTATCCACCCATCATTAAGTTAATATATTGAAGCTGCAGGGGGCACTGGTACACTGTGTATTCACATTTTGCTTGTGTCACAGGCATGATTTGCCAAGGAGTACTGAGGGTTATAGATATAGGAAAAGCATATAATCAATTTAAACTTTGAAAAATTAGCAAAATATTTATATGCAATGGTCCCTCCCATGAAATATATATATATATATATGCATATATTTAAAAAGGTAAATATGCCTGTTTGCTTGCTATATTATTCTAGAATATGGAGCAGAACTGTTTTCTTAACTTTTACAATCAAGGTCTCACAAAGGTCATTCTGCTCTCAAAATACAGCATCTCAATACCAGCAAACAACGTTTCTGCAGCCTACATGTATTTTGCCAGCTGTTTTCCTAAAGGCTTCTGCTCAGGACTGCCTTATGCATACCACTAGCCCAATAAAGGCTTCTAATATGTGTTTGCAAGTGGATACGGTGCCAGGCACCATAACATTTGAAAGCTGTTCATGACAGAGATCAGCTGCGTTGCATGGAGAGGTTCTGTGGCAGAGCCAGCGAGCACCAGGAAAATACCATATTGGCTGTTAGTGATACTAAAACTGTACTTTAATCTTGATTTGCTCAAGTTATACCTTGTGAGATTCATTATTATTTTGTACAACAGAAATATTCCTGTATATACCTTGGTGTCCATCATTCTGGTTTCTTAACAGATAATGATATATACATTTCCCTGCCATCTACTTTTATTATGCATCTGTCTTCTGGGTCTTCCAATATACCACTCTGTGAGTACTTCTTACAGAACAGAACCCTGCAAACTCTTGATGGCAAACTGAGACATTATTGAACTAAGCTATTTGTTCTTACCTAAAAGGACCCAGTGACTTGGACCAGCATATGTTCTTCTCTTTCCTCAAAGTTTAGTAAACCTCTGTACATACTGAGCTGGCTCTAAGTACTGCTGAATTCTGTGGAACTTGTACCATGTGTAGGCTTGGACAGCTTCCTGAAGCCTGTTGTGTGTTTCAAGAAAATAGTGAAGTTTCTATAGGATGTTTGCTGGACATCATGTCATATAACCGTGGTGGCGAACCTATGGCACTCCAGATGTTCATGGACTACAACTCCCATCAGCCCCCGCCAGCATGGCCAATTGGCCATGCTGACAGGGGTTGATGGGAATTGTAGTCCATGAACATCTGGAGTGCCATAGATTTGCCACCACTGTCGTATAAAGAGTCTCACAAATCCTCCTAGTCCAGCCTTTGTAAGCATTTCTATCTATAAACCTTAAGTCTTGCTTTTTTTGTGATTTGCATAAGCATATCAATCTGTGCCATTCAGGTCAGGTACGATAACTGGGTGACAGTTCGGAATAGACTATTCGTCTTTCTCTAGTCTCTTGAAGTATAACTTCCTTTCTCTTTCCTTTCTGGCAGTATGTGGAATTAATATCCTGTACCATGGGCTGGATCCAGGGGAACAGTTTGATGAAGGTGTCAGTGGAACAAATGCATTTCTGCCTCAAGCACCCTGCCATTTTTCCCTAGATTCATCTCTGGAAGCGACAAGTTTCAGAAACAAAACAAGCCACATGTTGGGAGCAGTGACTACAGCCATGATAGGGTAACACCTCTTCTGCTTACATCATGTATCAGCAGATGTCAGGGGTAAAAATGTATTACCTTTTCCTCCCTGCCCTGCAGTACTTTTTTTTTTTTACTTATGAGGATCTCCCAATCATCACAAAAGTGTTTCAGGACAAACAGCAGGCTGTCTGAGGAGAAAGAAGGCTAAGAAAGATCTACTCCAGCAAAATCTTCCCAAAACTCTCTTTGTGAATCCAATCTTGTGCCTGTAAACTATGCTAAAGTGAGTTCCTGCCAAGAGGAAACAATCCTTTAAAAAGCAGTAGTAGTGCTGCTTATTGGTATGGTCACAGAATCAGTAATATCCATCAACTAATAAAGATAAATCTTCTGATACATAGGCCCTTTCCGCACAAGAAATAACATTTCCAGGCTGGAAATGAAACATTTCCTCCATGGAATTCCACATTGTTTTTCTCCCCTTGGCTCTGAAAATATTTCCAGGCAGCTTTTTCCTCTGTTTTTTTTTAAACCCCTTTTACAATGATTTTTTGGACTGAAACGTTTCCAAGCTGTCTTCCCTCATTGTGCGATCAAATTCATAGCATTTTATCGTTCCCAGTTTTGTTTTCCTTACCTCTGTGCTACTGCCCAACTTCCCCTCACCCCAGTGCCATTTTTTTCACATCCCTGACTTCACTCTTTTCCCCCACACCTCTTTATTTTCATCATTTATGTTGTTGTTTGATTGAATCTATGAAGCGTCAATAAAATGGAGCTATGGAGAATTGAAGTCAAGAATCAGCGAGGCATCGTTTCTAAGAATAACCCCCAAAATGTACACAAAATAACCCTCATGCCAACCGTTAACATTTGGAGGTGGTGAGTGTGCACATCATGGTAAAGGAGGGGGGACTGAAAATGTTCTGAAATCATTCTAGGTGGCTTGTGCAGAAGGGGCCATGCAGTGCTGGAATACTGTGGGAACTGCTGCTGTGTGGCGGGTTTCTAAGCTGTTCCGTTTCCAAAAATGGATACTATGTGGGCCAAGTAAATTTCTGTCTTTCCCATATCAGTATCACTACTCTTAATGGGAGCTCATATTCAAAGGAAGGGTATAATTTGGCTTTAGTAGACAGCACTTAAACAGTACAACACCACATAAAAATGACTTGCAAGTTCAGTCCATTAATATATGAATCAGATTACAGTGACAATATGATAAACTATGATAGGTACATAAGTGAAACAGGACTGAAAGATTAGATTA
Organism: Sphaerodactylus townsendi; assembly: GCF_021028975.2. Taxonomy (NCBI): domain Eukaryota; kingdom Metazoa; phylum Chordata; class Lepidosauria; order Squamata; family Sphaerodactylidae; genus Sphaerodactylus; species Sphaerodactylus townsendi. The sequence goes on along the minus strand of NC_059425.1, from coordinate 146,372,338 downwards.
AATGCTACTGGGGCTCACAGGCAATGTAATTCTACACATATATGGATATATTTATATTTTCATCAGATACACAAATCCTGCACAAACCTAGATGCCAACTTTGTCACCTCATACAATCGGATTATGCTGTTATGGGACCCATCAATATCAGGTATACCATTTGTGGCTTGTCAACTTGCATATCATCCAATTTAATATATGCCATCGTGTCACTGCAGTGCCCTTCTACTGCCTGTTCTGGACAAATGTGTGAGAGAATCAACTAACACAAATTGGACACAAGGAACCACAACATTCAGAAGAAACCAGTGAAAGAACAGACACACACAAACTCCAGAAGCAATATACCACGTGAGAATGCTGAATTAGAATGTATATTTTAAAAAAAATTAAATGCTACATGTCATCCTTGATGACACTTGCCGTGATGGCCCTTATAAGGGCATAAGTTTTATAAAATAAAAATAAATCCAGGCAGTAACAGGTTTCTTTACTCATTACAACCCAACATATTTGCACAGTCCACTTCAGTGAAAGTTTGATTGGCTGCTCTTAGAATGTTTTACTGGACCTTGTACCAGCATCAGTCAGCTTTCACTTAAACTTTCACCTGGTTTTTCTATTCAAACCTCAAAATCTCATAGGCCTGTGGTGGCGAACCAATGGTACTTCAGATGTTCATGATCTACAATTCCCATCAGCCCCTGCCGGCCATGCTGGCAGGGGCTGATGAGAATTGTAGTTCATGAACATCTGGAGTGCCATAGGTTCGCCACCACCGTCATAGGTCATTTTGAAGTTTCCAACTCCTTTTCCCCCACATAATGAATCTACATTTCAAAGACTGTCGATGAATTGATTTTCTGCCTAAATTCCTCCCCTCCTTGTAACCTGCTTCATAGAGAAAGATTCTTAAGTTGATTTCCATACATATCTGAAGAAGTGACATATCTCACAAAAGCTTACAGGTTCATTCCACACAGCACAAAAAAGACGTTTGGAAGGCGTCTTAGAAAGAGGCAACGTCTTAATTTGATTCCACCACCTTGTAATGTCTTTTAAAAAGCTGCCTCTCATTTGTTTCCCAGACACCACAGGCATCAGAGGAGGAAAGAGGCTTTCTCCCACCCATTTAGCTCTCTGTTCAGTTTCACCTTCCACTTGCACCTGACATTTTGTGTACAGCTGAAGGGATTCTCCCTGCCTCCATCTGCTGAAGGTTGCCCCAGGACATTTGCTCTGCAGGCTCCAATCCTGGATGCCTTTTCAGCCTGAAAACTACACAGTTGTGGACAGCTTGTTCTGCCAATTCCGACAATATATAGTTTTCCTATGTCTTTTTTTAATTTCAGAGAAGCTGTATATATAACTATGCTGACACATACAAGAACCTTAGCAGCTCAAAGGACTGCTGTACCACCCATTGAGAAGCACTGGGTAGATCTGCCCTCTGCAGACCATTGCAGTTTTCTGTGCAATAAGAAAAACTGCCCAGTGCTTCTCAAGAAGCAGTAGAGCAGTCCTCCAAGAAACAAAGATTCTTGTATGGAGTGTCATTAATAAAATGTCTTCCAAAGAGATCAAAAGACCTTTATTAGGCATCAAGAGAAAATACAGATAAAACTGTGCAGTAATATGATCCTGAGTTTGACAAGGGTAAAACAACTGCTCATGGGTTCATACGGAAGTAATTGCTAAAACTTCAGGAAGGAATAGAAAGTAAAATAAAAGAGGAGAGCCAGAAACTTATTTTACAATATCGAGCAGGAACTTGGCCACCATTTTCAACTGCCTGGGATCCTCATTGTTCAAGAAGCGGTTCAATTTACAGAATATGGAGGGCACAGAAAAATGAGAGTTCGGTGTTAGAAAAAGAACGAAGCTAGAGTCTAGAGATCTGAATTACGGGCAGACCTAAAATAGAGACATGCACTCCAAAGATTCCATATCAGAGGTTGAGGAATACTTGGACATGCACGCTTTTCCTGTGAGTTATTGCCATGCGGAATCTCTCCGGGGAGAAGGTGAGAGGGAATGTGACATTTGTTTCTTGCTCTGGTGAATAACCACACTTCAGAGCTTGAGAATTCAAAGCAAGATATTTAGAGTAGCCTTAGCCTATCTTCCTGCAGTTCCACAGGCATGATTTCCGAAAGTGACCAGGGAGCGAAACAGGCTCCTTTGGCACCTTGCTAACTAGGAGTTGATGTTCCTGAGTCAAATAGCCCGTTCCTTAATACAGTGGCGGGTGCAGATCACTGGGGGAAAGCATACGGAGCTGGTCCCAAAGGAGAAACCCAGGGAGGAGAATCTTAGAAGCTTGATGTGGGCCCACCAGGCCAGATGACTGGAGAGTTCAGGGAGGAGCAGTGGAATGAGGGCTGTGAGGGTCACTGAAAAAAACAAAGCCGAGATCAGAATTTAAAGGAGTGATCCACCATGCCCTTGTTTCCAAGGAGGTGTTGTCTGCCTGCCTCCTAGGCAGGAGGGAGGCAGCGTAGAGGTACACAGTGGGGACCCCAAAAAGCTTATATAGAAATTTGAATATGTATTTGCTCCAGGAGATATATGCCAGAGGCTTCAACCCACAGGGGAACCCGTAGAGAAGTTAATTTGGGACACCTTAGGAGTTAAATACCCTTAGGGCAGCGAGGAATTTGGCTGCCTTGGAGAAAAGAAACCTTTCCGCAGCTCACGGAAGTAATTTTTTGCAGCCCTATAACAACAGTTTCCCTATGCTTGGTCCAAGCTGGCTTTGTGATGGAGATGAATGCCCAAGGTATTTACTAGAACTTGACAGCCACTGTTCAATAGTTGAACACTGTCTAAAAGTACCAAGTTGGAGATCTTGAGAGGAGTTGCTTGAAAAGATCAGGATCTTAGACTTGAGAGAGTTAATTGACAACAGATTGTTAACAGAGTATTAAGCTGCATTTGGATAGAAAGGCGGAATAAATGCAGCCATTAGTCTTGTGATAGTAAAAGAGAGTGCATCATCGGAAACGTAGAGCAGAATTTAAGCGGCTGACAACGTTCCTAAGGTAGGAGCAGTGTGAGTCAATTGACTTCTCAAGGTAGGTAGGAAAGTACATTTAGGGAAATAGATTAGACACAGGAAAGGAGCCATAACACATCAGCTTGTTTAACTCCTTTGAATTTACTCTCTAATTTTAGGAGTCCAATAGGCCATTTAAGGGCGGGCATTTCACAGCAGGTGTTGTTGGTGTGCAAAGCTTTTACTAAGAGACACTAAAAGGAGTCTGGGATCAATTTCCAGGAATTCTCAGAAGTTTCTGCTATAGAGCTCTCTTGGAGGAAACTGAGTCAAAGAGCCCCTTTAAGATCCCGATAAAGGCACGTGTATGAGGTTGACTTTTGCCTCCTCTTGATGTATTTGGAAATAGCCATGTTTGAAGACCATACAGTGATCTAAGGTGGAGTGCCCTTTTTAGAAGCCCCAATTTGTTCCTGGACCCAAAATCCCTGTTGCTGTCATAATCCACAGGATACAGAAGTTTTTTAAAGCAAAAATTTAAGCGTAGAGTTTACCGGTTATTGATAGGAGGCTAATGGGCCTGTAGTTGACTGGAAGAGTAGGGTCTCCTTTTTAAAATATTGGTGTTACTATGGCATTGGTCCACGAAGAAGGGACTATGCCAGTATTGTTAACTGAGGTAAACAGTTGAGCTAAAAGCAGGGACCACCAGTCGATAAATGTTTTAAATATATCAGGCGGAAGAGCGTCTGGGCCTGGAGCATTGTGGGACTTCCATTGCTCAATCAGTGGTTTGATTTCTTCGGCAAGCACAGGTGGCCAGATAGGAAAGGTGGGAATGGGGGGTAAGGTGTCAGGAGCAAGATTTCTACTATTGTCGCCAAACACCTCTTGAAAATAAGTAAGCCACAGATGTTGGCTACCAATATAGCTCCTCTTTTTCTGTTCTTTTTTTTTTAAAAAAAAGAAAAACTACATATTGTGGGATCGGCAGGAAAAGCTGACCATAACTATGTAGTTTTGGGCTTGAAAGGCACTCAGGATTGGAGCCTGCAGAGGAAACGTCCTGGGGCAACCTTCTGCAAAAGGAGGCAGGGAGAATCCCTTCAGTGCCACACAAAATGTTGGGTGCAAGCTGAGGGTGAAACTGCTCAGAGAGCAAAATTGTCAGCCAGGAAACAAAAGATGCCTCCTGAGTTCTGTGCTCCACACAGCTAGGCAGAGGACATCTTGCAGGCGGCTCAGAGGGGAAAAAAAGATGCACCTTACAGTGTTTTCAAAAAAGGACACCTTGAGCAGAAATAGGACATTTTGAGGAAAAAGCTGTATGGAGTTTCTCCCAAGGATGCCTTTTTGGCATCCTTAAAACATCTTTTTTTGTGTGTGTGGTGTGCAGAATGAACCATAGTCAAACAAATGTTAGCATTTACGGTATCCCTGGACTTAGTTTTATTTTTCTGCAACAGAGTAATATGGCTATCTCTGTGCAATGACTATACCACTGAGATTCTTTGGCAAATCCATCATCAGCAATGGAGTGTGCTACTCACATCTGATTTGCTTTGTTTTGTTAGCAGGCAAATACTGGAGCTATTCCAGTAGTTTCCAATCTAGTGCTCCAGTTGTAAAGGGCAAACTGATAATACAGGAGGTCTAATCTGGTTCCTGCTGAGTCAAAAAGCAGTGTCGCATATTGTACATTTTAATGTCTGTAATAGAGTAGACAGAAAGAGATAGATGAATCCATCTCCTTTAAAGAAGAAAGTAAAAACTACCTTGAAAGCAGAGGTTGTGAAATGATTTCTGGGGAAAAAAACCCTTAAACCTTAAACATTTTAATAACATCAGTCCTGTAGTGAATACCTCCTTTTGGGGCAAGGTGCTCAAATGGGTGATGGATAGACATCTCAAGGCTTTCTTGGATGAAATTGGATAAACAGACTTTAACCCTGGCTACAGTCTTTATGATAGATGATTTTTACCAGGAGATGGACAAGGTAAAGAGAGTGTGATTCTGTTGATTTTCCCAGACATAATCACATCTTGCCATTCAATCAGCTATGGTATCCTTCTGTACCAGTTGGCTGGCATGAAAATTAGAGGCATACCTTCATTCCTACCCAGCTTATTGGTACCTGCAAGTATTGCTCAGAGATTACTGTTAAAGTACAAGACATTTGTGCTATAGCATCCTGCAGGATGCTATCAAAGGCCCCTTCCACACATGCAGAATAATGCACTTCCAATCCACTTGCAATATACTTTGCAGGTGTGTGGAATAGCAAAATCCACTTGCAAACAATTGTGAAAGTGCATTATTCTGCATGTGTGGAAGGGTCCTTAGTGTCCATACTCTTTCACATACAGGTGAAATCACTGGGTGAGATTCAGATGGTGATACATGTTTCTTTTGTTGAGCATCATATCTTTTACTATCTTTATGTGATTCACCAGCTGTGATCCACCCTTAAGAAGTGTGACTAATGATTAATCCTCTGATCACATAAGGGTTAGGTTATTTCAATCCACTTCATATGTCTCATGCCTTTGAAAGTTGTTGAAAAACTATAATTGAAACAAATACAGCAGCCAGTCTCCTGACTGACACCAAATATATTTTGCCAGTTTTCAGATAACTCTACTGGCAATTTATTTACTCCTGGTCCCACTTCAAAGTTCTGGTTATCAAAGTCCTTAGTGGCTGTGAACTAGAAGACCAAAAAGAATCCCATTTCCTTTATGCTAGTGACTCTTCTGAGTCCCTGTACAGCTTCCCTCCTTTCTCCGCAATAAGGGAGGCTGTTTCAATGAGCAGGGCATTTTTAATTGTGGTACCCAAGTTATGGAATGTGCTTCCCTTTACTCTCTTCCACTGGTTTCTTGTGTTGAGTTTCTTGCAGTTTCAGCATCAACTGAAAACATATTGTATTGGACTCAACCCATTTCTGCTGGTAAAAATGGGGGGAGGGTCCCCTTTGACCACTCCCAAAAAAGGCTAAATTGAGGAGTGTGGGGAACTGAATGAGAATTAATTTAAAAAGCTGCATGGATATAACCTCTTTGTTTGCCTAGCATTTCAGGATCTTTATGTTGATTTATATAATCTCTCTCCCTCCTGAGTTATATGTTGAGTTTGTCTGATTATTTATTTTTCATTGCCACTCACACTGTCCCATTATATTTTGCATATATTTGTTCAGTTGCTGCTTGTTACGATCTTTCAATCTAACACTTTCATTAATACTTTAATATGTTTTATAAGATCTTTTTAAAAATTGTTAAATCTTTTTAATTTAAAAATTGCTTATTTGCACTTTGGTTGAGAATGGGTAAACATTTTTAAAATATTGTTGAAGGCTTTCAAGGTTGGGATCAACTGGCTGTTATGGGTTTTCCAGGCTGTGTGCCCATGTTTGGTAGTTTTTGCTCCCAACATTTCACCTATGGCTGACATCTATGGCTGGCATCTTCAGAAGGATGTTGCCATCGATGTTGCCATCGATGTTGGCAAAACTTTAAGGACAAAAACTACTATGACCACAGGGCCTGGAAAACCTGGAGAAGAGAATGGCATGGACACTCTTATCTCATTACAAACACACGCACACACACAAAAGCAAATCACTACAAGTGCTTAGCTTTTAAGCCTCAAACAGGTATTTCAGGTTAGAAAGTGCTTTATACAAGAGCCATCTAAAAAATATCTTAATTGATCACATGCATCATAAGTTGTTTCTAAATAGGAACTCTGCATATCTCTCTGAAATTTGCATTACTGATATAATATTAGTTTTTAAATTTAATCATAGAATCATAGAGTTAGAAGGGGCCATTAAGGCCATCTAGTCCAACCCCCTGCTCAATGCCGGATCAACCTTGAGAATCCCTGACAAGTGTTTGTCCAACCACTACTTAAAGACTGCCTGCCTAGGTAGCTGATTCCACTGTTGCGCAACACTTACTGTAAATCTTTCCCCTAATCCAGTTGGAACCATTCTGCCTGTAACTTAAACTCATTATTGCAAGTCCCATCTTTGGCTGCCAACAGGATCAGCTCTCTGTCCTCCTCTAAATACCTAAAGAAAGCAAACATACCCCCTCCCCCAATCTCCTCTTCTCCAAACTAAACATTCTCAGGTATCTCAGGTTGATTCCGCACGGGCTGCAAACAGCAGTGTGCAACTAGCATAAACAGTAACATAGCTGCCCCGGGGTGATAGCATGGCCAGGTGCCCCGTGGCCAGCATGCAAACCGGCCGGGCCGCAAGCCCTTGCCCGGGCCCCGGTGGGTTTTTTCTTGTTGGTCGTCCATTCCTGAGTAGCCATGCAGGAATGGACCCATGAACCCCCACGGCCACACTCACATCTCGTGGGTCCCAGATATTCACTCACATCTCGTGGGTCCCAGAAGCAGCAAGAAAAGAGGTACACAAGTGCAGCAGGAGCAGGAGCGCAGCAGAAGCAGGAGCTGCACACTGGCATTTCTGAAAAGACTTGCTCGTTTAGAGAGTCACAAAAACACAGTTGTGGGGGAAATAGGTTGTTGCGGCTTCGCTCCAGCAGTGGTAGCTGTGCGAAGACCTCCTCCCAATGATGTTTTTACCAGCCGCACACAGCTGTATACAGCCCATATGGAATCCGTCTGAGTCTTTCCTCATAGGGCTTGGTCTCCAGTTATTTGGAATAATTTTTTTGTATGAAAGTTCTATCCCTTACCTACTGGAAGTGAAACACAAATTAGCATGGCAAGCACAGAAAGTAAAAATTTTATAATCCAATTGACCAGTGGTCCCTAACCTAGGGCTCATGGATGCCCACTGAAATGTTTTATGGCAACCACTTGTTCTTTCTTAAAGCATCTATCCTGCAAAGCAAACAGCCAATTCTGCTTTTTATCCATTTCACTGGAGTAGGAGGTGCTTCTGAAAAGCCCAAGATGCATCTTTGGCCGTTTCTGCACGCCCCAAATACGATGCCTTAGGGACGGCAAAAATGCTGTCCCTAAGGTGCCGTTCACACAGGCGGCGCTGCTGAAACACAGCAGCACCGACCTGACTTCCCTCCACTCCCCCAGAGCGGTGTCAGGCCGCCCCAAAAAACCTCCCTCCTGGAGGGAGGTTTTCGCTTCGCGTGTTCCCACCGGCGCGAGTCGCGAGCGCAGCACGCTGGGAACTGCAGGCTGTTTCCTCAAATCCCCCCACCTCATCATTCTGCATCGCTCTACCGGACTGCTGAGACCCTCCCTCGCTGTCCTCCACCCCCTGGAGGCCAGAGGGCAGCGTGGGAGGGTCTTGGTAGTCCAGCAAAGAGCGGCGCAGAGGCGGCAGGTGGAAGTGTGAAGGATATGAGGGAAGAGGTGACTCACAGCGCCAGCCTCTCCAGAGGCGCTAAACCGTACAGCTCCCGTCTTGGCTGAATGGCCCCAACCCCTCCTCCGGCAGGATTCCTGCCAGTACAGGGGCGCCCTTTCCGCAGTGCGGAAAGGGCATTTGTGTCTGCATGAGCATTCATGAGCACTACTCCCCAGGGCAGATATTTTGTTGCGGTAACCACTTTAATATTTTCAAAATGTGCCTAGGTTAAACAAGATTTGGGACCCCTGCAATTAACAAGATGACCAATTTTGCTGATCAGGGAGAAAGGTTTTTAAACCAATAATCTAAAGATTCTTCCCTGTTCAACCTGAAGGTAGAAATGTTATTTTCTAAGTAGGCTGGTTTAATGAATCCATGCAAAAATTGTAGTATGAATAGCTTGGCATAATATCTCTTTTCTAAACTGAGGCAGTCAATATTGTTTTCAATTACAAGTGTCCTGGATAATTAAACATAAAGCAATGTTGCAAATATTTCGTTAAATGAGCATTACCTTCAAGTCCCATGCCAATATAACTGCATTTTAGCATATAATGTGGCTGACGTAAGGTCTGTTCACTATGAGATTTAAGATGCTGTAACTAGAAAATGTAGTATGAGCTCTCAGCCTTTTGAAATAAGATTTGTATCTGCATCATATGAAGACAAATGTTACATTTGTGTCTTTTGTGTGTGCAAAAATAAAGCATACTTATGTTCAAACAGGGAAAACGTATGCCGAAATAAAGTCTCAGAAGACAAATTTCTCCTTTCGGTGTGTTTAGCATTCTTATCCATTTTCTTTAATGTGTTGTGCTTTATAACAAAGCAATCTGGTACAGTAACAATGGCAACTATATCTCCATTATGAGCCATTCCCAGAAGGTAACATGGAGATCTTGGAAGCCTGCTGTGAAGTTCTTAATTATTTATGAATGCATAACAAAACAACTTTCCTTTATTTACATGTTTTTGTAATTGGCAAGGCATCAAATGGTAGCTTTCAAATCTCAGTGGAATCAGATAACATTAACATCGACACCATTTTTCTTTAAGTTTCTTCGGAAAACAAGAAACCTGCATATATTTGGCTCCCATTGGTTCTTTGCCAGTACAATATTTCTTTCACAATTGCAAAACAGAATCTTATTACTGTGAATCACATTCATCCAGAACTTTGGGATGAATGTTGTTCATTTTATAAATCTCTTTAGAGAGTTCCCTTATTTAACCTTATTCCCTGGCAGATAGCCAGAAAAAACATTAGTGTTCCATATGTGGACAACATGTTTAAATGTAGTTTATAGAAGCATCGAATCTGAATATATCTCAGAGACAGAACCTGGGAACCCTTCAGATTCTCATACTGAGATAATGCTGGTTGGGAAGGTGATGGTTTGAAGGGATTGGAGCCACTTGTGTTAGATGACATAGCGTTGGTTGTGCAGATCAGGTAAAGAGGGTGTAGATACTCATGGAGCCAACCTTCTGTTTAAAAAATAGATCAGTACAATGGCCAGGAGCACCTTCTTTCAGTAGCATTTCCTTCACCAACTTGCTCTTATTTTAGACTTAACTGGCCATTCTAATCTACGCTTTCATAAAGTTGTGGTTGAACTACTGAGCCATGATCTACATTGAGCTGCCCTTCAAAACTACAAGTAGTTCAGAATACAGTGCCCAAGTTTTGTCAGTGGCTAGCCAATAGGAACACATCTCTCCTATTTTTAAAACTGGTGGATTGAATGCCTGCCCTTCATGGCCTAGGACTCACATTTCTAAAGGACCATCTTTCTCCATATGTCATTGTGCATCAACAGCGGTCTCCTGCTTGCCATCTTTTAGCTGTTCCTCTGCTTAAGGTGGCCAACATGACATTTACTAGGGCTCATTTCTTCTCTCCACTGGCTACCATTTTGTGGAACAGACTTCCTGAAGTGTGAGGATCACTGCCTTCAAAGGTTTTTAGGAGGTGCTATATGGTTATCTTTGTTTCTGCTTTTAAGGGGACATTTTCTTGGGGAGAGGAATTAATAGACTTTTTGTTGTGTTTTCTATGTTTCGGCTCTTGAAATTTTAAGATATCTCAAGTTTAAGAAAAAGAAAGAACCTAAATATTTAAATTAATAAATAAAACGTGAAATATTGTGTAAAAATAGATTTTCCAAGACATAAAAACTTGAGTGATCTTACATATATATTAATATAATATATAATTTATAGCTAAATAAAAATTAAATTACAATGTAACCTGTGTTCCATTTGTATGCAGTTTTCACTGTTGGTGTTGTCAGATTTTGTGAGCAACAGACTCATAAATAGGAGATTTTTCAAGAGCCACTTCTCTCTTTTCATTTGCTACTTCTCTATCCATAGGTTTACAACCAGGCCTAGACCACTGAGGCAATTCTCCATGTTGTCTCTTAGCATTCTAAGTCCTATACACAGATCAAAGGATGACAAACCCTGTCAAAAGGCATTAGAGGAGAACAAAAAAGGAGAGACTTTTGATGTTTGCTCTTTTCTTTGCTCATATTTTAGATTCAAAAAGCAATTTATAGCTTGACAATAGGATGAGTGTGATTCTATGCAGAATTACTCCAGACGGTCCACAGAAATTAATGGGTTTAGAGCGGAGGAATCCTGTACAACATTCCACTGCAACTCTGCTGAAGAAATGTGAATCTTTCCCCTAGCATTTAGTCCATGGTATTTAATTTTACTGAGTATGTTTTCAGTTATATACCAAAGTTATATTCCATCTTTTGTTTTTCCTGATTACTCCTTACTTATTGCAAGGAGGTCTTCTTATTCTGTCATACTCTCTCTCTCTCTCTCTCTCTCTCTCTCTCTCTCTCTCTCTCTCTCTCTCACTCACTCACTCTCTCTCTCTCTCTCTCACACACACACACACACACAGTGAGAGTATTTTTGCCACTTTAGACTTACCAAATTCAATTCTTTCCATGTTAAGCTATATCAGAGAAGGTCTGTAACGAAATTGTAAGAAACCAACTACTGATCCAAAAAAGTTCAAACTTTACATGTTCTATAATGAATGAGTATGAAATGCATTCATCTCTTCCTCACATTTTTATCTCATCCTTCCTCTATACAGCTCAATGCAATATACATGGTTCTCACCTCCTCTGTTTTATCTTCATAAAAACCCTGTACAAGCTGAGATAGTTGCTAGCACCAAGTCACCCAGCAAGTTCCACTGCAGTGTGAGGGACTGGACCAAAGTGGGTGGGATGGGGGCTCTGTTTTAAAACAGTAATGCCTCTACCAATCCCATCAATCCCTTGGGGTGCCTAGCAGTGTAGTGCCAAAATGGGGAGTCCATTACAAACAGTAAGTAAAAACTTGTCAGAACTTGCTCTTTCCAAATCAGCCGTTTATAATTTATTTCTGACACCCTTCAAAAAGGAATTAAGAGAACGTAATATGCCTGCCCTGGAGAATAGTCCCATCTCATATACCCTTGTGAAGACAATAGATTTGCTAATGTGCTTGCCTGCTTGGTGTTGTATTAATCCAATGATTCTTCCTCTGACTAATTCATTTAGTGACTTCCTCATATGCATTACCATAATTTTATAGCTATAATTTCATCAGCTACCTTCCCCCTTTTAGCACTCCCAAGATTGGAACATCAAGCTGATGTCTCAACCCATTAAATTAATGACCCAACCATTAAGGTTGATGTCTGCCTCTTGTCTTTCCCCAGAAAAGCAGGACTCATCTCTGTCCTGGGAAATTAAGGGTCACTCTGCATAAGACTGAGAGTTCTTTATTCCCTATAAGAATCTCCTTTATCCAATAACATTATCCAGCATTATCTATATATATAAAAATGGAACCATGCATTTGTTGCTTAGAGACTAACCCCACACCCGCTGGCCCAAACACTCTGAAAATTTCACAGACACTTACTCATTCCCCCGACTGTGTGTTCTTGCATTGCCTCAGGCTGCTCAAGCAAACACATCTGAGCCAGATTTGGAGTAAAAGGCAATGCTTTTTCCTGGCAAGCACCAGGCATCCATAAAGAAACTGCCTGTGTGACCTTAACTGTCACCCTTAGAGATGTTTGTGCCCTTAGAGATGTTAGCTATCAGATGGCCAGATATGGAGCAGTGAAAACAATTACATAGAAGCAATAACTTAAAGTGGATGTGAAAACAGCATACACACGTTGCCGTAATGTGAGGACATCAAGGTGGGGTTCTCCCCCCCTCACACGCATGAGTAGGCCTTTCACTTATTGCCTCACCCACACTACCACACAACACACCTGCTCTCATACACATTCAGTTCAGAGGGAGAGGGAAGGGACGGAGGCATGCAAGAGAAAGAGGGAGACAGAGAGTGAGGGAGTGGCATGCAGGGAGGGAGAGTGGAGGCCATTTAGCATCTGGATATGACCCACCCACCCTAGCAAAGGGAAAGGGGAGAGAGGTAGGGGGAGGGGTGCCATGCAAGGGAAGAGAAGTGAGGGAGGATGCGGTCACACACATCAATGACATCGCACAGTATCAGCCTGTGCGTTTCCATGAGCAATGTACTGTAGGCCTCTGCAATTGATTTGCTGCTACTGTTCCTTTCCCATTTCACCACAATAAGTGGCCGGGCCCCTAGTTCCTTATAAGAAGCTCCATTATCCAGACATTAATAAAAGCCCATCTCAGGCGCAAGCTACCATAGTAAGAGCCCCATTGAAGTAAAGCGATTGTGATAATAATGTCACATCCTAAAGGAGTCACACCTAATGGCTCTCATCTGTAGTCCCTTTCACAGGGGACTACATTTACCTTTACCTTTTACCTATGGGAAACCAAATATATCCTTCAAAGACTATTGTCAGAATTGATGTGGAATATCCTTAGGATGGTGTGCATTTCAGTTCGCTACTTGTTTTGAGAACAATTAAAGAAGAAACTATTCTTTTATACACGAACTGTAAAGATCAATGTCTCCAAAGAGCTGACTTCTAAGTCATCTTGGAATTGCTTGACTTCTACATATATGTTGTGGATTATGATTATATAAGGTGCTATTACATTACCTTTGTGAAATGAACCCCAACATGGGCAACTGTTATAACAAATAACTGTGTCATGGTCTCCTTCCTGGTAGCTTAGTTCTTCCAACGCCGCTGAAGTAGAGCAAACTGCTGTGATTCTCATATCTCAGTGTTTTATGAAAAGGGGTCCACAATTAATAACAAAGCCCTGCAATGATCATGTGTTCTAGACAAGAGCCATCAAGTCTCAAGGGTGAGCCCAGGTGAGCTGTGGCTCAAATTAAGCTCCACTCGATCAAACTGCCTGAAATAATTAATTCCTATCAGGAAATGTTACTGGGATTTCCCCTTCCCTTCCCTCAAATCAATGTAAGCAATGTAAGGAAAACCATAACTGACATCTTCAAACTGGTAAAAGCTGTATATTTTTGTTCTAAAAAACTTCAACAAAATGTGACATTTTAGAACAATCCTGTGTTAGTGGTTGCACTTCTAAAGCCTCCAGCACATTTCCTGTCTGATTCATTTATTTTCACAGAAATTGTAAACCCTGGCACAACCAACAACATACCAACAGTGAGTCAAGAATAATTAAAGAGACTAAAAAGGGAGTTACACAATTTTGTGCCTATGCTGGTTACAGTGATTTAAAGTACAAAACCTTTTAGCAGCTACAAAGAATAGATCTACAATTCCAGAAAGCATGAAGCAGGAAAAGGGTTTTATTTGTGGCATGCTGATCAAGTAAAGCTATTCATAAACATGCTAAAAATGGTGTTTGCAAGCACAACTCCTCTCTCTCTCTCTCTTTTCCAAGAAAAAAAATCTGTTTAATATTCAACCCATTTCACCGCAGAACTTCATAAAAAGACAGCACTGAAGAATTAAATAATTTACAATGGTTCTGAACATTTAAAATAGAAAGGTAGGATTACGCCTGACACAGTTTTCAACATTATCATTGCAATGCATCATTTCAATGGGCATGCCAATGAAAAAAGATAGTAAAAGAGGGGGAGCACAGACACAAAGGCAGAACAGAAACTGTACAGGAGTGAATCAGCTGAAGGTTAAAAAAACACACTCAATTAAACTGCAATAACAAGATTTCAAGATTTCAAAAAAATCCCTCCCCCCAATCCTATCCATGGGGGGCCTGGATGACACGAGGGTCAGATGGCTATCCTGGCTGGCCAAAAGACTGGTGGAACAGGTCCATTTTACAGGCCCTGTGGAAACTGTACCTTTTAGAGTTGCGAGCTTCAGGTTGGGAAACATCTGGCGATTTTGGGGATGGAACCTGAGTAGGGCAGCATTTGGGGAGGGGAGGGACTTCAATGTGATATAATGCCATAGAATCTATACTCCAACGTGGTCATTTTCTCAGGCAAACTGATCTCTGTCACCTGCCCAGAGTTGTAATAGTAGGAAATCCTCAGCCACAACCTGGAGGTTGGCTACCCTGTAACCTTTGAATTTCCACAGAATTATGAATAAAAAATTATTCAGTTTTGTTTCTGTTGTTCTGGATCCAGTGGGAGTGTGCATGATAGACTTTATATGGATAGCTTGGCCTGCTGGATCCCAAATACATCTTAGAACGTCTGGCCATTGACTGGAGGTTTTAAGTATATTAGAGGCTGCTCCAGGTCAGCCACAATTATTCTCTTGAACATAGCATATATGCCTCCCCTTCTTTCTTTCTTGTACAGAATACTTAAAGACATGAGGAAATTACTTGGAAAGTCTCTCAGAAACCAAAGAACAAACTACCAATACAGTTTTCTCCTGATGATGGGAAGTGCTGTCAAGTTGCAGCCAAGATACAGGTTGCCAGATTCAGGATGGAAAAATCCTGGGTATTTGAGGATGGAGCCTGGGAAGAACAGGGACCTCAGTGGAATACAATGCCATAGAGGCCACTGTTCAAAGCATTCATTTTCTCCCGGAAAACTGATCTCCGCAAATCAGGAGACATTGTGATTCTCAGTGACATGAATGGAATAATGGATTTTTTAAAAAGGTAGATCCTCCCCTCCCCCCCAAAAAAAAATCAAAGGAGGAAGACTTCCCAAGAATGTGTTGACATACATGGGAACGTTATAGTTAGACGATGCATGGCAGATTAAAAAATCAGGATACATGAGACTACCTTTTTTTCTGTCAGGCTGTTTCCGCATGGCCAGAGGCAGCAGCTTCCCACTGGCTTTGATGAAGCCGGTGGAGCATTGGGACTGTTCGCATGGTCCCATGTGTGCAGTCCCGATGCCGACGCTGCCCACAGGAGCGGCTCTGCACGAAGCCACCCAGAGTGTCTGAAAGGGACTTACCTTGCGTTTCTTGGCAGCTCTGGGCAGCTGGGAAGACACGCCCATGCTGCCCTCCAACCCTCAGGGTCACAGCTGCCCGGAGATGCAGAGGAACATAAGGATAAGTCCCTACGCTTAGACTACTGGAGAGATAAAAAAAGCCCGGTCCCCTCGTATGCCAGTTACAGACGGCCCAGCTTGGGCTTAGGCCGAGAACAGCACCCTAGGGATGGCTTTTTTCCCGTCCCTAGGGCGCAGTTATTTGGCCATGCGGAAACAGCCACAGACATTAATCCTATTTGAGTATAGATATGTATTGTCTATCTAAAATGTTAATCATCAATTTAGAAAGGGGGAATATCCAATCAATAATTTTGCAGATCCTAGTAGAAGTAATTTTGGAGCTAAACAAAAGTAGAGGGGAAGACAATGATTAAGTGACAATATTTTGTTACAAGAAGAAATAGTGAAGAGATGTAAAAAAGACATAGAAGTTTTTTTAGTCAACAAAACAGAGGACGTCCTGATTGCAATGTTTTGGGAAACAAGTAAAGCTTATATGAGAGGAAATTTAATAACACTTGTGACACAACAAAAGAAAGATAAAATGGAACAAACTAAGAAAATATTGGACAGACTGAGATTGCTGGAGGAACAGCATAAAATTGCCTAGATAAAGCAATTTTAAAAGAGATTGCAATTAGGGACACAATTAGATATGTCTGAAACGAAAGAAATAGAAAAGAAACTGAGATTTTCAAAACAGAGACATTTTAAATATGCAAATAAACCTGGAAGATATTTGGAAAAGAAACTGAAAAAAGAACAATCACAGGGAGGAAAACCGGAGATAAAATTACGCACACAGAAAAATAAATACAGGAACAATTTGCTCTCTTTTTCTTGGACTTACACAGAAAAGAAAGTTCAACAGAAAATGTAATGGAAGAGTACATGAAAGGAATAATACCTACTGAGAAACTGACATGTGGACATAGAGATATATTAAATCAACCTAACACAATACTACAACAACAACAACAACAACAACAAAATCTTTATCAGGCATTGAGTAGAATAAATACAAAATGATTTTAAAATCCGCTGCTTTGGAAAAAAAATACTGAACAGACGCGAAGTAAAAATTGGTGTCACTAAGGTGAGGAGTCATGGATCTTAAGCAAATACAATAAAAAGGTAAAATAAATGCTTTCAGTGTACTCATGATGGCCATAATCCAGCAGTTGTATCATCTTTAAATTAGTTGTTTGGCTTAGAGTCAGACTCAAGGGCAGAAATGGTGCGTCTTAACGTTGAGTATTGGGGGCAGATAAAAAGGATAGGTACAAGAATTTCAGGCATTTTCGTACAATAGGGACAGACTCTGTCATGAGTTGGAATATTCTATAATCAGCCATGGAACAAAGCGGTGGGGAGTGCATTACATCTGGCCCTTGTTATTATCTGCCTATATTTGGGCTCTGTCAAAAAACATAGATATTTTGCCATCTGCCCTAGTTTGGGCTGAATGCCAAGACAGAGAGGAGAACAGGTCTTCCTGGCTTGGCTTATAAGAAATTGTTGATCAAAAAGCCTCTTTTGATAGCACTCAGGATCTCATTTTGGGGAAGCATATGGATGGCCTCTAAAGATAGGCCAAGATAATTTGGTTTTTATGAGTGACCACCACTCCGAAAATTGTAAATCTGGAAACGCTATAGACTGTTGGATGCCGTGTTAAAACACAGTCTAATACAAAACTTAAATATAAGCATCCAGGCCCTGGTTTCTAGAATATGGTGTCCAGATTCCAGGCACAGGTCTGCATATGGTACACAGTGGGGCACCTAACAATTCAAGAAGTATCACAAACTATAAAATAACTGAAAAAAAGAAAAAACCTGGTCCGGACAGACTTTCAGCAATATATTATAAATGCTTGAAAATGAATCTAATGTTATCCTTGCAAAAAGTCATGAATGAAATTAGCAGAGAGAAAATACTACTGCCATCATGGTAAGAAGTTTATATAATACTGATCTACAAAGGAGGAAATGATCCATCATTAGCACAATCTTATAGACCTTTTCATTATTAAATGTGAATTATGAATCCTTTACTTTAATAATCAGGAAAATTTAAGAAGGTGTATAGTAAAATTAATACTTGAGGACCAGACAGGATTTGTTCCAAAAAGATACATGAAAGAAAATGACGATCTTGCACAGCTTCTCCTACTTCCTGCTCTTTGTTCCTCTAAAGACTCCCATGTGAATACCACAGGAATTCGGCTAATCAAATTTGCTATTAAATTTCACAAACTATGGTTAAACCATCTCAATCATCAGAGGAATGCAGACTGTTTCATCTTGGTAAGCCCCCTGGGTTCCAGTGTGATTGATTATATTTTAATGTCACCTTATTTATACCAGTTCGTTACTTCTTTTAGTGTTGGGAACTTATTGCTTAGTGATCTTATACCACTAACACTAATCTTCTAAAATGAGGCAAGGGTTGGTGAGGACTATTTCCTTAAATCCAAATCCCACAAAATAACATGGTCCCCTCATGTGGCAGCTGCCACAGAAGCATTGCTTAGCTCCCCTATAATAGTTGAACTAAAAGATGATATAATACGGGCTGATACCCCAGAACTGGGAATATATCATTTCGAACAATTAACCTCTGGCCTAGTTGGAAAATTACAGGCCATTTCTTCGACTAAACCCAAGGCTCCCAAGTGCAACAGAGAATGGTTTGATCACTACTGTATTGAACGTAATAATCTAATTTGGTCACTCTATAGAAGGTATCTCGGAACTGGAGTTACTCAGTAACATCACTCGACTAAAACGAAAGTTTCAACTTATAGTCCAACAGAAACATAAAAATGTTATTGAACACCAATGAAATCAATTATATCAGGCCACTTCAACAAATAACAGCAAACAATTCTGGCAGTTAGCAGAGGAGCCCATACTTACGGTATCCAGGCCTCACATATTTCATTAGATAGTTGGTTCAGTTACTTCTCAAGCCTTTTCAATGTGGGTACAACTGAGTATTCTGACCCCACTATAGGACTAGCAGAGTCACGGTTAAACCTCAAGGAGTGATCTGCTTAATCAATGGTCTGAAAAGAGGCAAAGCTTCAGGCCCAGATGCTATAATACCTGAAATGCTCAAATCTTCCCCAGAATGGTGGGCTACACTTTTGGCCTTCTTATTCACCCATGTCAACAACACAGGTCTCATTCCAAAGGAGTGGTTATTAGCTATAATTGTCCCTATATTCAAAAAGGAAGATGTCACTTATCCCTTGAACTATCGCCCCATCAACCTTCTTTCAGTTATAGGTAAATTATATGCAAAATCACTATTTGAAACTGGAGGATTGGGTCAAACAAACAGAAGTAATAGGTCTGGAGCAAATAGGTTTTAGCAAAAATAAATTAACACTTGACCAATCATCAGTTCTATCACATCTAGCCAATAAATGCATAATCCATGACAACCACAAACTTTTTGTTGCTTTTCTAGATTTAAAAGGAGCGTTTGACTCCATCTCAAGAGAATTACTCTGGAGTAAACTGTTGGCCCTGAAAATTGATTCCTGACTATAGTTGTTCATAAAACTACTATATACTTGCACTAGTTGCAAAATAAGATGTGCAACAAATGGGCCCCTTACACATAGCATTCCTACAACTAGGGGAGTCAAACAAGGTTGCACATTGGCCTCCATTTTGTTTAATATCTTCCTTAGTGACCTAGTGTCAGCCCTCTTAAAGGTCAATGGGAATGCTCCTAAATTGAGCTCAAAACATGTGCCTGCTCTACTGTATGCAGACGACACTATTCTCCTTTCATGCACTAAAGTTGGCCTCACCCATCTCCTGAACTGCTGTGCCGAATACTATAAGACAAACTCGAAATCAACTATGAGAAATCTAAAACATTGATATTCTCCAGACAATTTACCAGACACACATGTATTATTAACAAAAGACCTATAGAGCAACTCAAACAGTTCAAATATCTGGACATTACTTTCACCAGTAATCTCAATTGGGCAGTACACAGAAAATTGGCATGCTGCAGGCAACAATAGTGCTCTAGCAATCCAGCACTTTTTCTTCAACTCGGGCCACCAATATGTACCATCTGCATGAAAAGTATTTAATGCTAAATGTGGATCCCAAACCCTTTATGGAACACCGATTTGAATTGGAGCTGTAAATACACTTCAGTCCCGTTTCCCCCCCCCCCCCACAAAATCATGGGCTTACCAAATTGTGCTCCATATGCAGCTCTAATGTTTAGAACTTGGGCAAATATCTGGTGTCTCAATGGCCTGGGTGAGGACTGTTCAATATTGGTTGCTCTAGTTTACTCTATCTGATGCTCTCTGATTCTGTGGTATCCAGATGGATGAAGCTAGTTGAAGAAAAAAATGGTACCATCTCTCATTAGAGTCATTATATTCTCTTACTCTATCCGAGGCATATAGCTGTTTGAGAACTAAGCTTTTAGGACATGAACATTGAGACGTGATAGTTGCCACAAGGAAAATGTGTTCTTCCTTAACCCTGCTCATTCCTTTTGAACAAGGGAACATAGCTAACTATCTCTTCTGGCTTGTAAACCCAAAATAAAGAAGAGCTAAGACACTTCCCCAATTTAACATAATGCCCTTTATGCTTCTCTATGGTAGATACCAACAAATAGATAAGCAAAGGAGACTATGTCCATGTAATTCTGGCCAAGTAGAGACACTTGATCACACTCTCTTTCATTGCGCAAGATTTGCCAAAGTTAGAATGAACCAATCCTCCCTCACTTCACTCCTATATAATCAATTAACTGCAGATTCCTCTAATCTTGGACAACCTTGATCCCATTGTTTGTGAGAATGTAGCGAAATTTCTGTTAAAAGTTATAGATATAAGCCTAGATGGATACTAACTTTTAAATAGTTAGCAATATTATATTAATATTGCTAGCAATATTTATACAATTGTCATTGATATTTTGTTTGCCAATTGAGCTTTTTAAGCTGAAGTAATGTGTTTTAGCTCATTGTGTATTTTATAATTATTATTGCGTCATCTTGTATATGCCAATAAAGGCTTTACTTACTTACTTAACTCAAGCGGGCAAAAATGGTGGTGCAGCCTATTGTGCTGCACACAGCACTTTCATGGAGGTAGGGGAGAATCACTGTTTGGTTGATGGCCCTGGCACAGCAAGCCTCTTAGGAGGCAGTTTAGCTGCACTGTGGCTGTGCTGTCTCCAGCCATGGTGCAGCAACCCCCTTTGTATTGCACTGCCCATCTCCACAATACTAGTTGAAGGATGCCTGAACTGAGAATGGAAAGAAAGGTCATTAATTGGGCTCTGTTACTGCAAATCAGTTGTTAATCAGGTCGATCCTATTATGACCTACCATTTGAATCCTAGCTTTGCTTCTAGGGCATGCAAAGACCAGACTTCCCCCCCCCCCCACCGTCTTTGATTGCTAAATTTTGAGAATTGCTGACATATCTTTTAAAAACAAGGGATGTGCTGCTTTCTATCTAATTAGCATATCAATTTATACCTTATAAAATGTACCTGATGACAATCCCTTCAGCTAGTAAACAATAATTTACTTCTAGCATCCGTTATGAATCCTTTATCATTAAAGTACATCTGCATCTGATAGTTTCTCAGATGTGCATGATTGGCTGTGCTCCAATGTGCTTTTGATCCCCTATGGTTCATATTATGTCCATCTTCAGCCTGCGCTGTCTCCTGCCCATCTGCTCGGCAGATGCAAGAGATGGGAAACAGAAGCCCCAGACTGACAAAGTACTAGATTCTTCTGCAGTGCATCTATTACTGTTCTTACAACTTCTCATAACTTTAGTCTTAGCATAACAAAAGACAGAAAGGAATATTTCTTAAACGTCAACCGAAAAAGTTATTCTGTGTTGGTTTGACATATTGCGGGTAGTCCATCATTTCCAGCACGACTGCATTAGTATAAATTGCCATCATGTTTTGAAAACTGGAAGAAAGTTGCCTTATATTCAATCTCTTTTTTCCAAGTTGTTTTAAATACTGCTCAGGAAAAAGCAGATTTGGGGGAGTTTGACAAGAAAAAATTAATCAAAAGGCGGGGGCAATGAGGATTAACCCCCTTCTCCCACTTCCTTACTGTCAACTGTCCTATTTTGGAGATATGTTTATTGGAGTAGTCACCATCAAACTGACATTATATACAGCCATGCTGTCACATGCATTATGAACCTCAATCTTCTTCTCAATGTAAAAGAACGGACCCTCCACACCTTCCAATATCACCAAGACCGGGAAACCTTTCATTGGTTAGGCTTGTCAGATTTTCCAGTTCTTTTCACCTCATAAGCATAAGCATTTAAGCATAAGCATTTTATTGTCATTGTGCACGCACAACGAAATTTACAGCAGCATTCCTCGATGCACACAATTTCAGACTCATACAATTTCAGACTCATGCAATTTCAGACTCATACATCATCATCCTCCACCCATCCCTACATAGCCCCAAATACATCAATATGAAGCAGCGGAGTTTAGCATAGCCACAGCTCTAGGAGTAGAAGCTGTCTCTAAGCCTCTTTATTCCCTGATTCTGAGGCCCTGTATCGTCTGCCAGATGGTAGCAGTTTAAAGAGAGTGTGCTGGATGAGGCAGGGTCCCCTTAGGAACTATTTTGGGCTTTATTTAGACTTCGGGCATTATAGATTTCTTCCAAGGAGGGAGAGGGCGGCCGATGATCCTTTGTGCAGTATTGATCACCCTTTGGGCGCCTTCCTATTCGCCACTATTGCAACCTGGAGAACCATACACAGATGCAGTAGAGTTAGGACACTCTCTATAGCACAGCGATGTTAAGGACACCAAGAAGTTTTTTCCATCTGGTTATTTGCTTCCTTAAAAGTACAAGAAAGTACAGTCTTTGCTGAAAGGCTTTCTTAACCACAGCGGTAGTCTGTACTCCCCGAGTCAAATCCTCTTTAATCCTAGCGCCCAGGAATTTAAAACTAGCCACCGGCTCCACTTGATCTCCATTTTATGGTCAAGGGGCTGAATTTCCTGAGCTATTCCTTCCTATAGTCCACTATAGGCTCCTTTGTCTTGTTAGTGTTAAGAACCAGGTTATTTTCCCTGCACCATGAAGGCAGTCGGTCCACTTCATTCCGATAGGAGGCAGACTCATCCCCTCAGAGATAGGCCCCACCACCCGTTGTTGTCATCCAGCAAAATTTGATAATGGTGTTACTATGAGTAGACAGGGCTGTCCATATGTACAAAGGGTGAACAGTAAAGGGCTCAACACACAGCCCTGTAATGAAGCGTTTCCCCATATTTAGAGTAAGAATTGAGGAAACCGATTTCCCCAGTCTACAACCCTCTCAGAGCACGTCCAGACAAGGAAAGTCCCCTAATCCACAAACAGATTGAATGTGAGAGTCCAAGATCCACAAGTTTTGTCACCAGTCTTTGTGGCGAGATTGTATTAAATGCGGAACTAAAGTCCGCAAAGAGCATTCGCACATAATTCCCCTGCTGTTCCAGATGCGTCAAAGCTGTGTGGAGGCTAATGGCAAGGGACCGAGCTGCTTATAATATGGTAGTATTTAGTGACAAGAAGCACTTTCCCTCAGTCCTGTAATTATCCCAGAAGGTGAAGGAAGCCTGTTATTTTTTTTTAAAAAAAAACTTCCTTGGTAAGCCTCTTTTATAAGGCAAAACAAAATAATAATACTAAGGCAGAGATTTATTTTACAACAGAAGAGATGGGAATGGGAGATGAATGAGGTAGCAAGAGTATATATTTATAACGAGATCTTTGCCAGAGAAGCAGTATTTGTTTTCCGGCACAGACTGCAATAAGTTTTGTCAGTTTTAGTAAGCACAAAAGTTCCTCAGATAGTACAGTTACTTTGATTTCAGATGGTACTCTGACAAATGGATAAACACACTGGGTTCTAACAGGCTTGGTACATTTACTTCAGAACCCTCATTCAGCCCTCACAGAAAGATACCCCCCAAATAATCATTAAAAAAGGAAACTTAAAGCAACACCTCATGTAACAGACTAAGTGGTCTTTGGGATTCTTCTTCCCTCCCTGAAAGATCTATCACTTCTTAGTTTTATATATGTCCCTCAGCCTGGGCGCTTAACAACCTAACCTAACCACCTAGTCCTGATCTGAGGTATTATGTTTTGTCAAAGCAAAGGTTAACAGCTCTTTACTTCAGGAACTTCAAAACTCCCAAAGCCTCTCAGATTGTTTTACACATGGAGAAATCCTCCTCTCTCTCTCTGTTATCAAATCTTCTATGACCAATCAGAGTGAAGGGTTGCCTCAGTCAAACAGGTGGCTTCCCTGTTCCCAGGTGTCTATGTCTCACTCTGGATGTAAATGAACTGACACTGACAGACCTGAACTTTTAAAATTAACTTTTAAAACACACTTTTTTTTCTGTAGTCAGTCACAGATGCTCTATCAGTGTTTTGCTTTATTCAACTCAGCTGCTTTGTACAGCTTGCTCTGTGGTCGATAGAGAAGCCCTGTTCACACGTCTGAGTCAATATACATGCAATCTGTGTACAATGTACAGTTGAAAGTTCTTTATATATGCATTGAGTAATTCTTTCATTACAGTAATTTTTACATTATGTTGGTGCAGTCACAAGTGGGCAGTCCAGGGTGGGCAAATTCCCCTCTGTAGCTGGCACAGCCCAGCACCAACATGGATGCCCACCCTCCCAGTGCATAGGGCAAATGCAGCAGCGGGAGGCATACTTACCCCTGCGGCCAGGTGTTGCAAATGCTCCATGGTACTCGATCTCAAAGCTGCCTTCATTGTCCAGGAGGCTACACCTGCGCAAAATACTGTGACAGTGTGGCTGGGGATGTTCCAGGATGTTCTTAGTCAGCCTCCAGTGCCTGACTGGCCTTGTGCGCCAACGGAGTCACACTATGATTTTCGTGGCGTATCTCTATTCTCCTTGATGGGGGATTCTTCAGAGGGTTAAAAAAAATCTTTTCAGGCTTTCTGTACTGTGGAAAAGCCCTGCGGAGTGGGTTGTCTGTATTGGGCTTTTTAACCCCTGTAGAGCCAGCTCTGTTTGGATTGGGCTCTTTCACCCTACATTTACCCAGGTATTAGTCACTGCTTTCATTTACAAAGTGAACATGTATGAGTTCATTCTTACAATCAGATATATACACACATAAGCAACTAGTGTATGTATTAGGGTTGTCAACCACCAGGTAGGGTACCAGAATGGCAATTGACCTCCAGATGACATAAATCAGTTCCCCTGGAAAAAAATGACTGTTTTGGGGTGTGAACTACATGGTATTATACCCTGCTAATGTCCTTTCCCTCCCCAGACCTGTCCTCTCCAGGCTCCACCCTTGAATGTGCAGAAATCACCCAATCCAGACAATCTGAATGTGCATTAACTGTTACACATGAACAAGGCTGCGAATGAGGTCTCTAAAATAGGGAAGACCACTGAAGCCACTGCTGTTGGTCACACTGAATGTGACACATAACTTTCTTGACTACATGTAGTAGAAGCTGCTAACATGTATAATGGGAAGGGGGGAGAAATTCATTTGGCACTGAGAGCCACGTTGCACCTTGCATACTAAACAGGAATCTTCAAGTGGTCAGTCTGTACTATTTAAGGGTCAGTTATCTATTTGTATCAAACATTCTTGCTGAGATTTTTATGCATGCAAAAGAATTAAACCGATATAAGTATGACAATGGTCCATTTTAGGATTGCATATCTTTAAACATTGTACATGTAATTTGTACTGGACTATGATATAAAATGAAGAAAATATGCAGTTTGTTGAACAGAATTTTTTAAAGAAGTAGAGCAAACAGTCTTCCAAAGGTTAATGAACTGCATATAGAGTTTGTTTTTGAACGCTCTCTAAATTCGGCACACGCGTCAGCTTGCCTTTTGATATTTTATAATCCAAACAGTCTAGTTATAGAAATGGCAGGACATATTTGAGTAAATTCCAAACCACTTCAATATTCATAAGTTTAAAATATACTCACAAACCTTTACCTTAAAATGAGGTGGGGTTCATGAATGTTGGCTGACTTTGATTTAAGCAAGCTGGAAGAATAATCAGACAGCTATAACTCACCAGATAGATTGAACAGAGATAATATAAACTGGGAGAAAACTGAGAGAAGCCAGAGGTAGAAGAGATGAGGGTGGCGAGAATACGGCAACGGTTCTCTTTTTTAAAAAAAAACACAGCTGCATTATAAGCAATTTTTGTGCTTAGAGAAGTATATTATTGCAATATTTAGAAGTAACAGTGTAGAATTTTGCATGAGTCAGAGGCCACAAACAAAGAGAACAAAAGTTGCTGTAGTAAAACTTCAGTTCTCTGTGTTCAAACCATCCCTGTTTCTTGATCCTCTAAAGTAACTGATTGGCTACTGTTGAAATAACATGCTGCACTAGATGAACGGCTAGTCTAATCCCAGGACTCTTCTTGTATTCTTAAGAAATAACTACATTTGGAACTTATGCCCTGTTACACAGAAAGAGAAAAAGGTAACATTTTTCTCTCTTGGCCTAAGGCTGCATTGACATACTGGTGAACCCTGGTTAAAATTAGTATTCCCATTCCTTACCTTTTTAAAAGGAAAAATGTCTGGAAATGTGGCCTATGATTTTAAAAAGTTTGCTTTATAATTCAACTAGTTCAGCTTAGCATCTAGAAGAAGACCTGGTTTAATTTATACCCTCTTTTTCTCTACTTAAGGAGTCTCAAAGCACCTTCCCACTCCACAACAGTCACCTTGTAAAATAGATGGGGCTGAGAGAGTTCTGAACGAACTGTGACTACCCCAAAGTTACCCTTGTGATCACCCAAGGCTTCACGTGTAGGAGGAGGGAAACCAATCCAGTTCACCAGATGAGAGTCTGCCACTCATGTGGAGGAGTGGGAAATCAAACCTGGTTCTCCAGATTAGAGTCTGCCACTCTTAACCACAACACCACACTGCCTCTCAGGTTGCTAACCTGCAGGAGGTGGCTGGTGATCTTCAAGGATTAGAACTGATTTCTGGGCAACAGAGATCAGTTCATCTGGAGAAAATTGTGGGTTTGGAAGGTGTCCTCAATATATATTGGCTTCATTTGCCAACAGTTATTTTTACAACATACCCACATTGATTGGCAATATAGTACTCGACACCTTCCGGTTGACTACATGATTGCTGTTTGGTGGGATCATCCATGTGATTAATTAAGGAACAAAATAACGCATCAATGGCACAATGGCACAAAAGAAGCATCAGAAATGGCAAGCAATGACAGGTACCAGGTTTTTCAAAAAAGTGAACATTGTAAAGATTTATGTTTTTCTCATAATATATTTTGACACCTGAAATACATGTCTGTTATCCCTCCCCCTCCCTCCCCCCACTACAAAAAGAAAACAAATAATGAACTTTTGATGCAGGCATATTCTACATTTCAAGTTAGCAAAGCAATAAACTGCTCATAAGTAATCCTTGGCTTTCTTTTTATTTACATGCTATAACCTTATTGCCTTGATATTAAAATCATATACCTATACTTATATGTATTTTAACTACGAAAGACAGTTACATTTTAATAAAAGAAAGTGGATTGATGGTTAGATTTCATGTATTCATAAATAAAAATTTATGGCTGGGTAACCCAAAGATAGTGTTGTTAAAGAGAGAATTTCATTTTTTTAAAGATTCATTTTTTTAGATATAGTTGTTGATTAATCTTAATCTCTTTTTTTCCTCTTTTGAAATAGGGATAGCCTTTTCATTTCTTTTTGGTTTCTCTCTGAAGAGAAATCAATACTTCACTTTGTAACTTCAGCCCTTGCTGTTATGTTCTAGAGGGGGATGTTCCAGAAGGAGAATAGGAAAGTTTGGAAAAAACATTGCCTGCCTCTAAGCACTTGCATAGTGAAATCCTGAAATGCAGCAGAAAAACAGTGTTGCTTGCTGCTGCTGCACATCTAGTGGTCCTCCGTACAGACACATGTGTGACAGCATTTACACAGGGCCAACTGTGGAGCATTTTGATTGCAAAGTAAAAGCTTCAGCTGTATATGAAGTGCTCCCCACCCCCAGTCACATGCCTGGTCTAGCTCCTCTCCCTGCCCAGGCCATGTGACTAGGGAGGAGGGGCATGCTCTCTCCATAGATTGACCTTTGCCACCATGAGGAGCAGAGGTGAACGTGACTTATCTGATAGCGGAGCTTTTATTGAGGGTTGTCTGTAAACAGCTTTAGCTAGTTTTCTTTTCTAGTTTTTCTTTATCTAGTTCAACTTTGTGTAGCTTGTTTTCCTTTCTTCAGGTTAGTGAAAGATTACTCATAATAACAGATTAAGATTCTATACAGTTTTGGAGAGAGAAACCTTGGGAGAGTTCACAGAAGATTTTGGGATGCTGCCATACAAATATTCTCCTTACAAAGAAACCCATTGGGAACTTGATCATTTTATGGCAATTGAGTTGTACAAATTTCTCTTTCATATATTACTCCAAGAGCAAAGGAGGAGGAAGAGTACTTTGTCTCATTCTGCTTTTGGGATTCCTCAGGTACACCTGTAAATTACTTGTTGCGCAAGAAAGAGCTGGTGCATATGTAAAATATTGCACTTTTTCTGTATTTTCAAAAAGGATGAGCAATCACGCATATGAAATTTTTGTGAGGAAATGTGGAAGTTTTTTTTATTGTTTTGAAAAATTCAGCAAAAGTTGAGACTTATACCTACTGCCCTTTATGGATAATCCTTTGAAAATGCCAGTTTTAAATGCCTGATGAGAATTTAATATGGCGTGAGGATCTCTTCCTTGGTATATTTGAGATGTTTATCTGTTTTAAAACGTTGGAAATTTAATGTGAGAGTGTATTCAAAAGTGCAAGCCAATATGGGGTACAGGCAGTGGTGGGATTCAAATACTTTAACAACCAGTTCCGGTGGTAGAATTCAAATAATTTAACAAGTGGTTGTTTACAAGCACCATTTTAACAACCAGTTCTGCCAAAGTGGTGTGAACCTGCTGAATCCCACCACTGGATACATGTAACTGTAATGCCTCAGAATGCATATTACAGATCATTTTTCTAAAGGCACCGTCCTATTTTTTTTTTGGTAGGTGAAAAAGCATTTCCCTTGCTGCGCATACTTTCAAACAAATGATCTTTCATGTAGCACAGCTCTCTCTACCTACCCTGATCATGTGGGTCAGATCTTGGTAAAGGGGATCTAACAAATTTTTACACAAATTTAATGATACAAACAAACAAAAATATGCTGTTGTCACCTTTATGCAGGTAGGACAGCAACCTTTCTAACAAGTACATGAGAGGTGAAAATTCAAAAGGTGCTATTTACACAATGCTGAAAAAGAAATTCAGAGAAGGTTTACATTGAATTATTGTTACCACAGAATGTTTAAAAGGACAAAAATCGTGGCAACAGTAATAAATATTACATAGTACATTAGTAGAGGCTTGGTTAATATAAACTGCCCATCTTAATTCCTGTTTATCTTCTTACTGCAAGAAAAGTTCGTACATGAATGGAAAAGCCAACAGTCACAAACAGCTTCCATTCTGCTCTGAATGGACTTAAACCTACAGAAAAGCAGTTAACATTGAATAATGCAGACCCAATTTCACTGGTGATAAAGTTAGGACCATAAAAATGAGGATGTTAGAATTGGAGGAATAAAAAACATCTCACTTGCTGAATGCAGAGTGATGTTCTTGTTGTTTTAAAATAAATCACTGATGCTTTTAGAAACAGTTTTAAAATCTTGGCATCCAAGGTCTGCTACTGTAGGGCTTGCAAGAACTGCTTGGCATTTGCTAGATTCCAAACAAAATTACAGCCTTTGTTATAATGTTTGTATTACAAAAGAAATCATATGATAGAAACCATGTTGTGGGGAGACACATGATGGAGACAGCAATGTGAACCAGCATTGTGACAGCATTGTTGTGGGGAGAGACATGATGGAGACAGCAATGTGAACCAGCATTGTGACAGTATTGTTGTGGGGAGACACATGATGGAGACAGCAATGTGAACCAGCATTGTGACAGCATTGTTGTGGGGAGACACATGATGGAGACAGCAATGTGAACCAGCATTGTGACAGTATTGTTGTGGGGAGTGTGATGGAGACAGCATGATGTGCTGTAACTGACAGTAAAAGCTATTCAACTTACATTTGCTGCTGACTTAAATAATTACATGTTCCCATGATTATGCACACCTACTTAAGCGAATGGACTCATTATCCAAGTTTCCCATTTACCACCAAGCTATCATAGTAATGAAAGTTTCTTCACATAAACCATCAGTCATGGTTGTTTTGTTTTTTTAATTACTTTTATTAACTTGAACTGAATGTAATTATTTTAAAAGACAGAAGATGATGCACTGAACTGAGTAGGTGAATGGACAGGAGCATGTTTTGTTACACTTAATACATTTGAGGCAAATATATGCTGTCTGTTTTAATGCTTTGTCTGCTTATAAAAGCTACAGGTGTAACAGCGATGGCTGTAGAATCTCCACATTTGGCTGATTCCTATGGCTTTTGGGGATCATTGGCTAATTAGTTTTTTCTTCTTCTGCCAAATTCCTTCAGTAAAGTTTCTGGTTTTTCTCTGGTTCTTTCTTCCATAGTGACTTTAACAAGCAAAGGGCTTATCACATGATTTGGTACACTAGTTACAGATACTTTTAATGGCCAAGCTTAAAAGAAACAGGCATCGGTGCCTTAACATTCTATCAAATGGTGAGTGAATTGACTCCAGAGAATTGAATCCGATTTTCACTTCCAGGTATAGGGAAACTGCAGAAGAGACTTTCATTTTGAATTTGGCCAAAGTAGTCTCAAAATGTATTTACATTTCTAGCTGTGACCTGTTATTCTGGCAAAGCTACATAATTCTAACAGCTGCATAACATAGAGAAATCTCATGGAGCTTTCCACTCAAATATACCTCTCTCTTAAGCATCTTTTTTTTAATGAATTCAAGAACATAAAAGCTGTGCGAGAAATAAAGGTGACAGTCGTGCTCTCAGCTGGGAATGCAATTCTCTTCATGATGGTTGCCTAAAAGAACCAAGCATATCACTCTGCTGATTCCTGGGGTTATAATTGTGGTATGGGGTTCCATTTTCAATACCAATTAGTAATATTCTGTGAAATTGCTAATACGGAATTGGACCATGTCTCCCTTTTGAATGAGATCTAATAAATAAGTTCAGTTTCCAAATGAAACTATGTAGGTGTTGAACCATACAGGAACTGGTTTCCCACATACAGTTTAGCTAATTTCCACTATGCTAGCACAATGGTTTCCATGAAATAGTCTCAGTTATATGATGATGAATGTCAAATTGGGGAAGCTCGGAATATAGGTTCATTCAGATAAAAAAAAATCAAACCATTTTGAGCCAGGACTAGTTTCCGCTGGATTTGGATTGATCTTGAAAGTTTTTCCTTTTGCCATCCTGACTAGCCACTCCTGTTCTTTCCCAAGCAACACACTCCTACCTTTGCAAAGGTGTATGTGGGAGGGTAGGACAGCAAAAAGAAAAGCTTTTAAGAAGAACCAGAGGATGCTTCTTGTAAACCCATTCACTTCCTACCAGGGATTATGGGATTTATTATTTTATTTGACTCCCAAACTGAATTAGGATACACATACTCTCCTCCTATAAAGCCCTTAGGGATTTTCCTGGCAGAAAATTGTGGACATGACTTTCGATTGGCAACTAACATGAGGTCCTACAAGGATCCTTCTCTCACACTCTTCACAATGTTTGTTACTTGGAAATGGAAGAGGGGCATGCACTTCACCCATTTGTTATAATTTGTTAGCATTCCTTCAAAACCTTTGAGACCCTTGAAGTTTTAAGCTGACGCATATATAAAGGATACAGAGCTTCCAAGAGATTTAGGAGGAAGGGAAGAGTTTTTAGCATATCTGTGCTTGTTTACATCCAGAGGCGGAGCAAGGGGAAACTGAGCCAGGGGTGCGCTGTGCACGCACACCCTAGCACTGCCTGCAATACCTCAAGCTCCCTATTTTCCCTGGGTGCACCTGGAATACTCCCACCCCTGCCATGCCCCCTCCACAAACCCACAAGCCATACCTTGTCCACGGCTCTGGCTACAGGGCATCTGCTACTACCCCCCGCCCTATTGGTGCTCCAGCCACTGTTTACATCTGATGCCTGCAAATGAGGCAATATAGTCTAATACAAGCGGACAACAGGCAGCAACAAGCCCACAACAATATAAAGGAACTTCAGGCAAATTTGCATCCTAGAAAACACAAGTGTTTCCATGCCATTTAATGTAATTCAAAGGCAGATTATCAAGCCTTTTGGCATTTCACACACCACATTAATGGAAATTCTAATACAATGAAGAGAAATATGTAGCAGCATCTTATTCTGTTCCTCTCTCCCTCCCCTACTTTATCTTCCATTTTCTTGCTCAAGCTACAATGCTTGAACTGCCACTGGGCAAAATCCCAGCATATGTAAATTGTCAGGCTTAATTGGACTATTCTACCCCACCCCCCTCTTCCACAAATGAAGATTAAAGCAAAATGAAACAAAAAGAGGGGATACTAAAATCATTCTTCTGCACACATTTCAAAGCTAGTTGAAAATGAAAGAGTTCTTGGAGAGAAGAAAATCTAAAGGATCAGTTTCTTGATCTGGAAAGACACAAAAGGTGATTTACCTGCAGCTGTCAATATTGTTTTTGTCCACAGCATTAGAGAGGGTGAAAGGTCCCAGATTATTGATTTCTGTAACTTCTATACAGCCTGTAAAATTGTAGACAGGTTCTGATACCTAAAGGGGATGGGTGGGTGAAAAGAGTAAGATTTCTATCACAGTTGTGATACATAGTACAAATAATCCTTACATTAAACACACTTTCTTGCCTTAGGGAATGTGCCCTGATTCTAGACATCAGCTGACCTTCAAACAGGTTACAGTGCTGTATACCAGCATTCTTTAATAGCATTTTTGAACAGGCCTTTGTTTGAATACTCACCTGAAAGATTTTTGAGCACAGAAAGCACTGCAGAAATACTAAGTACAAAGGAATAAGTATATTATTGTTAATATTTTAAAAGTTCTAAAGATTATCTCACAATGACAAGTTACCTACAAAAAAGGTAAGTTTTTGGTACAAACTAAGAATTTTGGTTATTTATAAATACGTTAGTTACAGATGCTGCCTTGTTCTAGGAGATATTGATTGCAAATTTCAAACAGTGCAAAATGGAACTATATTAAAATAAAGGGAACTCATCCAAGCACAGGAAAGTCATAATAATTTCAGTGGGAAAGCCTTAGTCAGGTGCTTAACTTTTCCATTGAAATTAATGGGTTTTAACTTTATCTGAATAATACTCATCAACATGTTAGCTCCATATGTTTTCTTGCCAGTCAACCACTCACTCAAATGTCTTACACAGATATTGAGAGAAATTACCATTCTGTAGCACTTCTAGTTTAGAAAGACTTTGCAATCTTTTCTTTCTGTATGCTAAAGTGTGTTAGTACTATTAATTAGTTAAGAAAATGCAGAGCAGCAAAAGCAATACTACCATCTTACTATACTGAGAAACAGTACTAACATAAAAAATACAGTTATAATCTTCAATACTTATCCAATTCTACTGTAACTACTTAATTAACCATGCTATTTTATGCAAATGATGTATTCTGTTACTATGGTGTCATTGTTGATGCCTTTCCTCTTTTATCCCAGGCAGTTCAGATCAGCGGCTGAACTGCTGCTGCTTTTTGTTTAGTTATGTTTATTACAGCTGGCACTAGGGCTCATTTTGTCAGGGCTGGGACTCTCGAGGCGAAGCAAGTGCTGTCAGCCTGGTCAGTACTATGGTAAGAAGGCAGACAGATAAGAAGAAAAACAGTTTTGTTCTCGCTGAAGCAACTAGGCCCAGAAAACCAAATCCTAGTCAGAGTTTGGCAAAACACACACATATACACAGAGTTTCAAGAAAAACAGAGGTGAAGAATAGAGGGAAATAGTAGTGGCCATTACAGGGAAGGTGATATTTATCAGTTCCAGAAGAAAGGTCTAAGGGAGCAGGTTTGAATGCCCACATTGGATGCAGAGGAAGGGCAGTGACATCTGAACTTCAGTGAAACTGAACTAAAGGCAGTTCAGGAACTAAAGGGCGAGGGACACTCAACTGGGAGGATTAGATATAGGAAAATTTGACCCTCTGGCAATGCTAAGAGGGGCAATCTTCCTGGACAAAAAAAGAGTCCCATTCTCAGGAGAGAACAATACAGTGGAAAATGGCTTCAATGAGTCAGAGCCAGGGAGAGTCCTTGATTAGGTGTAGGCAGAGTTGATGAATTTACAACTCAGGGTATTCCAATTAAAAGTAAGATTTGATGGTCCTCCAGTAGCTGGACAGGAAAAAAGTTACGATTTGATCTGCTAGGGAAGAAAGGAAACAGGACAGTTGAGGCAGAGAAGTGCTTGCATATCCTTTGGCAGTTTCCACATGGCCGGCTGAGCAGGGGTGCATCAGCATAGTTCAAGTTGATGCACCCCCAGGGGCCATTCGAATGAACGACCCCACTGGCTCCGCAGCTGGCGGCACAGCCTTCGCATGGGCTGCACTGTTCCCGAACGCCTCCTACCTCCTGCTGCCTTCCATCACTCTGTGGAGGCCAGGGGACACACCCCCATAGCCAAAGTGACGCCTCTGGGGTCAGAGGCCAGGAGGCGTGTCTCCTGGTCACCACAGAGTGACAGAAGGCAGCAGGAGGCGTTCGGAAGCAGAGCGGGAAATACGCCAGCTTCCACCTGGTGCCGTTTGCTTGGCACCAAATGGAAGCTGGCGTTTTCCAAAAAACCTTACTCGGGAAGCAAGGTTTAAAAACACTGTTTGGGAGGCAGAGAGCGACATTGCATCAATTTGGTGGCAGCACCAGTGCTAACGCTCCCCACAAACAGTGTTTTACCGGGCCGAAATCGGTGATTTGGCCCATGCAGAAACGGCCTTTGTGAACAAGAGGAAAAGTGTGGCTTTTCCAAGACTGTGCCTTTTGTTATCCAGATTGAAATGGCAGTGGTTTCAGGAAAGGTGTTGTTCACTGCTCTGCATACTTAATTAGGGAGTGAGATCAAGAGAAATGTGGAAAGCAGAACATCCTCTCCCATTAGTATCACAATCCAGAATAAAGATTTGCTATCCATCTTTATCTGAACTGTCTATGACACCAATACAGAAGTGACTGGAGGGATATGTCTCAGAAACTGCCTCCCCCCATCAGGACATGGACTTGCATGCCAACACATTCTCCCTTAGCATTGCTCCAAAATCTCCAGGAATTTTTCAAGCCAGACATGGCAATTGTAAATCATAGTCACAAAGAGTTTAGGGTACTAGGAGTACAGATACCTCCCACACTTTCTGCATTACTGCTGCCTGATGCAGCAGCAAGAGAAGTTTTGGCAAAAAAAAAGATGTTGCAGATACTTCTGGCTTCATAACCAGAAGTAAAATCACACGGATGGTCTAACAAACCTCCCAAATTTTATGGTAAAAATATAGATTTTGGCTATATTGCTAAAGCATCCAGGTAACATGTGAACTACATGAGATTATGTGGCAAGACATGAATTGCAGCATCACACATCACCACTTGATGGCTAGCCCAAGCCGCAGACATTCTCAAGAGTTACCAGTCTTTAGTTGTCAGCTTTTGCCCTAATTTTGTCCAACAACCCCAACTGGGGCATAGTTTTTAGGATTCCTGGTTCAAGACTCTCAGTTGCATACACATTTGCCTTACCCAAATTGAGTCAAACTGAAAAAAATCTCAATCGTCTCTGATTTATATAACTGACTTATCTTCCTCCTCTCTCCTTTTTTTCAGCTCATTCTTCTTGGCTGTTCTTGAATTGTTCTTCTGCTCATTGGTTTCAAACTACCTCCTTCCAACCACACACAGCTTTTAGTCTTGTTTCCTAGTCACTGGAAGTGTAAGAAACTGCATCAGGTCCAGATTCCCACTAGTGCTTAGCAAGATATATCTGGAAGCTTACAAGTAAGCCAGTGGTGGGATTCAGCAGGTTCGCACCACTTCGGCAGAACTGGTTGTTAAAATGGTGCTTGTAAACAACCAGTTGTTAAATTATTTGAATCCCACCATCGGAACTGGTTGTTAAATTATTTGAATCCTACCACTGAAGTAAGCCCTGAAGACCCTCCAGGGATAACCAATTATTCTTATCAATAAATTTCAGGTTTTAAAAACCTGAAAATTTTCAGTAAAGCTGAACAAAGCCAATACCAATCGACCTTATTCATCTTTTGAATAATTTTTTTCAGGTTTTTTAAAATCCGAAATATTTTAGTTCTCCCCACTGTGGCTTCTCTAGTCTACATGGACTTGAGAAGCACTATGGGAAGAACTGTGACTACTGTCATGAGTAATGCTAATAATAAACAAGTGTTTTATCTTGGGCCATTAGAATATTGCACTCATTCTTATGTACATAGCAGGGGTGCTGCAAACCTAGCAAAAAATTTGAATCCTATCCAAATTTCTTATGTTTGAAATGCCAGTTTTATGTTGAGCAAACACTTCATGTAGTCACTTCCATTATTTGCTCACAACTGAAAGTGAACAGTATTACAAGTCAGCTTGTGCATGTTCAACTGTGGTAGTGAGCTAGCCTAATAGCTACTATAGAGGCATGCTCACAATTTACTGGCCTGCTTGGATTATAAATGCCCTGGGGTCATCATGAGAAGGTCATGCACACTGTAACTCAGTTACATTATAGTGTATGTGATGCCTCAGTGCCTGCACAGATGGCAACATTAATCAGTTGGTGGCATTCATCATGCTGGCTCATATTCAGAACTGACTGGATCAAAATAAATTTCTTGAAAGCCATGCAAGAACACATAAATTCTCATTAATGCAAATAATCATAAACGTGTTCAGTTCTGGGATTCAGGCAAGAACCTAATATGCACCAAACAGGAACACTGGAGAGGCAACTTACACAGTCTCTTCTACCTACATACCAGCAGTAAACAACCAAGGAAACCACTTTCTTTGTAAGCAGAGAATTGCTCCTGTTGACTGTACTGGGCAAGTGGATTGGATGAGATTGAACAGGGGAAGGGTGATAGCCAAATCAAAGTGTTTGGAAACTGAACCCAACAAACACTGTCCTGCGCCCGGGGCGGGGTCCCCGCCGGGACCCCTGTTGCCAACCCGCCTTCCCCTGCCCGGATGCTGGAACTTCTGGCCTCACTCCCGTTGTCCGGGGAGTGGACTAAGTGGGTCAGCCGCTTTAGCCACAGCTTGAGCGGGCTGCCCACAGATGACCCAGGGCGCACAGGAAACGTGGGAGTGGAAGAGGGGAAGTTCCCCTGCCAGACTTTGGACTGCTGGCTGCCCCTCCCCTCTCAGTTCCTCCTCTGCACATGCACCAGCTCCCTCCTTGCCAAGTTCCTCCCCAAAATCCTCTCCTCTCCTGCCTCGGGACTCTCCCACCGTCGCCTCCCTTGTCCCTCTATCGCTTCTCCCTGTCCCTCTATCGCTTCTCCCTCTCCTTCCCAGACACGCATGCACACCCTCCTTCCCTCCTCCGTGTCTGGTCTGCCTCCCGTCATCTCTTCTCCTCTCCCTTTTATCTCCTCTGCTGTTTGCCGGCGGTTTAAGAATCCCGCCCCCGCACTCATCCCAACAGGGCTCAGCTGGCCCTGCGCGCGAGTCGGCACCGGCGGCGCCCGGCAGCGTCGCTCGCCGCGGCCGAGGCTCCCGCCCGCCTTCCCAGCCGGCAAGCGCCCGGGGGAACGCCCCCGTCCCCCGTCGTCACGGCGACCGGCCTCGGCGCGCTCCCGCCCTTCGCCGGCCCCACGAAGGGGTTTCCCTGCTGCTGCGGCGCCCTGCCCGGCGGGGGACGCCCCCGCCGGCAGAAGGTACGGGCGCGAGTCCGGGGAGGGGGTGGGGGAGTCCGGGGAGGGGGCAAGGGCTACCCCCGCTCCCGGACAAACACCAACATAGTCAAGAAAAATGGGCAAGGCTGAAGTAGGGGGATAGGCTGTTGACAATCTATGCAATTTCTAGTACCAAAATTGTAATGAAACAAGAAACCATTGCTGTGGAGCAGAAGTAAACAGGGTTGGCCAAGCAGTGCCAGGAAAACAATAGGGGTTTTGGAGACGGGAACATAAGGGGACACAGGTTGCATACACCATGATGTAATTTCCTTGAAAAACTAGAAGTGATGCAATGTTCCTCTAAAGATCACTGGAAACTCTATGGTAAAAACACAGCATTACCAACAATTCCCAGAATGATATGATATCAGTTCTGAGTTTCCTCTGAAAATGACATTATGCCATATAAAATGGCAGCATTTAAAAATGCTTAGAGTGACACATGAAGGTTGCCAGTGGGAGGTGTCCTAGTACAATAAGAGACCTGATAGCACTAGTAAATCTGGGCAAAGAATGCAAGAGTGATGGATCCATTATCCAATGCAAATATCACTGAGCCGACTTACTGTCCTTGGGCAGACAAAACCTTCTACTCTGTTATGACCCATATGGTTCACTTTTTTGCCATGGCTCTTTTATCTCGAGCAGTCACTATTCTCCCTTACATAAAATGTATTCCTACATTAAATAAAATGATTTTTTCAGCCATAGACTATGATGACTGACTGTGTTATTTAAAAAACACTATCTTTCGTTTTCCACGTTCCCCACCCTAACCTTCTTATGGTTTTTTATTATTTTTGACCTTCCTCATTTCAACATCACACAAGTGGTAATATTTCAGATCAAATTCTCATTCTTGTTAGAATAAGCAGTGAAACAATAGCTGTTGATAAACCAGTCAAGGGTCAAAAGCAGCATAGTTACGGAATTTTTATCAGCTGCTGTCTTCATCTGAGTTCTTTTCAACATTGCTAATGTCAAGTTAGTATGGGCAAAATCATCACCATAGCAACCTGAAATCTATATTGTACATAGAAGAGGAAATTAACAATGCAGCTTGGGAATGTATTAAAAAAAAGTAAGGGGAGGGGAAGAAAGGTTATCTGCATTTTTTGAAGACTGTATTCTTAGTGAATATTTTATGTTCTATCATGTTAGCCAGAAGACAGAAATCTACCAACTGAGTCCCTTATCACTTCCTCAGGATTTGTGATCAGTATATTTCAGAACATAATGGTTTTCCTCTCAGATGAAAATAAAATAGTTATGAGCATTGTCTTCTTGCCCTAAGCACCAATGTCTCACAAGCATTTCTGTCAAGCAACACTCACCCACATGGAGAGAACTAGGCTGAACGAACTGTGGAAGGAATACATATTTCAGGAGATGTTTATGAACAATGGCAGCTAATAGAAAGGAGGGAAAAGATTGAATACTTTTGTCTTTTGGGGAAAAATGTTGTAGAAGTGCTCCAAGACTTATATCAGTAATCAGAAGTTGTTACCCTACCATCAGCATTTTTCATCAGCATTTTTATACTGAATTCATCTCAGTACAGAGTATGGCATTGGGTGGTGGTGCTTGGCTTTGCTCTAACTTTGCCAGGTGTCAAAGCTGAAGTGTGCAATTCTGAAAGGTGATGCATAAGCCTCTATGGATGAAGGAGATAGTCAGAGAAACTGTATGTACTCCTGAAGTGATCTCCCCTAGACGGGATCACGTGGTAACACTCACTGTAGTGGTTTGCTGAAGTTGAGAAGCTGGAATTAGGGATAATTGCCATCTTTTCCAACTTGAGCTACTGACTCTCCTCTGGAGGAAACATTGAAGCCATGTATCCCTTTTGGATGGAATGTAGATATAAAGAGATTGAAAGAGGAGTCCATATCCTGCTGCTGTTAAGCACAACAAAAATCAGGAGATCTTCCTAAGAGGTATGGAATTATGAGCAAATGCAGAATGTAGAAAAAAGTTTAAATAAGGCTACACTAAAAGATATTTCCAGAGGAAAAGGCATCAGAATGAGACAGCCAATTTAAGGCAAAAAAAATTCTAGATCTATTACCCTCTCAGTTGCGGGTTATCAAAACAAAACTGGAAAAGAAAAGACCTTAGAAATACATCAGCAACCAAAGACAGTCAAGAATTTGATCCCTGCATCAGGAAACTGTGGAAACAGTGACATCTCATGGGCAATGGCATCTACTAGAAAGGGACCTGTGAGATGGCCACAAATCTTAAGAGCATATCTGCCAGTATGTTAAGTCTGAGGGCAGAAATAGACTTTCTGAAAAACTCTGTCACTAACAATATTCCCAAGATGATGTCTGAACTTATAAAATATGTTAAAGAAATGAAAGTTGAATTCCAAAAATTAGCACAAATAGAAGAGAAGTTGGTTTAAGAACAAGATGGAAGTGAAAACTTTAAAACAAGATGTGGATTCTGCACAATCAGAGGTTAAAATACATAATTTAACCATTCTTCAACTGAAATGTCAAATTAAAGAGAAGTCCTTGAGACTTAGAAAGGTACCAGAGGATCCAAATCCAGCAAAAGCACTGAACAAGAAAATTGCCTCAGTCATGGCCAATCATTTGAAGATCAAAGATGAAATAGAATCAACAATTGAAAAAAATAGAGTCACATCAAAAATCCAACAGTGAAAGGACTGTATAGAGACATCATAATCTGTTTCTGCTCTAAAGAAATGGCAGATCAGATTTTGGAAACTAAGGAAATCAGCAATCACAATAGAAGACAAGGACATCATCATGATGACGGAGATTCCTTTAAGAGTCTTACAGAAAAAGAAAGATTGTGCAATTTTGGTGGGCACTTTAAGAAGACACCAGATAAGATTTTCATGGAAAGGAGTTTTCTTCACTTACAAGGGACAACAGCAAACAATTACTTCAATAACAAGTGCCAAAGAGAACTTCAAGAAAATGTTCTGCAATATCAATTAATGATCTAACAAAAGGGGGAAGTAAATGGGTTTATTAGAGATCAATGATAAAGTTGGGATGATAAATTCAGATAGAAGGTTAAAAGAAGGGAGATAAGGGAGGATAATTTATGTTTAAAAAATCTTTGACTGTGACTATGGGAAACTAGGTTAGGAGGATAAGAATTTTTAAAATCTTTGTTTCAAATTGCCTCAAATTATAAGTTGATATATTAGAAAAAGTTAAAAAAAAGAGGAACCTAGCTGGGCTTGAGGTTTAATAAATAATGTTAGGGATAAGATTGACAGCAGAGTATGGACAAGAAGTTAGTTATTTGTAGCCTATGTTGTTTATGTAGAACAAGCCATTGTTGTTAAGTAGAATAGGGTGGCTGGATCATCATTTTCTTTCCCCCCTTCTATGTTTCCCCCTTCCTTTTCCCCCTTCTTGTTTTTCCTGCAACCCCCCCCAAAATGATTTTTTAAAAGAAATTCATTTATATTTATACAGAGAAGCAATGAATTGCTTATACCTTTTAAAACTTTTAACGTTAGTGTTACACATTTCGTAGCCATGAAACCCCTCCCCCAAACCTGTTGTTTCAACTGGGGTATTAAAAACAAAACATGGCAATAGAAAATGTTATCATTTGCTATCATAGTTTGGTTCTAAGATATTTAAGGACTTGTTTCCACATAAATACATGTTACTAAATCATCCAGTGATTGCTGATTGTAGCGAAAAATATGAACTGACTCAGTTGAAAAGTATCATGACAGAGGGAATATAAAAGCTCTTGGTTGGTGACAACTAATTTACACACATTAGCTATCATGTAATGTGGCACTCAGTTGGCCAAATCTTAAGTGGAGGAAATCCAAAGAAGTGTTATTCAGGTCAATCAAAAATATTAGATGGAAACAAGGTTTGTTGGAACTGTATCATCTTCAGCAGAAGTCTTCCTGCCTTTTAATTCGTCTATCTTGTTTCCTTAACCACACTTACAAACACTGCCCATTTTCAGTGGTTATGAATTAAGTTTCTTGATTTTCTAGGTTATCAGCGGGTTAACATCTGCTGTTGCCTTCAGCACCATGCATATTACATTACTTTGAGGGAAATTAAATAACAAAAGCTACTGTTGGCACCTGACATTGCATGCTAACTCCTAAAGAGCTTACACACACTCCTGACTCTGCCACAGTCTCCTATTGGCTAATAGCTATAACAGCTAATTCCTCATTGTTCTTAGAAGCAAGCTGAGTAAAATACTCCTATCCTGCTAGTCTCACATAAATACCATAATACCTGCAGTGATCCAAGCAGAGACTGAAGAATTATGCTGCCCAAATCAAAAGGTCATCGCAGCCTAATGAACTGCCTTTAATATGTATAAGTCACTGAAGCCTAAGCAGAAAGAATCAGAATTTATACATTTAAATAAAGGAGAGGTGACTCTTTCCCTTGATACTGGTATTTAGAAAGCAATATATTATTTAATCTTGGAAATATGACATGAGCTATTGTTTCTCTTTATTCTAATAAGCAGGAATCCACAGGGCTTTCCTCAAAATACAAAATACTGTAGATTAGAACCATAGTAAGCAGGAAAGTTTGAACAGTCTTCCATTTGGACA
Organism: Sphaerodactylus townsendi; assembly: GCF_021028975.2. Lineage (NCBI taxonomy): Eukaryota > Metazoa > Chordata > Lepidosauria > Squamata > Sphaerodactylidae > Sphaerodactylus > Sphaerodactylus townsendi. The sequence goes on along the minus strand of NC_059425.1, from coordinate 146,329,947 downwards.
ATTTGTTCAGACAATTTGTTCAGAGATTGCAAATGGTACCATTGAACAATTGTTCAAAATTGGATTACAAATATTTTGTTTATGTGACTTGTCACATTGCTTTCCCCATCATTGTCCCTGATCATTTTGATATGATGACAAATCAAATGAAAATTTTCAATGTGGCAAGTACAGGGAAACTAATCTATTGAAACAAAGGGACATTGTGTGGTTCCTTTGAAGAGAATCATCATCAGCTGTGTGGCAAATTTGGTGCCCCTACCTGGAAAAATATCCCCACCAAAACCCCACTCAAAATCTCCAGCACTATGCAATTGGAGCAGAACGGCAAGCCCTGTGTAAGTCTATGGTGGGGGGGGGGATTAACTTCCCCCCCAACACATGGATTTTCCTGTTTGAATTGACAGGGCTCCATTGTAGCCTATGGGTAGCCTATGGCTTTAGGACATTGTAGCCTATGACTTTAGGACACTCTTCTGATAAGAGCACCCAAGTTTGGTCAGGTTTGGTTCAGGAGGTCAAAATCTATGGGCTTCCACAGGGGTTGCCCCTATCTCCTATTGTTTCCTACCCTGACATAATCCCAGTGCTTCACCTAAACAAACGAAGTCGTTACCATTTGTAAGAATGTGAATTCAAGCATGAAAACCATTCAGCACCATTTCCCCTATTGGAAAGCTTGTTTCCAGAAGAAAAGATTACTGGACAGCATTGGTAAAATCTATTCCTGGGTACAGTCACATCTTGGTATTTCGGGAACTGCAATGTATCTAAAAGTGCCTGTAGCTGCATATGTAAATGACAGGCTTATTAACATCATGCTGTGAGAACAATGATGCTGAAGGCTTTTAAAGTGTAGAATAAATCCTTTAAAACTGCACTTTAGGGCACCTCTCAAGATCAAGTAAAGCCAATTCTTTTCTGTCTTAACAGTTCTATCAGCTGCATTCACATAATTAGGGTAGATAAAATAAGTTAAAGGGTAACAACTGGGTAATTTTAAATTTTTTTGACAAGGTGTCTGAAAGTTTTCCAAAGTGTAGCATGGATATAAGCAAAAATAAATCCTGAGCGCAGATTTTTTTAATTTATTTTTTTTTTGTAATTTTGTTTACAAGCAAAGTATCAAAACATTTAAATATTTTGATGCAGGAGAGTTTTATTATTTCAGGATAAATAAAGCTATTGTATCACAATCTTACCTGAAAAACTGCTTTCTCAGGACAAATGGGAATAGCATTGGAGAAGTGGGAACCTACAAGGATTTGAAAGGAGTATCTCATTTAGATCTCCCCCATTATTTTTTCTTTCTCCTTCCTGAAAACCCTCAGAGACTCTCCCTTTTTTATTTCTTTCTTTCCTTAGTGTTTCCAGTTCCAGGTTGAGACATTCCTGATGAGTTGGGGGTGGAGCCTTGGGCAGTGAGCTTTGGTGAGGGGAAGCAGAAGTCCACCTTCCAAATGCCATTAAGTCAACCCTCCAAAGCAGCTACTGTGGCACTGGGCCAGGCTCACCTGCATCATACTCAACGACATGTGGGTGACTCCTCATTTTCCTTTATACCATCCTCCCCAGTCCACTATTTCCATTTTCCTCCCCCTGCCAACCCCACAACTTCTCCTCTTTCTGTTCCTCATTCTCTTCTTCTCAGCCATTTACCAACTTTCTTTTATCTCCCTCACAGAGCCCTCACAGAGGGGGAGGGGAAATATATAAATTAATAATAAAAATAAATAAACAAATAAAATTTTCAGCTATATTTATTATTTACTTCATTTATAGCCCACCTTTTTCCACAGTGGAGACCAAAACAACTTACATTATTCTCTTCTCCTCTGTTTTATCCACACAACAACCCTGTGAAGTAAATTAGGCTGAAAGGATGTGACTGGCCCAAAATCACCCAGTGAGCATTCATAGCAAGATGAGAATTCAAACTTGCGGTTCTGTTGAACAGTAGCAAGCAGCCAGGCCTAGTTGTGTCATGAAAGGTATCAAATCTCTCAGAAATTGCAGCAAGCCCAAGGGGAATGACACCTGAACTCCAGATGACAAAGATCTGTCCTCTTAGGCCCTTTCCGCACAGGCCTCCGGGCGCCCTCACGCCGGCAAGAATTCTGCTGGCATGGGGGTGGAGGCCGTTCGCACGCAAGCGTGCGAGCGGCCCCAGCAGAGGCCGGTGCAGGAGAGGCAGCTCCGCATGGAGCCGCCTCTTCCCTGTCCCTCTCTTACTTGCCTTGTCAACCGCCGTCGCCCTGCTGTCTTCCTAAGCCCCGCCCACGCTGCCCTCCGACCTCCAGGGGTCGGAGGACAGCGTGGGCGGGGCTTAGGAAGACAGCAGGGCGATGACGGGGACAAGGCAAGTAAGAGAGGGAAGGGGGAAACAGCGTGTTCCCGGCGGTGCCGTTCGCACCGCGCCGCAGGGAACATGCTGTTTTCTCAAAAACACCCCTTTAAAGGGGTGTTTTTGAGGACGGCCTGACGCCGCCCTGAGGGAGGGGAAGGGGAGCCAGGTCGGCGCTGCTGCGTTTCAGCAGCACCACCTGTGCGAACGGCGGCCTGGGGGCAGCGTTTTTACCGTCCCCAGGCTGCCGTTTTTGGCCTGTGCGGAAACGGCCTTAGAGAACATAGCTACTCTGGAGGGTGGGATAATGGATTATATCATGCTGAAGCTTCTACCTTCCCTGAAGGCTGTTCTCATCAGACACTATTACAAAATCTCTAGGAATTTCACAACCTGGAGCTGACAACCTAGACAGGCTGACCCAAAAGAGTCCTCCTTCAAAGGCTAAAATAAGCCTGGAAAGGGACCTGGTCCCTTTCCTCCTGCCTTTTACTGAGGAAACTAAGTCTGCAATCTATGGTTGCCTAGCAATGACCACTAAGGGAAACCATTGTTTAAAGCTACAGGTGTTCCATTTATCATTTGGGTTTTTTTAAAAAATCCCTAATGTATTTTTTTTAAAGATTTCATCGTTCAGGTTTGTATAAAGATCTGTCTTTCCTGTTCAGCTGTTCTGGATTTAAGTATCCCCATATTTGGCTGACTTTGCTATTAGTGAGGACCTCCAAGAGGACCTCCAAGAAACTTGCATGAGCAGCTATCACATTTGCCCACCTTAGTTTCCTTCCCACTCCCCCTCTTCAGGTCAGTATCTTAGTCTTTCTCCCTTTTGCCACCCCTTTTCTTACTGTCTTTCTCCTCCATGCCTGTCACTTTCTCTTTCTTTCTGTCAGGAGTGAGCCCCCACTCCACCCCGGAACACACCCCGGAACACACCCCGCAGTGCGCCTGGGCCGTTGTGCCCCATCCGGCCCCATTAGTGCAATACCCCTTCTTTCCTCTTTTGCTCCAAGAATTTCTCAAGCTGCAGTTGGCAACCCTGTCTCCTTTTTACCCAGTAGCCAACCTATCTTTATCTAACCCTCTGTTTTTCCATCTTCTCTCCACCCCGCTGCCCCCGGCAGCCTCTACTTAGGAAACCTAGTCTTTCTCCATTGTGGGAACTAAAGCAACTCACATTAGTCTGCTCTTCTCCTTTTTATCTGCATAACAACACTGTGAGGTGGGTTAAGCTGAAAGTATGTGACTGGTGTAAAGTCATCCAGTGAACTTTTATAGCAAGTTGGGGAATTGAACCTGGATCTTGCAAGCCCTGCTATGAAGCTCTAACTGCTACACAACATTGTTTTTTTCAAATTTGGCTGCTATGAAACAGCAGGAAGCAGTCAGATCTAGGTGGATCATTAAAGTCAGGCATCATCAAGTCATCCAGAGGTTGCTACAAGACCTAGAATTGCCAACCCTCAGGTGGGAGCTGGAGATTCCCCCAGAATTACAACTGAACCCCAGTTAATAGAGAGCTCCCCCCCTCCCAGAAAATGCTGCTTTGAAGACATAATACCCTGCTGAGGCCTTTTCCCTCCCTGAAATCAGCTTTCATCAGACAAAATCGCAACATCTCCAGGAATTTCCCAACCTGGAGCTTGCAATCCTAGTCAGACCAGTCCTAATATCCTCCTTCAGAGAGTAAAATAGACTTGGAAAAGGCTTTGCCTCCTCCCCCTGCTTTTCCTGACAGAAACTAAAGTTTATAAGGTTGTAACTGGTTAGCAACTGCCACTAAGGACATCTGTTGTTTTAAGCTACAGGCAGTTGTTTTGATCATTTTAGCTTTTCAAAACTCCCCAATGTCTTTTTTAGGGTTTTGTATTTTTCTGCAAAATTGGGACTGTTTTTAGGTTTGTAAAAAGATCTGTCTTGTGCATTCACAGCTTCAGTCACCAGATGTAAGTACCAAATGTTTGGCTGACTCCTATTAGAATATAAGATATCTTTTTAAAATCTTATTTTTAGACGGCATGCAAACACTGTCCTGCTTTGGGAAAAGCTACACATATAAATAAAATGCATTTCTTCCAGGGAAGCAAATTATTTGTTCTTTTTTTCTATTTATGTACAAATCTCAAACAAATCAATATTTTTCTTGTGCAAAATCCATTGTCAACTTTCCAAAATTCTCCTTTCTCACCAGAAGACTGCCAACGTAAAATCCAGGGCGTAACAGAACCAGCAAATAATAATGGAGCAGAACTGAGGGCATATGCTCATCCTTACCAAAACATGGAGGTGTAGCTATATAAATATCATATATGGACTTGTATTTAACCATCCAATACTTTGGATATAACAAGTATCTACTAGAATGGATTTTGGAACCTGATTAGGTTTCCACAGTCTTGCCAGCATGCTGTTTGCTGCACTTATATCAAAACTAGAATCTTTTTTTCCTAATTGAGTTTTAAGAAAACATTACAAAAATATCCCCACAGCAGATATTTGCCAACATTCTTCCCAGCATACATGTAGAATGTGTATACAGCTTCTTTACACCTAGCCCTATGGATTTTTACAATGTGGCTTGTACAAGTTGGATGGGAATGAGCTTGCCTGCTCAACTGGGTCACCAATAGACAAATGCAGGAAAATGTCTTCTTCACCATCTTTCATTTCTATCCTGACAGGAGGAAACTCACATCATATAGTAATAAAGGGGAATACTGAAACCTTAGTAAATAGTTACCCCAGAATCTTATTCTGGAAATGATATTGGGTACATTGTGACCTTTCACAGTAAAGATTGAATCCAGACTTTTTAATCAGGAAAAAAATAAGGAGTCTGAAATAGGGGGTGGATTGTTGCACAAAATAACAAATCAGGGAAATGTGGCACTTCCTTAAGTTATAGGAATGGGCTCTCAATTTCTTTAATCAACTCCCCTTTCACTGGTTTCAACAGTGTCTACATTTGCCAAGCTCCTGTGGGAGATGCATGGAAAATTAAACTATGGGCAGTTCTTCAGAGATTTCATGCAGGACCTTATTAACACAGCAAAAGCTATACCTGGGCATAACCATAAACATGATAATAAGCTTGGATCAGAAGCAGTCATACTGACAGAAATATTTAAGATGGGGTTGCCAGTATATTTAATTATAATTACCAGAAAAAGATCAATATTGAGTTCCCCTCCCCCTCCTTGAACAGCACAAAATGAAATGGGCACACTGAGAATAATGTGTCAGCTCAATTTGTTCTGCTTTCGATACTTTGCTTTAAGCACAAAAATACCAAATTGACTGCAAAAGTGTAACTTTAATCTAGGACTTTGTGAGAGTAACTGATGTATGAGTATGTATGTGAGAGAGTGAGTGAGTGAGAACACTCCAATTGGTGTGCGGGAGACTCAGGCCCCTTCCGCATGGGCCAATAAACACAGGTGTAGGATGATAAATAACCAATTGGGGGGGGGGACTTCGCACAGATTCCACCCCAAAACGAGTCTGCCTCATGTTATTTCCCCCATTTTTTTTAAAAAAAAATCACTAAACAAGCGATCCTTTTCAAAATCCTGGGTTGCAGCTTATCATAAGCAAATGACCAGGCAGGAGGCACTTTATTTGCCTCCCTTTTCCTTTTTAAAAAATTTGTGGCTTGCATCTGCGTAGTCATGCAGGTGTAGCTGGTCGTATTGTGGGACATCGGCACGGCTGTGAAGGTTCACTTATGCATGCCTGTGTAGCTACATCTCTGTGTGAAGGCGCGACAGCAACCCAGATTGTTTCCGTGGGCTCCAATTGCTGCCTGCACAGAATGCATGTGAACTTGAACATTTGCTGTGTGGAAGGGGTCTCAGGCTCAAAACTCCTCTCACTGTAAAGGTCATCTGATGCATTTGGGCCTGCCAATCTCTTAAAGTTGAACCAACTTCACGTTCCACAGGGACAGATGGAGAATGTGAAAAATGTAGGCCGTACTGATCCAGTTGGAGGAAAGGCAAGATAGTAAAGTAATTACTTTTTGAAAACAGAAGTCACTGAAATTTGTTTACTTTACATTTTTAAAGGACTCTGGGACCTCCATCTGCTCACATTCTAAGACAAAAGACAATGATCATGACATTGCTTGCAGGATTATTTTAAGCAGAAATGGCCATAGCCACTAGCAAATAATATGAAAAGAAACACATTTAACTACAAGAGATAAAATTTTGATGATGCATGTATCAAATTAATTGGGCAGTACTATAAGAAGACAACAGCAATGCATGGAAGAAGCATGTGCACAGGAAATCCACATGCTGCCTTGTTCATGGCAGTCATGCATCTCAGGAATCATGCACTTCCAGTATGTGCAGGTGGCAAGCTCCTTGTTCTCAGGAATGTACTGTCTACAGAGGGCTTTTAAAAATTACAGTTGGGAGTATTTTTAAATCACATTTGTATCTCACTTTTCCTCCAAAGAGCTTAAAGACCATATACAGAACTATCTACTTCATTTTATCTTCCCAGCGACCTTTCATAGACTGAACTTTGACCTCCACCATCCACATCCAAGATCCCATTTACTGCATGTCTTGAACTCTCATAACATTAATTCAGAACAATATTTCTTGGAAAATTTACTGGCTAGGCACTGACGTCTTCAGTTTTAAAAATTAGCTTCCATGTAATACCAGGGCTGTGAGGGTTAACTCACCTTTTAAAGTCACTCTTGTGCATTTTACTTTGGAAAAGAACATTCAGATGGTGTTAGGTGCCTAGCCCAAACACCCAAGAGCCAGTGCATTTGTAAAGTATGAAGCAATTAATATCCTGTTGAGTAAAATGCTGCAATAAAACCCCGTACTGAAAAGATTACATTTGGACAGTGGCAATCAGAATGATTTCTGGTCAGCAGGGGACTCAGCAGCTTTTTTCCCTCAAGCTTGGGATCTGAAAGCTGCAGCCGTTTGACTTCCTCCCTATTTTAACCTGTTAGAATGGGTTCCAAAAGCACTCAGTAGATGTCCCTATACAAGTTAAATACAGGTAGCACACAGCATGTTTAGGAGAAGCAAGTGACAAGCTTGGGTTTACTGAAAGATGTTTAGCACCAGGGACTCCAGTTTTTCTGCTGTCTAAAGGCCATTTTTTAAAATGAAGGGTCTAAATAATTCTATCTACTTGTGACAAAACGTTACCTAGAAAATGCTGGACACATTATTTTGTTTTCAGATCCCGGGGAGAGTTTTGCCATAGAAACCAGAGAACAACAGGATTCACATCAGTTAATTTTACCATGGATTTGATGGTCGATAAAAAGTTGGCATTTACAACCATCTGATTAGATGCATTTATATTTTACAATCTTGCTCTATTTGGTTAACCAATCCACTTTATAGCCCATGATGCACAGATTCTGATTGCATTTGATTTGATCTCTTCTGCATTGTATGCTCCATAACTAGCCATAAAATGTGCCATTAGCTGTCAATTATGTTCCGGTTTAATACAATGCATTTGTCAACTCTTATGGAACAAAAAAAGAGGAAAGCCCCAGAAATATTTTGAGTTCTTTGTAAGATCTCCTACTTTCACATGCTTATGCCCGATCTGCTTGCCATGGTCATTTCCACTGAGCAAAAAATAGTCCTAACATCTTCATTATGTATACATTTTAACATGGATTACAACATTGATTTATATAAAACTAGCAATAAATCCCATTGTGTGAAAAAGTACAATGGGCTCTAGAAAACAACACCAGTGCTTGTTGGACCCCGTTTGGTGGGCCCTGCCCCCTCCTCTTCATTTCTCTGGCTCTCCTTTCCCCAGCACATGCAGGCATTGGTCGAGGCACCTTCTCCTTGGCACTGTTGCCCCCAATCTGACTCTCTGATGGGGGAGGGAAGAAGGCAGGCAAATGGGGTCAGACTTGGCTACTGTTTTCTGGGGAGTCCCCACCGCTGCCACTGCTTGTAAGGCTGTTCCTGATCACAGGCAGTACTTCTGCTGGTGCTGCAGTCACTTGCCTCTCTCCCCTCCCTCCCCTCCTGCCAATTCTGTTTCCTTGGGGCAAGTGAGTCTCAGACAGAAAACTTTTATTGGTGATGACTCAGTTTTTAAAAAGCTGCACAGGCATATGAGCTACCTACTCCCTCCACTCACATACTTGCACAGCTCTTTAAGAAATGAGTCATCCCCATTACGTTTTGCCTTTATATAATATATATTATTTATTAATTTCCTTTGTATCGCCCTTGAAATAAATCCAAAGTAATCTCTCTGTCAGCACAGAAGCTTGATTTCTCCAGGAATGTACAATTTATTATATTTCTATCAATCATTAATCTGTTCATTACATGTTTGTATCTTAGTGAAACCATATATCCTTCTATTACAGTATGCCATAGAGAAACACACACACATACATACATACACAGTTGGCCCAGTGTCACCTACTCCACAACTAGAAGAAATCTGTAGAAGAACTACCGTATAAACTCGTGTATAAGTCGACCCGCGTATAAGTCGAGGCACCTAATTTTACCACAAAAAGCTGGGAAAACTTATTGACTCGCGTATTTATTTATTTTATTTTTTCGATTTATAAACCGCCCCATCCCCAAGGGGCTCTGGGCGGTGCACAACATTAATATATATACAATTAAATAAGGTTCACAATAGTGACCACACAACAATCAGTATATAACTAAAATCCATTAAAAACTATTAAGACAGCGTTTGACACATCAATGACAGGCGTCCTATAGCCTGATTCATTAAAATCTCCCCAAAAAGAAGAAGGAGAGGCCAGACTCCTCTCTAGGAGGGTAACATAGATAACCAAAATTCAGATGAGTAAAAGAGGTATAAAGCATATACAAAGCATGGGAAACCACTCAGCATGACTGGACACTCCAAAGGCCAGCCCGGAACAACTCAGTCTTACATGGCCTCTGCGAGGGAACTCACCAAGGTCCCGCGGGGTCCCGGACCCAACTGGAGGAAGAGTGTTCCACAGCAGGCTGCAGGGGAGACCAGGGGGGCAAGTAAAGGTCCTGTGGCCCTTGTGGAGGGCTCCAACCACATCGCACTGAGAGGAGGCCAGGAACCACCAGCAAATGCTGCCCTCTGCTGACCACTTGGAGTAATGGGGCAGCATATGGGGTTGCATGGGGGGCATATGGGGTAATGTCGCAGGTCTCTCCGGAGCCCTGTCACCGAGGAGGTTCCCAGGCCGCGTAAGGCCTTAAAGGTCAAAACCCACACCTTGAAGATGATTCGGAATTCCACTGTATAATGTCGAGGGTGGGAAATGCAGCAGCTGCTGGTAAATTTCAAAAATAAAAATAGATACCAATAAAATTACATCAATTGAGGCATCAGTAGGTTAAATGTTTTTGAATATTTATTTCAAAAAGAAAAACAGTAAACTGGCTCTGTAAGGAGAAGTGGAAAAGGAGTCAACAAAAGCAATATAAGGTCTCAGCGATAACTTTAAAAGTACAAAAACCTTAAAGCTCGGTAATCAACAACAAAGCGGCTAAAACACAAGAGTTAAAATCCTTCAAAACTGGATTCCTCATCATCATCATCTGTATGTCCAAATGTAACCCAACTTAGATTTTAAGAGGGATATTATCAGAAATGGAAAATCTACTATTAGCTTCCATTGTAAACAATGGGGGATGGGGCACCCCCTTTGGGGATCAATAACTTTGGATCCCCTGATCCAAACTTCACCAAACCTGGCTGGTATCATAAAGAGACTCTCCTGATGAGACCAGCCAGGTTTGGTGAAGTTTGGTTCAGAGGGACCCTCAAAATAGTAGCCCCATCTACTAATAGCTCCCATTGAAAACAATGGGGAATGGGGGCACCTCCTTTGGGGGCCCATAACTTTGGACCCCCTGAACCAAATGTCACCAAACGTGGCTGGTATCATCAGGAGTGTCTTCTGAGGGTACCCTGAAATTTTGGTGTCGCTAGCATAAAAACTGCGCCCCCTGCTGGCCGGCAAAGTAAAAACACAAACTTTTTTAATGGCCCGCATATACGTCGAGGGGAGCTTTTTCAGCATTAAAAATGTGCTGAAAAATTTGACTTATACATGAGTATATACGGTATGTAGAAATCTGAACTTAGATCTGCCCAGCTAATAGCTGCCCTGTCCTGAATGTCCCAGGCTATCCCAATTTCATCAGATTTCAAAAGCTAAGCAAGGTCGGCCTTGATTAGCAGTTGGATGGATACTACCAAAGAAATGTTAGAATATTTCACATCACTTGTATAAGTAATTGCAGGAGCAAGATAGTTGCACCATTTGGTTGCTGTATGCTAACAGGGCAGCTGGGCAGCTAATTGGTTAATTGAGGGTGACCTTCAATGCTGCACATTATGGTGTAGCTTTTCCATGCTCCTTATCTTTCCTCTGTTTTTCTTCTACCTTTTGCTTCTTGTCCTTATGCTGTGTTGTCCTTGTACACTGTGCTGTGTTGAGGTATTTTTCCTTGTTTGCTTATCTGTGTAAGCTTGTCTGCTTGCCAGTGCTTTGTAGCACATGACTATTTTGTCATCCTCTTTTTGTAAATATATTTTTTAGCCTGAGTTTTTATATTTATAACTTTATTAAACTTCTTTTTATATAACTTTGCTGCTTTCTCTCTGCTAAAGAACTGGGTAATTTCAGTTCTTCTATCAAGAACTACCTGCTACACAGGCACAAGCATTGGAAAACAATCTCATCCATCTGTCATCTTGCTACCACTATAGGGTCATCAGTCAGTTGTGACTTGAAGGCACTTCCTACCACTAGTTAATTACTAGGTTTATCACTCAGGACTTTTCTCTTAGGAGTTCACCCTGGGATGTCACCTCTATTGTATAATAGTAATATGGGGCTGATCAACAAGACATGTAACTTCAAAATCTTGATTTTCCCTCATTTATATATGTGCATATTTAATTTTAAAAGTTAAATTGACTAACATGTCCAGGTAATTTTGAAATGTCCTCTTTTATCTCACTAATGAATGTTGAGGCATAAATAGTCCAGACAGAGGAGTGAGGAATCAAAACCAGTTCTCCAGAGTACACCACTCTAAACCAGTGTGCCACAATGTCTCTGAATGTCCATCTGTATAGCAAGCACATAACAGTATGAAACATAATGGGTACCACAGTCCCAAATATATAGGCTGTGATTCTAATAGTCAGAATTGCAGCAGTTTAGATACAATTCAAAAGTATACTGTTCTGTCAAAGGTGAAAGTCAATCACAGCTGTTTACTATTCAGCTGGATACTTTTAAATGTAGAGTGAGTAACCTGTTGAAAAAATATTCCATAACTGGTATCTTCCATTTCTGAAAGTCACATTAATCAGTAAAATAAATACTGGTAGAAAGAAATGAAGCTGAACAGAGATGGGCACATTTTTGAATTACTAAGATTCTCCTTTCATTTGATTAACTCATCAAGATATACTATTGTAGACAGTTGTTTCTACCCAAGGGTTCAGTTTTGTCCTTCATAAAAATAAGATGATGCCCCCACTGTTTCCAATGAGAGATAATAGGAGATGCGGGCTTCCCTTTTGAGGGTCCATAACTTTGCCCCCCCCCTGCACCGAACTTCACCAAACTTGGGTGGTATCGTCAGAACAGTTTCCAGATGATACACTGAAATTTTGGTGTCACTAGCTTTAAAAATGGACCCCTGACAGGCACCCCAGGAAATTGTCCAAGATTTTCTGCTCAGCAGTGCCTTGGTTCCATTGTAGCCAATGAGAAATTTCTGAGTGTGTAAGCAGGCTGCACATTTTTGAAGATAGAGGCACCAGACTTTCAAGGTGGCTCCAGGAGGCCCTCTTGGTAATAGCATCCAGGTTTTGCTTCTGGGGGTTCAATTTTATGGGTCCCTAAAAGGCTTATTTTGTTTCCCTGCTCCTGCATGTGAAGCCTGTGAGTTCTCTCAGAACTCTCTCAACCCACCCACCCCCCACTCCCAGAAGCAAAGTTCACCAAGCCTGGATGCTATTACCAGGAGGCCTCCTGGAGCCACCTTGTCCTGATGATACCATCCAAGTTTGGGGAAGTTTGGTGTGGGGAGGGGGCAAAGTTATGGACCCTCATAGGGGTATTCCCCATCTCCTGTTAGCTCCCATTGGAAACAATGGGAGATGGGGGCACCCCCTTTGGGGTCCATAACTTTGGCTCCCCTGGACCAAACTTCACCAAACTCGGGTGGTATCATCAGAACAGTCTGCGGATGGTACCCAGTAATTGTGGTGCTGCTAGCTTTAAAAATGCACCCCTGCAGGCTAAAACATGAAAAAACACCAAAAATACCCCCAAAAAAGCTCAAATACCTTGCATTTGGATTCATTCATATTTGGGCAGGACATATTTGGCCGATTTTGGCTCTAATTCACCCAGATTCAGGCCAAATCTAGTATTTGTTGCACCCAAATCTCCAAGCCTAGACTCTACCTAGATTGGCAGGAGTAGTGCATATTTACAGCACATAGATATAGATACCTAGGGAATGCCATGAGAAATATGAAAAGGGAAGTTTCCCAGGTCTATTGATCATCGGCTGTGTGGTTGAGGATGAAACTCCTTGGTAGTCCTTGGAAGCAGCATCAGTCAAAGAAGTCACTTTACAAAATGTGGGAGAACAAATGCTGGCTGGCACTCCTTTGTGCTACTTTTTTTTCAAGCTACAACAACAATGCTCAAAACCGTTGCGTTTGTAGTCAGGAATCTTGGTAGCCTGCTGAGCTACTATAGGGTTGCCAAATTCCAAGTGAGGGCTAAAGGTTTCAATTACAGAATTACAACTGCTCTCCAGATGACAGGGATCAGTTCCTCCAGAGAAAATGGCTGCTTTGGAAGGTGTTCTCAATGTGATGTGTGCCCTCACACAGTAGATTTCAAGAGCTGTGTATTTCCTGAACTCAGTCAGCAGTGGTGGGCTCCAGTGGGTAGATCAAGTAGTATGTGAGTAGGTCAAGGAAATTAGTTTCCTTTAGGAAGTTACTCCTGTTTTTCCTTACCTACTCCAACTGTGAGCAGTTTGTCGAATGTTCTTGATTTTGTTTTGTTTTTGCCAAATCCCATTCTATTTTATTTTACCTGAGTACAGCAAACAGTTTAAATCCAGACTAAGATGTTCCCCAATGCAAGCTAACTAGCTGTTCTGTGTCTTTGTGTACATTCACCCATTGGTTAGCAATGGCTTTTACGCTCTCCAACACGTTGGATTTGCTTTCTTCACTGATAATTAACAACACCTTTCAGAACTGCCAGGGTTTTCATATGTCTCAGACTAAGCTGTGATCCACACAGATTTATTGTTGCAATAAAGGACACAATGCTAAGGAAAACAAAGGGGGGGGGAGGGAATGTGATATTTTAAAAAGTAATCTCTTGCTCTGCAGGAGATATACCAGAACAGGATATATACCTATTCTGTAGGACACACACATTCACACACACATATGCGCTGCAGGGTTATTACATTATTAAACATGGTCTCTACCAGCAGGTTATAGGCACTTTCTGGTACCAATACTCTCTGGAAACAGTAATGGCAACTTCCAGGTGGTACCTGGAGATCTCCCAGAATTACAACTAATCTCCAAACCACAGAGATCAGTTCACCTAGAGAAAATAGCTGCTTTGGAGGGTGGAGTCTATGGCATTATGCTCTCCTGAGATCCCTTCCCTCCCCCAACATCACCTTCCCTAGGCTCCCCCCCTCCCTGAATCTCCAGGGAACTCCCTGTCCTGAGTTCGCAGCTCTATGTAAACGAATCCAAGTCTTTCACATATGATAACAAGGGTAAAATAATTATCCCCCTCTTCTCAAAAAACTCACTGACAGGAAAGCCAAAATGACTGCAACTGGCAAAATACATTGTAGGTCTCTTCTCAGGGAATTTTGCATATCACCACTTGCGCTCTCTAATCTGACCTGTTCCTGTGGATTGAAAAGATTGAAGTGTGGAGGGAAGAATAAGTGTGAAAACTAAATATATGTAAAGCAGGAAGAATATCAGACTGGTCTTTTCTAGTGAGAAGATTCCAGTTCTGGATCTATGGAATCTATGATGCCCAAACTTCCTGACTGCCATTCCTGGTAGCTCAGGAACTATGCCTGCTGGGGATTACAACGTTGTGAAGCCGTAAAAATTCCATTAACAAAACATCACAAAGTCTCCAACCCAAGATTTTCAAATGATAAAGGGCAATATTCCATGATAAAGCGAAGGAGATGAAGAACAATAGGTTGATATTCAAATGATCCTGCAGAATCACTTAAGTTTTACAAAGCCAGAGTTATTCCCTGGAACAGTGATTTTCAACCAGGGGTACTGCGGTACCCTAAGGTTCCATGAGCATTCCCCAAGGGTACCGTGGGAAACGCTACTGCCCCCCTCCCCCGCAGTGGCATACCGTCCCAGGGAGGGCTGCCCATTCCAATGGAGCGCCATCTTTCCGACTCGCCCCCTCCCCACAACAGCTGACTACAAGCCCCGCGAGTGAAGCAGCGAGATTTAAAACGAGGGAAGGCAGCAGTCATACAGCGGCACAGGAGCAGACGAGTGGGTCTGCACGTGACCTGCACTAGAGGTGCGTTTGTTTGGCGCTCAGACCGTCGTGGCAATTTTTGGGCTGGTTCCTGAATCGTGCCTGTAAGCAAGTTAAGGCAACCAAGTGTTTTTGGGAAAGGATAGGTAGGCAGCGGGCATTTGGGGAAGGAGTAATCATGCACCCTGCTCGGGGATTGGGTTGGGTTGTGTCACCACGCTCCCCGACTCACTCTTGACTCCGCTGCTTTTGGCGGCCTTAGCCCAACGTCTCCCCCCCTTCCCTTTGGCCTTGTGGGCAGCGCCGTTAGTTGCGCGCTTCTCCGCCCAGCGCCCTGGAGGCTGGAGCCATTTCTCTGCTTGGCAGATGGGTGGGCAGGACGGGGCCGGCGGGGGGGTCACTTTGTGGCTGCCGCAGGATGGTGGCAGGGCACGGCGGCAAGGGGATGTTTCTAAGCTTCTCACCCTCATCTCTAATGCCTCACCTTATGGTTTGGGAACTGTATTATCCCATAACATGCCAGGCAACACAGAAGCCTCTTTGTTTTTCATTTTGTTTGCTGCCTCCTGCAGAAAGACAGTACAGAAAGACTAAGGGAAGGGACTTTTCCTTATAATATTTTTCATTGCTTCTCGTTCCACACTGCTTCAATTTATTCCATGATTTCTGCATGCATTTTTCCCTTCTAGAAGCAGACTTTTATATGATTTTACAGCTGTGCAAAAGGAGGGCAGACATGCAGAAAAACTGCATCCGAACTGATTTTGATGTGTATCATCTGCCAATAAAATCAAGAATAAGTCTATTGTGCAGAAAAGCCCTCAGTGATGCGGCAACATTTTTGGTTACTACTTGAACATGGCTACATCTATGGCTGCCACATTCTTCAAAATATTTCCGCCTCACAAGCTATTCGTTTGAGAACTCTCACTACAATCTAGTCCTTGTGCAAAACTGCTCCCAGGATTAGAAAGAAAGACGTTTCATGACTGACTCTCTAACTAATCAACTCCTCAAAACTGGTTGCTTTTTTAAAAATTCAGAGGCTGATAACTGAGAGGTAGCTGTAGGTGTGGTTTCCAAGGAAACATCATCTCTCTGTAGCCAGTTACCACCATTGTGGGACCTAACCTGTGGAGTTCAACAAGGGACAATTCTATCTCCCATACATTTCAATTTCTATGTAAAACCCTTAGGACAAATCATTCATAGCTTTGGGGCCTGATTCAAATGATACATAGCTCTATATATTCTTATTCAAATCTCCTGGTGATGAGATAGATATTCTAAATTGCTGGCTGGCTACTGTGGTAAATTGGCTAAGAGCAAACAAACTGAAATGAAATCCTGCAAAGAGAGGTAATGTTGGCTGGGAAAGTGGAGAGCTTGAAGGACATGTGCCTCTCATTTTTGATGGAGTTCAGCTGACCCTTGTTGACTTAATTTTGCTGCAACTTTTACTAGGCCCAAAAGCCTGAACCAAAGACTTGAAAAGGCAAGAAACTGATAAGCAAAGTCACTTTCATGACAGTCACTGGAGTCATAGGCCCCTTCCGCACACGCAAAATAATGCGTTTTCAAACCACTATCACAACTGTTTGAAAGTGGATTTTGCCATTCCGCACAGCTTCAAAGAGCACTGAAAGCAGTTTGAAAGAGCATTATCCTGCATGTGCGGAATGAGCCATAGTTATGCAAGAATCCAGCAAAAGTCTGTCATGATTAATACCCATTAAATTAGAGGCTCTCTAGAGAAAAATGTTCTTATAATTTAAAGTTAGTATTTTCTCCTTCCTGATATTAAAAATATCTAATTATATAGGCAAAGGTCAATAATTCAGAACGATTAATGCAAATGTTTCAGAAATCTATTCCCTATCCTCCCATTTTCCTTTCATTTTTTGTAGCACAGACCTGAAAAAAGAATAAACTAGAGGCAAGGCTGTGAGAGTAAACAATTGGTTGGTGCTGTTTTGCCACTTTTATGCTTTAACACTTCATAAACTTCTGAGAAATCAAATTAACCATTAATGATGTATGAGGTACAGTTAGCTATTCACAAGGTGGGATTTAATAATTAAATTAAATGTATAAACTTCATTTGTATAAACAAAAACTAGCCTTGTTTACATGAAGTTATGCACATTTTTTAAAAAGTCTTTATTTCAGCCAGGTAATATAAAGAAGCATAAAATATTTTTTCAATTCAGGAAATTGGTTTTTGGTATGTAGATAAGGAATGTAATTCAGCAACTAAATAATAGCCCTGGATTATCTGTATTGTATTGATTCCAAAGATCTGGATACTGAGCCCAGTACATGGTATGGGATTTTTATTCTTCCCCAACACTGCACTATCCTCACAGAAATACTGCTGCTGGGGGCAGGAAACCACGAGGACCAACAGTGGGGATGATGTAGGGACCTGCTGTGCGAGTAGGAGAATCACCCCTTCCCTTCTGCCAAGAACAACTGTCCCCTTCCGCTGGCATAAAATATGGACTGTATATAATCCATAGTTTAACACTCGTGACAGTGGAATCTCTTCCTTAAATGAGATGGTGACTCTGAACACTGCAATTGCTCAGGAAATAAAGTCACCAGAAACAGAATAGTCATTGCCCAACTTCCATGGAAGGGAGAATTGTTGGGCTGGGCTTAAGACCACATGCCATTGCCTTGGGAAGAGGGATGAACTGTGGAAGTCCTGTATCTCTTCTTTAGAAGCATTTCTAAAGAAGAGATACAGGGATCTATGGAAATGGCAGATGGAAAAGACAGATGGTAGAGGAATAATTCTTGTGAACTGTGGGCAAAGAAAGTTCATGGACCTTTAAAAATTGCACAGTGTGGTAGATAGTGTACCAAAATGTTATTAGATTACTTTGAAGTTAAATTTGGGGAAAATAACTAGCAAGCAGTTTGAACTATGAATGCTGTTGCCATTAGTGTCTTTGGAACTAAGCTGTATTATATCTTTAAAAAATTGATTCTCTTTATAAGAGGCTAGAGTTAACTCTTCAAGGAATCTAAACTGTATTATATGTTCATGATCTGGAAGGGGGAAATTCAGCTTGCTGTGACTTCAAACATTACCACAAAACTTAAGAGGAAATATGGGCCAAAAATAGTTGGGTGAAATGCTCTCACCACCCACTTCTTGGGCTCTAAGTATCCGGTATTCTTCATTTCACCACTGTAGATCTTGTAGTATATAGTACCAATTATTGTATGTGGGCCTTGAAAAGTGTTTGGAAACATCAACTGGTGCAGAATGTTGTAGCCAGGATGATGAATGGAGCGAGTTGTAGTCACCACATCACTCCAGTCTTGGCCCATCTGCACGGGGCCCTAGTTTGGTTTTGGGCACAATTCAAGGTGCTGATGTTGACCTTTAAAACTCAGAGAAAAAGGGAGGGAACAAAATTATATATAATATAATTATATATAATTTTGTTTCTCTTCATGTATGTGTATATGTGTGTGTGTGTATATACATACACACTACACACCTACTCTCCACTTTGATTTTGTTTCCCTTTGTACTTTGACCTTTAAAACTTTAGTTAGCTTCAAACAAGCATATCTGAAAGACAGCCTATTTCCTTGCAAACCAACCTGACTTCAGTGGCCATTTTCTAAGGCCCTTCCCTGTTAGAAAGAAGGCCTTCTCAGATTCTAGAACTCTTCAAAGAGACTTGCCTGCCATCTTCTTTTCTTTTTCCCCCGAAGTGGATGAAGATTTATGGCCACTTCCAGAGGAGGAGCAAATCCACCAGTGGAAGCGGTGCACGACCGCACTATTGGATTAGCTCGTCACTTCAGCAGAGGGGGGAATCCAGTGGTGGCATTCAAATAATTTAACAACTGGTTGTTTACAAGCATCATTTTAACAACCGGTTCTGCCAAAGTGGTGCGAACCTGCTGAATCCCACCACTGGGTGAATCCACTGTGGCCACTGCCGCCCTCCCGAGTGGTGGGGCGCAGTGCAGGATGCTACATCAGTGTTCCTGTGTCCCCACCACAGCGGGGGTGACCCAGGGACATGGCTGGAGGAGGAGCCAAATTTGGTTGGCTCCCTCTCAGCCCTTTCAGGACAGCTGACTCATTCCACCAAAAAGAGGCTTCCTGGTAGCATGGAGGCTTTTTGGCATTTTAAGCCACTGCATGCTGCCGGGAAGCCTCTTTGGGAATCCTGATGAGGGCAGAAAGGTAGAATATTAATTCTGTAAATAAATAATGCCAATGATTAAAAACCAGACCTTTTACAAACCATCTAGAACATTTCCATGCAGAAGCAAGAAGCTGTACTGTGCTACACCCCCCCCCCCTAAAACATATCATTTAGTAATTACTTGTGGCCTTTAGTCTTGGGGATCATGTCAGATTAGGATCTCATGGTGAGATGGCCATGGCCTTGCACAGCCCGAGAATCTCCTTGAAACCCACCTGGGAAGCAATTTCCATCCCTGAAAGCAGTGCATTATTTCAGAAGTTTCCATGCAAAAACTGCAATGTTCAAAGCTGACTCCATTTTATTTCACCCATTTTGCCACATTCTCAAGTACTTTAACAATATTTCTAAAGCACACATGGACTTACCAAGAGATCTGAGGACCATATTAAAACACTGAGCTACATGGGCAAATCAAACTGAACCCAGGGAAATGTTATTGCGAATAATAACTTAAAATAAATAATGCCTTATTTCCCAGCTCCAAAGTTCCAGTGCAATTACCTCCACGCTAAGTAAAGTATCATTAATTTCTTGATTAGGTTGTATTCTGGTGCAGGGAATGTAAAATAGGTGCACTTGAAGGAAGATTAAAGGTTGTTGTCAAATACTCACACTAACAGTTGATTGCATTAATAGTGTTATTTGTGCTGCTGTAATTGCTGCAGTAATTTATATTTCTGGGCTTATTATTATTACAGCACTGGAGATGTCAACTGTCGTTATTTCATCTTCCTTCTCTGTGCCTAAGAAAGCTCCTTGGCTTAATTAAACTTTGTAATAAAACTAAACATGCCAAGATTCTTTAAGAACTAGGAAACCTGACACGGCAGGAGTCATTTTCTGGGCAGCAGGAGGAAGAAAGATGAAATGCAAGGGAACTCATAAAAGAGGGTGTTCACTTTCCAAGCCAAGCTACAAATTATTTCTCTTCACAGCTCCTTTCGTCATCAAGCCCCATTAAAATACAGTCAGATATTTTAACCTTGCTGTGAGATGAATAGATAATACTTGTGCTCTCCACACATCGGGAAACTGATCAACAGAATTTACATTCTTGGGCACAGAAAATGTCAGTGTTATAAGCAGGGATGAAGCAAAAGTTTGGCATTCAATAGGACTTGGTTGTCTTACTCATATGAATCTGCCCTCCTAGGCTTTTCTCTCCCCCCCCGCCGCCCATTTTGCTTCTAAACAAGTTTTAATTAATCTCCTCCTTTCTCAGTTATATCCTTCAATATACTTTTAAGTCGATCCACTGCCAACTATTGCCATGGCCCTCACTCAGCGAGATCTAGGCAAGGTTGTTAACAATAGGACATTTTGTGAAATTTCAAGTATGTGAACATCTAAAAACACGCTCGCCTGGCTGACTACAGTGGCTGGGGATTTTCAGAGGAATTGGCCCAGCAGTTCCTGTGCTAGACCATCAGGAACAAACTCACAGTTTGCTTTATATATATATAGAAGATGAAGCAAATTTCTTCCATCTCAACCATCATGTGCGGAAAGGAGGGAAACAAGATGAAACAAAAATAAATGCTGATATTTTTGTGTAATTTGAGATGAGAATCCCAGAATGTGTGCTCTGCATAAGACATAGAATAATATAATAAGCAATAATACCTGCTTTGTTGCATAATGATATGGTAAGCCACCTATGAATATTGATCCTGTTTCTTGCCACCTGAAAGTTGACCAAGCATTGGTGGGCATACTTCTCTTTGCAGTGACTCCCAAGATAGTCAGTTCAGCTTCACACATTTCCAAGTCTTGCCTGCATACATTTAGAAAGAAAAAACTTTACAATCTTGCCATACATTGTGTAAATGTCTCTTTGACAAATTAATTAGGCTGTTGCCAAATCAAGGAGTAATGGAAATGAAATAAACAGACTCTGTTATATTGAACCCTATAAACATAATAGAAGCTAGTTGATTATCAGGTTGTAAGTTGGCTTGTCTTTTGGGTCTGATAGCCTTCAAAATGAAATCACTTTGGAAAAGAGAATGAAATAGCTTCTTAAAGATCTGGGAAAAGACAGTGACATCCAGAAGGATTTTTTTTAAAAAGAATATTTCGAAATAATGTTTATTCTTGGTAAATATTTCAAAATGTTGGGCAACTATTTCATCCTGGAGGAATTTTTAAATTACAATTTAGAATAGGTTACCCCAGCGGTGGGATTCAAATAATTTAACAACCGGTTCCGGTGGTGGGATTCAAATAATTTAACCTGGTTGTTTACAAGCACCATTTTAACAACCAGTTCTTCTGAAGTGGCCCGAACCTGCTGAATCCCACCACTCATTACTTCCATGATAAGTACTTAGAATTTATATACCACTATAGAGTTCTCAAAGTGTTTTACATAATTTACCTCATTACTCCTTGCAACAATCTTGTAAAACAGGCTGGTATTATTGATGAAGGGTAGGAGAGAGATTGTGGCTCATCTCATACATAATGCAAAATCAAATTGTGGATAGTTTATGAAGCCTGAGTGTGTCTCACAGATGATCATTCCATCTTGTTCCGCTCAGCAAATCCCAGCTTCAGGGTATTTGTTGTTTCCCCCAATTTGCTGTAGGAACCCAGTCTACACTGCAGCGTCTAACAAAAGACAAATCCTGAACTGCACTATCAACTCCTGTACTATTGGCAGTCCAAGGTCAAGGAAGCTGCATTCTTGATTTCCTGGGAACCTTCAGCTGGTCTTGGCACTACCCTAGATCCATGCTTTTTTACTCAGGTACATCCAAAAGAAACTGCTTGACCTCCTCAGAGCAGATCTGAGGAAGCTACTCTAAACCCATTCAACCATACATCCAAGAATCTGTCAATACCTCTCCTGAAATATTTGAATAGGGATTTTCTTAGTTTACATCCTGTACTACTAGAGTATGATTCTGTCAGTTTTACTAGGAAGTGCATCCTACTAATTTCATGGGTGCTTACTCCCAAGTACATGTGCATAGGATCTCAACCTTACACATCATAGTGCCTTAGCACTCAATATCTAAGCTACTGTAATATGTGACTAAATTCAAAATCCTGGATGTTTTCAAATATTTATTTAAACTTTTTTTTTAACTTACAAGCTACAGCTACACCAAAAGTGATGAGCTGAAATCTTCTGGTATGAAATAGGGGAGTAGAGAACAAATTCTATGGAATTCTATGGAATTCTGGTATGAAATAGGGGTAGAGAACAAATTCTATGGAAGTCCTTCGTTTTCACTTTCAACACTGACTGTGCATTTTGCCCCCCCCCCCCATTTAATTCTTAAGCAAAAATTGACAGCATAAGCTCAGGAAGTGGTGTGCTCAACCTGTGTAACTACCATCTTTGTAAAATCTTATTGCTTATGTGCACTGGTGGGATTCAAATAATTTACCAATCAGTTCCGGTGGTGGGAATCAGATAATTTAACAACTGGTTGTTTACAAGCACCATTTTAACAACCGGTTCTGCCAAAGTGGTGCGAACTTGCTGAATCCTACCACTGCTTATGTGGCACCATCATGACACTAAGAACATTTTTTTCTATCCCTTCTTCAAGGAACTCAGAATGGCATACATGATTGTTATTTTACTCTATGCCCTATGCTGTAGATTAGACTGAGAAAGAGAGTGTCTGGCCCAAAATCATCCAGTGAACTTAATGACTGAGTAGATATTTGAGTCTGGATCTCCTTGGTCCTAGTCTGATAATGTAATTTGTTATGTACCCCTTCCACCCCACATTTTAAATCACGCATCCAACCCGGGATATTTATAAATACAAAGTATATGTGAGATATATATTGCTGAGTGATATTAAGGCTAACAAATATATATGGTGTAGCGCAGGATAAAATGGGCTAACAGCAACCCCAAAGAATAACAAACAGCCAGTAGGAAATAAAACTCTTCATTTGCTCCTTGATGTCCACACCCAAGCCAGAGCTACAGTCAATGGAGTTGCAAATGTGAAATATCCCTTGAATTGAGATGCTGCAACCTTCCTTCCCTTCAGCTGTTCCTAGAAGCTCCTAAGTGCTCCCATCCCTGATTTAATCTTGCTGCCTCAGCTAAATTACAATAGCCAGAGACTAGCTCTTCTGACCACCTATTCAAGGTGTTGCTAATGTAATCAAGGAAACAATTGGCTACCAACCCCTGGGTTTAGGACAATAGATAGAGCTATTGATTAGCTCAGCCCCTGCAAGCCAGCACAGCTGTAGGAAACGAAACCTAATGCAAAGGGTCTCCTTTCCCGCCAAACTAGCGATCCACCCTATAAAAGCCCTGCTCACCCTAAGCTCATTGCTCATTTCTAACTTGAACCTCCCTTGCTCAAGTTGGTGTGAGACACGATATCGTCCTTCTACTGAATCTCTGTGCTGGCATAGAGTCCCTGCCTTCTACTTCATCTGCTGCATTGGAACCATTAGGTAATGTATCACCCTGCTGCCTTCCCAATTCCCTTTCTATCATCCAAACCTATTTTTCTCACCTTTTTATATCTCTAGGAACTTGTGTGTATGTGCCTCCATATCTTCCAGTATGTGTGTTTGAAACCAAATTTATATAAACATTTTAAACTCAATTTGGACTCCTTGTGTTACTCTGTGGAACGCTCCATGCTATATTTCCCTGTATACATAGTCTAAAAGATCCCCTCCCAGTCTGCCTCTCGCATTACTAAGTGAGCCATTTCCTCAAAGCATTGCCAAGCAGAGTTATTTTCCCTATCGCCATTTTAAAGATATTTGTGTGCTGTTACACTCTTAGCAGCTGGTGGAGATTCTCTTAAAAATATGTTCTACTGTGAAACTGGGTAACAAATTACTACCCACACTGTCAAGAAAAGTACATACCCACCTCCCTTCTCTACCATTTCTCACTAAAAATTAGTGAGGGAAATTAACACCCAAGAGGGACAGAACGTACATATGCCACAATCCCACTAATGGGTCAAAAATCTCTCTGCATCCTTTATCATATTTTTTTCCATCACTAAAAATAAAATCAAACAGGGATGTAAAATATTGTGTGAAGAGTCTGGCTTGGCCTATTTAAGATGAATATTTGGTTACTAAGTATGTTTGTCCCAGCAGAATACAGCTTTTGACATTTCAGCTGAAGCTACAAGGAAAAATATAAATATTGGCAGCAAGGCAAATTATGAGATGTTATTCTTTCCCTTAATAACACAACTCTAATTCATGTACCTTTTGCCAGCTGGCAGGAAATATTCTCCCTTAATCAAAGGGAGCACAGTAAGGACCTATGAAAATCAAGCAACAGCCTCTCTGTTTGGTGTTTCATTATATTCATCCTTTTTTTCCTGTGTAATAGGAAAGCTGAAAATTGCTTAAGAACAAGGTCAAACCAGAAAAACGTGAACAGTTGGATGATTTAAAAGACAGAAGATTCTTACGCTCTGGTGGCAACAGGTTACCTAAGTAAAAGTAGTAAGCAAAAAGCAAACAAAAACATTAAACGGGGAAAAAATAAAGCCAAGCAACTGAGGATGTTGCAAGAAAATAATATTAAAATTCAGTAACCTTTGAACAGCACGTTAACCATTACAAAATCTCCCAGCTGATTACATGAACCAACTACCAGAAGGACTTCTCATTCTGTCTGTCCTCTGTTAACACACTTTCAGCATGTTATTGATTTTTCCCTCAAAGAGAACCTAAGATACCACAATTATTTTCACAGGAAAAAAGATTTCACAGGAAAAAAGATAAAAACCAATCTAGTATCGTAGGGGGAGTCTTGAAATTCAGACATCACTTCTGGGGGGGGCACAATTTCTGGCCACACCCCACCCACCCAACTGCACCCCGGTCAGGGCCAACTGGACTAACCCCAGTCCCATCTCCACATGGAGGTATGCTACACCTGATCTCCACATTAAGATGGCAGCAGCAAAGGCACATTTGCGCCAGGCTAATGCCAGGCCTAGACCCAGCTCTAACGTGCAATCTGCAGCTTAAAGCTAGATTCAAGCCTAGCCTCTGTCAAGCTCAAACTGAAAATGGCTGCTCTCAATTCCTCTAGCTTTAAATTGATGGCTCCCCCACCACTAAGCTCCACCTGACTAGAAGTGGAGGTGGAAGGCAGAGCCAGTAGTATAAAGATAGATGCTCCAGAGCAACCAGCTTCAGGCCGAGCATGGTTGGAGCCAGGCTTGGATCCAGCTCTAAGCCTGGAGCTTCAAGTCTGGATCCAAGCCTGGGGCCAGCCACGCTTGAATGGGCCCCTGCTGCTCCCTCCTCCATGTCGAGGTGGGGCAGTACCACACTCAACTTCCACATGGAGAGGGGGGTGGGTGAGCTGGCTCACCCTGTTTGCAGTCTCTACAAAGAGACTGTGAACAGGGCGAGCTCTGCTTGCTCTGCTCCTGCATGGAGGTCAGATGTGGGGCTGGCCCCATACTCAATCTCAATGTGGAGAGAACAGAGTGAGCTGGTCCACCCCACTGGCAATGTCCATGTGGAGATTGCCAATGAGGGCAAGCCCTGCTCACCAGCCTTCAATTGTGTCTCACCCAGTGGGTGTGTTGGGCACATGTGGTGGGGGGGCTGTACCTGGGCTTGCCCTGGGTGCTGTTTTATATAGATACACCCCTGTAACCCTAGAAAGAATAAGGCAAAGAATACATCAAAACCAGGCAAATCTCACAGACTCAATGAAAACTACTTTGCCTGTTTGTTTTTAAAAAACACGTGCAAAGCACTTTTATGGGAAAAGTCAATATGTGACACGTGAGTGGGATAACAAGTAAATGCTGCTTGTGTGAAATGTCCCCATGAGCAATGCACCGCCCCTCGTGTTCCTGCACAAAATGTGAAACTGCACGGCAAGTGTTGACTCTAGCTAAGTCCACCTGCTTGGGAGGCACGGCGCCTCGCCAGAATCGCCTCTCTAGCAGCTTGGACCAAAACAGCATGGTCCCCGGTAGCATATGGAAAATCTGGTCCAAGTCCTCCCGCATCCTGAGAATCAAAGTGATCCTCTTGCACACTGGTAAGTTATTCTCTCTGAGATGTATGATGAGAGCATGAGGCGCTCCCAGGTGCGGGTAGCAGTGTATCCCATTGCATTCCCCTGAAGCCAAACCACGAGACTTGGTGACCCGCTGGAAGGCCCAAGTTCCATCCCCATCCTGATGATACTGCATATTGCGAAGCCTAGTGAACGATGCTGTGACCAATTATCCATATGTGCTGGGTACCTGCAAAAACTGATAGACAACCTGATTAAGCGTGTGGTATAGGCCTGATGTAAGCCTTATATGCAGTGGACAGCCACCTCCCCAAAGACTGGACGTGTTCTGCTGACCAGCCCGAGGCGGCTGCCATGAAAGCCGCCCCAATCCGGAAGGAAGGTCATATGACTCACCGGCTCGGCAGAGTGGGGAGGTAATGGGACCAGGCCTGGCCTTATATGATGACGTCAGGGAAACCTGACATCATCACCCCGAGCCCCCGATTCCTGCTGGTCGGGGGAAATCTCACAAGCCCCCGTGAGCTTGCAAGGCCTGGGAAGGAGGCAGCTATGCCAGGAGGCTGTCCCTTCCATCCCCAGCAATGGTGGAGTTGATTCCTGAGTATGAGTGTATCAAGAAGTTTAGGGAAAGCTAACAAGCAGCTGTCTACAATATGACAGTATCATTTATTTATTCTGAACTTTTCAAGGCAAATGGTGTTTATTCATTTCCTCAGTCTTGATGGTCCTTGTTACTATGTTTAAAAGAACAAGGTATCATTTCCCTTCTCTGCATTTCACTTGACTCAATACTTTCCCCTCCTCATTTTGGCTTTCACTTCCCCACATAGGTATTTTAATGATTGACAAAGAACAATCTACAGAGGCATCTCATTCCTAGTGATATAGAAAAGCAGTTAGCTGTGGTGCTTAGCAAAGCGTGCATTTGGACTGCTGGTGGAAGACAAGACAATGAGAAGGGAAGACATTCCAAGTCGTTGAAGGAACCACAAAAGGAACATGAGAAATAAGGTGAAAGAGGAGGTACAAATGGATTGGTGGCTCAAGTCATGCCACAGAAACAAAATAAATGAAGCCTGGCACCAATTCCTAAAATTAGAACACAACAATAGAAAGGCAATTACATCCTGATATGAGCTGCCTTTTAAAAAGAAAATTTCTCATGCAAAAGACATCATGTGTACACCACCTGTGTTTAAAAGTTGTATTATACTTGGGCATAACAAAGTTTCAAGAAAATTTAAGCACCCTTTAAAGATCACCTTATTTTGTTGTTTCTTAGTCAACAGCTCTCACATCCTTCAGCATGGCCCTGAAAACTGCAGTTGCAGCTTGATATACTTTGTGGCAACCTTCGAGTTCATAAAGATGTAGCTATTGGTACCACAAGTTCTCATCATAACAGCAGTTATATATGCATTTGCCTATGAGCTAGTAACATTCTGGAATTGCTTCCTGGAACTTTTATGTTCATGGGAGAAGCTGTTAATAATTCAGTAGGCTGGTGAACAGCTTTCACCTTGCACTTGTTAAGAGTGTAGCTGTGTACCTTTGGATTGTGCTTGATTGAATCTTCCAGGGACTGGCCAAATTAAAACAACAACCTCAAGGTATCATTGTTTAACATTTTGCTGCTGATACAATTGCCTGATTGTACATAGACTGTATAAATATTCCATCAAGGTTTTAGAATGCCTTTTCTACAATCAACACATAGGGTGCTTTAAATGTCAAGTGAGAAGACAGGGGCACTGGGGGAACATAATTGTAAATGCTGTAAATGCATGCACAATCAGTCAAGTGCTCCTGGTGGTTAAGCTGCTGGTAATTGTATCCCAGCCTAACCCAGCAGTAATTGTGCAGTTTTATCTTTTGCGTTCCTGTAAATTCCATCATTAAATACTAGCTTTCTAATTGCAACCTGGATGATGAGCTCTGTTGATTTAGAACTGAATTCAGTGCCCAAAGCCATTCACATTTGGATGGATGGAAAGGTCAATCAGTTGATATACCAAAAGGGACAAAGGATTACTTAACATAATAATAAATATGGTTCGTTTGCAAGCGCTTCCAAAACTTTGTGTGTTTTTCCTTATATTTAGTGGCATTTGTCAGCAATGATTGAAAACATGTTTTAGGATTGTATGGCAAAAATGTTTAAAAGGTAAACAGATTTCATTTACTGCCAAGCTTATTAAATGTTAGTCGTGCTGGGAATATTGGTCCATTCCGCACAACCCAAATAAGACATCCTGAGAATACCAAAAAAAAGTGTCTTGGGAAGGCACTCAGCACAGCCTTTTTCCCAAGAGGTCTTCAGGACACCTTATTTCCACTAAAGATATCGTTTTCTGAGGATGCTTCATAGCGGACTTTTTTTGGCCAAGTCATCTGCAAGATGTCTCCTGCTGTTCTATGAATAATACAGCTCTTGAGATGTCTTAATTCTCTCATGCAATCTCACAGCCTGCCCATGCCATTCTTCTGTTCCACTTTTGATTCTTCTGCTGACCCCCACTTAAGGTGGGTTCTCCACCCATCCACCATATTGTGAAGTTCACAAAGCAAGAATCCTCAAGGTCAAGAGCTAGCCTGGAAGGCGTGGAAACCAGGGATCTCATAGATATCTGGGACCAACCATCCATTCAGAGAGCCAACACAATATGGAGTCTTTTCAAAGGGTGGCTTGGGGTTGGTTCCCCTCCCTCAAACTGGTCTGCACCCCTGCATCAGAGGAGCTACTCTCCCACAACCTCTCCTCCATCAATGAGGAGGGCATTCAACCCAGCAGCTTCTCAGATCCAGGTAAGGAGGAGCACATCTCTCCATCTTATTTTAATGTTGCATGTTGGGGCCTCGCAACACACAGGAAATGTTGTTCCTTTTATTTTCCCAGGAGAAGGTCCTTCAAACAGCTCGTGGGCACAGGAGGTCACTGAGCCTGATGAATAGAATAGAATAGAATCTTTATTGGCCAAGTGTGATTGGACACACAAGGAATTTGTCTCCGGTGCATATGCTCTCAGTGTACAAAGAAGAAAATACATTTGTCAAGAATCATAGGGTACAACACTTAATGATTGTCATATAGGTCTAGTAAGCAATCAGGAAACAATCAATAGTAACGAAACCATAAAATGTAAAATCATAAAATAAAATGAAATAAAATGAAATAAAATGTAATGTCAGCACAGGCTATAGTCATACAGTCATAAGCGGGAGGAGATGGGTAATAAGAATGATGAAAAAAAGTAGTGCAGTAATTATATAATAAATATATAATAAATAGTTTAACATTATCGAGGAAATTATTTGTTTAACAGAGTGATGGCATTCGGGAAAAAACTGTTCTTATGTCTAGTTGTCTTGGTGTGCAGTGCTCTGTAGCGACGTTTAGAGGGTAAGAGTTGAAACAGTTTATGACCAGGATGCGAGGGGTCAGTAAATATTTTCACAGCCCTTTTTTTGACCCGTGCAGTATACAGGTCCTCAATGGAAGGCAGGTTAGCAGCAATTGTTTTTTCTGCAGTTCTGATTATTCTCTGAAGTCTGTGTCGATCTTGTTGGGTTGCAGAACCAAACCACACAGTTATAGAGGTGCAGATGACAGACTCAATGATTCCTCTGTAAAACTGTATCAGCAGCTCCTTGGGCAGTTTGAGCTTCCTGAGTTGGCGCAGAAAGAACATTCTTTGTTGTGCTTTTTTGATAACATTTTTGATGTTAGGTGACCATTTTAGGTCATGAGATATGATGGAGCCTAGAAATTTAAAGGTCTCTACTGTTGATACTGTGTTGTCTAGTATTGTGAGAGGAGGTAGGATGGGAGGGTTTCTCCTGAAATCCACCACCATTTCTACGGTTTTAAGTGTGTTCAGTTCTAGATTGTTCCAGTGGCACCACGAGGCTAGTTGTTCAACCTCCCGTCTGTATGTGGTTTCATCGTTGTCTCGAATGAGACCAATCACTGTTGTATCATCTGCAAACTTCAGTATTTTAACAGATGGATCGTTTGAGATGCAGTCATTGGTATACAGAGAGAAGAGAAGTGGTGAAAGTACACAGCCTTGGGGGGCCCCTGTGCTCATTTTACAGGTGTCTGATGTAATTTTTCCTAGCCTCACCTGCTGTTTCCTATCTGTTAGGAAGCTTGCGATCCATGATGATGATGCCATGCAGATTGAGGGACGGGCTGATGAAGGGGCACAAGAAGGTATGTTATATTCTCATGTGATGTCACATTAACTACAGAAACCTCAGTTCAGGTGAGACACACTGCAAGGGTAGCCAACCTCCTTGTGGAGGCTGGAGATCTCTTGGGGGCTGGAGATCTCTCATAGTCCCATGCTATGTCTTAGGGGGCAGGAGGGAAACCAGTTGCTGGATGCACTAGTGTTAAATTGAATTTGCTCACCAGTGCAGGAAAGGCCACTTGTAGACACTGTGGAATTATATGGAAGAACCACTCTTCAAACAATAACCAACACCTGTAGAAAGAAGTGTCTGTAAAAATTGCCCTCATTCCAGCTTGGGGTTGGGTTGCTGGTGTGGGGAAGGGAAAGTAAATGCTGGATGCTCTGGGTTTCAATCCAGCATCTGTCCAGGTGCTGGAACAGTCCCTTAAACACATTGTCCAATAATTTTGTCAATGTTGCCAACCTCCTGATAGAGGGTTCTGATCTCCTAGGGTCATAACTGTTTCCAGTGTGAACTGTTTGGGTGGAGGTGGCATGGGCGGTGGGAAGCTGTCCTGCACAAGAGAGGGGGAAACAAAACTTACCTTCTGGCCTGTGGTTCTGTCATTTCAGCTGGGCCACGACCTCCCATAAGGACACTATCTCCTCATGCATTCTGGCAGGGGTTCCCCCCACCCATGCCTCAAGGGTGTTGAAGAAATTCTTCTTCATTTTTTAAAAACTTGGTCCACCATAGATCTGGAGTCTGTGGGAAGCCGACCTCTAGCAGAGCACAGGCTAGCGCCCCGTCTGCCTGTTTACTGGGGAGATAGGTACTTTCCATGAGAAGGCTGCAATAAAACCAGCAACAGCAGATCCTCCAGCTCCAATTCTCAAAACAGTTCTCAAGAAGAAGAAGAAGAAGAAGAGTAGTTTGGATTTATACCCCCCTTTATCTCCTATAGGAGACTCCTATAGGAGATTGTAAGTGGCTTACAATCTCCTTTCCCTCCCCCCCACAACAAACACCTTGTGAGGTGGGTGGGGCTTAAAGAGCTCCGTAGAGCTGCGACTAGCCGAAGGTCACCCAACTGGCGTGTGCTGAAATGCACAGGCTAATCTAGTTAATCAGATAAATCTCCACAGCTCAAGTGGCAAAGAGGGGAACCAAACGGGGTTCTCCAGATTACAGTGCACCTGCTCTTAATTACTATGGCACTGCTGCTCTTAACCATGAAAATGCTCTTAACCATGAAGAATCAGTGAAAGTGGTGCCTGGCAAGGCAACAGGAAGCTGATTTGAAAAATATTTTTTAAGCTGGCAAAAATACACCTTTATGGATCAAAAATGCAGAAGCAAACTAGGAGGCACCTCTTTTTGAAATGTCCCCTGGACATTTTATTTTATTTAGGGTGCATGGAGTGAAAATAAGAAGTTGCTTCTTTTTAAGACATCCCACGGATGTCTCTTTTCTGCTGTGCAAAACAGACCAAAGTTTCTCATCCATTTGGACTCCATGAAAAAGAAACCAATGATCCAGTAAACTTGTTCTTAGTTCAACTATTTCTTATTTCTTTTCGTCGTTCTAAGTTATGATTATGAACAAAGCAAATATTAATTTCCAATTTTAAAATGTTATTAAAAAGCATTTTCCTCCTTTTTGTGAGGTTGGGGTGGTATAAAACGTCACTGAAAACATAAAACTGCAACAAGGTATAAAAACAGAATAGAAACTGCTAGAAACTCCCCCCCCCAACAGAGTCAGATTAGCCTTTTAGAGTCCACCAATGAGGCAAATGTGGCACACTTCCTCTGCAAGGCCAGCCTATGATAACAGTACATAACTGAGAAAGCCTTATTCTTTTACAGAGAATGAATACTTGCTGGGATTTGGAAAGTGCCAGTCACACAATCCAGCAATGAAGGAGTTAATTGTTGCATGCTAATTAGTTAGTGAGGTCAGAAGTCAGTGACCAGGTAATTGATACCTATTGGTTAAGCCGACTGGTATGAGATACATGCAGTCGCACACGTAGGCATTAGATATATATTCTTTGTTACACTCTGCACGTGCTCAGTAGCACTACTTTGTTAGCGATGTGATAGTCTAAGCAGTAAGCTGGCTGACGAGCTGGCTAGTTAGTAAGACATTTCTTGTTTTATCTCTCAAATTACCTTACCCTTATTCTTAGTAAGTAAACTTTATTACAGTAAAAAGCAACTGTCTCTGCCTCCTTATTGCACTAACTCTGTTTTATAAGTAATATTACCTGACAATACTCAAAGGATACATAAACAGAAGGAACACTCAGGGAATATGAGTGGCACACAGGTTCGTATAAGAAGAGGCAATTCAGATATATGGACCATATGTCATGAGAGACTTTAAAGGTAATGGCTGATACACTTATTATTAACTCCTCATGGCTACAAAACCTTTGGTGCAAAGGAAAGTTTAAAACTCAGTCCAATTCTTAATGCCAAATTTTGAACCAAAGAGAGATTAGTTATGGTGAAGATCAGTTCCAATTATGATCTTGAATCCTCAGTGCTAAACACCTCTTTTGATACTACTGGTAAAGATCTATTATGCCATTTGTGACAAAATATAACATAATAGCCTCATTAAGCTGTTATCTTTGAAAGGCTATAAAACAATAGTTAATATAAAACTAAATGGCATTATTAGGTTGTTATTAACTGCTATAATGATCAATTAACTATAATTAAATCCATCTTGTTCAATTAATTTTATCAAAGGACCAATAGTTTATTCTTCTGCAGCTCAAACCTTTGTAATAATTACTTATGGGAAATAATAATTTTAAAAAGTCCACACACACTGGGTTTGCATTTAAAGAAAGATTACACTTATTTCCAAAGACCATTTTGGAATATTGCAGTGCATGAAAACAAAAGACATAAATGGGAAATGCAAACCCCAATAGCCATAACATAAAGTGTATTTAAAAATATTTGTCTTGAATAGGATCCCAGCAGTGTAAGGAAGATGAATTTGATGTATGTTGCACATATTTGGAACATACAGTGATACATAAGGCAAAATTCAGAGATAGATACACTATTAAATCCCACTGGAAAAAAATCACTTATTCTTAACAAAGTGTGAATAGGATTTAAACACTAATAATGTATTAGATTCAAGAGACATCAATGAGACAAGAATCTAACTTCCTTCAGACTGTGCCTAAGGTAGGAAAAAATGTTAAGAACTTGACTGAACAAAGGGAGACTGTTAAGGGAGTGACTTGGTCAATTGTTCTTAAAAACCACATCCTAAATATTTTTAATGGATCAGGAATGTGGATTCAGAAATTAACTAATCAAAATCTGAATCAAATCTATCCTTTGCATTATCTGAAATAGAGATGTGCATTCAAGAAAGATGAGCTGGAAAAAATGAAGATATAATGTATTGTCAAAGGCTTTCACAGCCAGAATCACTGGGGTGTTGTGTGGTTTCCAGGCTGCATGGCCGTGTTCTAGTAGCATTTTCTCCTAACATTTCGCCTGCATCTGTGTCTGGCATCTTCAGAGGATCTGATGGTAGTAAAGCAAGTGGAGTATATAAACCTCTGGAATGTCCAGGGTGGGAGAAAGAACCATTTGCCTGTTAACAAGTGTAAAGGGTGCAATTAGCAAGCATGATTTGCATGTGTTGGGTGGGATCCACCTATTTAGCATGTGAATAATCATGAAGATAGCATAATCAATTAGTGAGGGCATCTGCATTGTAGTAGTCTGGCAAAACCCCAGAAAGATTTCCTGTAGGCTATAATAGTCAGTTTGGGCGGGGCGGGGTTACATATAGCTCTCTCACTGGGTTAAGATTTTATAACCAGGAACATGTAAACTGAATGACCTTGCAAAGATAAATCCTAAGGAAAAGCATCCAGCAACTGGAAGCCGTGCACTATATACAGTAGTCAGCAAGCTTCCCTCCCCCCTTTTTTTCCACCATGTATCAAGAAAGCAGAAAAACAAATGTGAAATTCTTAGAAATTGAAATATTTCAGTGATTTTCACTTTTATTTCTTACTGATGGTCAGGCAGTTCTAAAAACCAACAAATTTGGGGAGGGGGGTATAAGCTTGAAAGCTCATACTCCAAAAAAACTCGTCGGTTTTTAAAGCGCTACTGCCCTTAGGGGTAAGAAAACTGGGCACCAGGCTGAGTTGTAGGGGAGCCAGGGCATCCAGCTGAGCGGCAGGAGTCCGCTTAGAGGGTGACTATCAATTTAACATGTCTAATGGCAAGTAGCAATTAATTTACTTTGCAGAATGGTTAGAAAATCTGATAACCTCACATCATATTCTCATCTACATCTTTATAGAATGAATATTCTAAAATAAAGACTACATGTGAAAAAGAAACAAAAATATTGAAAGTAAAGGCATCTATTCGTATCTTAGAAACCACTTTTGAAATTTTCTGTTAAAAAGGAGTATATGTGTGTGATAAACTGGGACAGCTAAAAGTGGTGAGTGTTTATGATAAATTGTGATAGTTATGTTGTCTAATCCATTGTCACTGCTCTGAATGGCTTGCACATATGATAACACAATGGTTGAGAGAATGGTCGTTCTTGAAGGCTAGTATAGCAAGTGATAGGAGTCTGCCAGCTTCCATGGTAGATCATAAGTACATTTTGATAAGCTTCAGCTTTCACGAGCAATGTTCACCTCTGGCAACTGTCACTGGACATGTCAGGAGACAGGACATTTCTTGGTCAGTCTTTGCCAGGAGGTAGAATGTCCTGGAGATGGCCCAGTTCTAAATAAAGATCTACACCATTGATGTGAGAAATGCCACTACACTGAGGGCTCTGTAACGATTAATACAGTGGGTAGGTACGGTGTCTTCTATGGTAGCTTTTTAAGGTTGTACAAGACTCCCCAAAATTTGCAATTATACTCAAACTGCTTAAATTGCTCTTCAAGTGAAAAATGAACAATATCCAAAAGAGCATTAGAAGGATTTCTTCTGAACTACCGCACTCCTCATCATAAATCTACATCTTATAGGGCCTTTCCCCACTTACCTTAAGCCCCGCGCTACTTGAGCAGAGTAGCGTGGGGTCCCCCGGCACTCTCCACGACAGGGGCGGCGACAGTGCAGCCGCCCCAACGCTGCCGCTGTCGTGCCCCCTCAGCGCACGGCATCCCAGGCGCTCTTCTTAAGGGGATGGAAGAGAGTGGGGAAAGGCCCATAGTCAAACTGCCTCTTCTTACAGCACGTATGTTGGGGCTTCTTGGAAGTGGCATTAGCCCTTTCTAGGCAGCATAAATAAAAAGTCTTCCAGATTTTTTAAAAAGAACTGCTTTGACTTTTTTTTGTCCACATAGCATGGACAAAAAAAAGCATTTCCAAGGAAAGTAGTTCTTTCCCCCCACCTGCTCCACCCCCAACTAGCTCTCACGTCCGTCTTTACCCCAGCTCACCCCTATCATTTTCTCCCTCTTGTAATTTGGGTCACCCGCCAGTCAATGAAGATTTCCCTTGGAGGTTTCCTCTGATTGCAGCTCATCCACCTGATAGTTCACTGTATAAAATATATGAATAAAGTTAGTTTGGACTGGTGATCCTACACACATGTCGTTTTTCCTTTTTTTTTTTTTTGAGTGAGGAGTCTTTGAAGCCAAGATAACATGATATGAGAATCTGAAATATGTGCATATTTTGAGTCATCATAGCTTCAAAGACACCTCCCTCAAAAAAGAAAAAGGAAATATAAGTGAACAGGATTGCCAGTTCAAACTAACTTTATTTATATACTTTATACAGTGAAGTCACAGGCGGATGAGCTGTAAGCAGAGGAAACCTCTGAGGGAAACCTTCACCAAATGGTGGGCAGCCATTTAGAATGAGATTTCACAAGTGGGACAATCACAAGCGAGAGAAAATGGCGGGCATGAGCTGCGGTGAAAATGAAAGTAAGAGCTGTTAGAAATCAGGCAGGGAAAATAAGATGTTTCCTGCTTTCTGCACAGCAAGCAGGAAATGTTTTCAACCCATCTTGAGGAAAGAAGATTGCTAGTTTAATATTTTCTAAAAACGCTGGGTTGAGCAGAAATAAAATGTCCTGAAGGCGTCTTTGGGGAAAAGCTGTGCAGAGTTCTTCCCCCAAATGCTTCTTCTAATGTTGTCAAAATGTTTTATTTGTGCAGTGCATCAAGGGGTTTTTCAAGTTCTGTTGTAGTGATAAGCACCATTGGACAATGGCTTTCCCTATATGGGGTGATGAAGGGAAGTAACACTTACTTTACCTGAAACAGTCACATGGAACAGAATGTCACATCATACTACAACTGACAGCAAGAACCTGAAGTATATCATTTGATCTATTAGACACTGTGCTTCATAGTGAAGACTACATCTGATTGATGCAATTCTGCTACTTCTATCAGAGCTGCATAACACCTTTTGCTTGATTTTGAATAGACTTCACATTATTGATGTGACTTCCAAGCAAGTGCCACTCAGTGGTTTCACAATAAGTTGGACATATTTTCTTTCAGTTTCTGCCACCAGAACTGAGCATGCCAAAAACAGAACTAGATTCCTTCAATGATGATGCTCCATCTGAAATGATCAGAATGACAGACAAAGGGTACGAAGGTAGCTCAGTGGTTCAATATATATAGTCTTACTTGAACCCCTTTCTTTTGTCCCTTTACGCTGGCACAATTTTGGCCATGGCAAACCATTCCTTAATGTCCATGTTGCTTTCCTTCAGCATTCTCAACAAGAGCTCCATAACCCTTCTCTAGCTGATTCATGAACTGCCCTGAATCCTAAGAATGTTCTCTTTCACAAATTCTGCTTCCATTGTCATCTGCAAATCTCATTCTAAATGACATCTTTTCAGAGTATCTTACATCAGGCTTGCAATGTAAATGACAAATCAATATTTAGCTTTGTCTAGCCTGTTATATGTCTTTTCTAACACTGTTGGCCATAAAGGTGATAGTTCACTCTGAATGGTTTTCCTACAGTAGTGATCATTATAGTCCTTTTAAGAAATATGCTGCAAATGCTTACTTATTACCTCATCATATTTGTCAAACTGCAGTACAAGACCCAGGAAATTTCCACTGTTTTCTGTTAAGAGCTTGTCTAAAGATGCCAGGAATTCAAAGTTGTGTGATACCAAGGACACTTTAATAGCCATTAGGCATTCAAGCACATCCCTCCAATTCTTAATTTCTTGGTTTATAGTCTGCTGATGTTCTGTATCAATGCACTTGTTTGATCTAAACCTGGATTCATTTTCAGTCCACTTGCAGTATGCAGTCAAATGGCTGAATGACTTTTTATGCTGTTTTAGAATATCACTTAAGTGTTTCCCATCACTAGTTCTGGTACTCCTAATAGAAGAAGTAGATGTAGCACCTCTTCAAAATATTTTGCAGCAGAAGTAAAAACAAAACAAAAAATTCATCAGTACTTTTTAGAATATATAAGCCAGCTGTTTTTTTCCTGTATCCAACTGTTATCTAAAACTCTTTCATCAAAAGGTTATGAGAAATTAAAAAGCCATATTCTCAATTTCACTTGGCCCATTGGAAATTATACCTACAAAAGAAGGCTGAATTACCTGTGTCCACAATATAAAATCAGCAGTACCACTACTCAGGCTGCAATCCTAAAAACACTTGCCTGGGAGCAGGCTCCAGTGAAAACAGTGGGACTTACTTCCGAGTAGGACTGCTTACGATGGCTCCCTAAGTGTGGTCTAATGTGGTTCCTTCTGTAGCACCATTTGATCAGAGGCTGAATTCATACCATCTTCTCAATTCATGGAAACTGGATCTTTTCCACTGTCTTCTCTGAGCACTTCCACATTCACATTGCTGCCATATAAAGAACCCACTGTTTCAGCAGGTTGAAAGAACATGTGTATACTACCTGCATTTTTCCCTGCAATTTGGCTATTGCTGCACTGTGTTTTCTGTTCTGAGTCTTTTAAGAAAGCATTTTCACAAATACAATAGTAGTATGTGGTTACTTCAGTTCTATATATCAGGAAAATTACTACTTTTAGTGTTGAAAAGAAAAGCAGCAAAATTTCACGGGCACTAAAGCAACCAAACAGACCATATGTAACTCACTCACACAACTCTACAATGCAATAACTGAGACAGAATAAAAGTGTGCGGCTGGAAATTGAATCTCTAAAATGAGACTGAAAAAGAGGGACAAGAGGTTCAGGACCTCAGAAAAGAAAATGTTGCGAAAGAAAATTCACAAAATTGAGTTCTTAAACTGAAGCATCTTCAAGAATGTTCTTGATGTAACTAATTTTCTGCTGTATTATCACTAGTCTCCACTTCCAAACAGGCCCTGCTTCCTCAGCCCACCAAATCAGCACTTATGCTCCATAGCTGCCTAGCCCTTGCTGTCAGATGGTGCTTTCTGATCAGTTTATTATATAATTAGTTAATTATATAGCCTGATATCTCTATGAGATTGTTCTGGCGTTCATACTAGTATCTGCTGAAGAGTGGCCTTCAAGAATGAGCTGCTGGCTGTGTCTGCCCAAGATCAATGAAAAAGGAGTTATGGAACTTTCTAAGAGCAAAGTCATCCAGATTAGATGGAACACTTGTGTGTGCATGGCACATGGAACAGAAGTGTAAAGGCTATATTGCGAAAACTCCATGTATTCTTAGCTATAGTTTCAATAAGGAATCTAAGGTAGGAAAGACATGATATTGCCCCAGAAATGTATAATAAATCCTCAATTCTTGTCAACAACCTAGTTTATCTCCTATCATTTCCCATCTGGAGCCACAATAAAAGGCAAAGGAAGCATGCAATTGTCCCTGCCTATGTATATCATGAATTCAAACCCTTAGCTGAGTGCCTTGGGGAAACACTGAGGGATAGTAGGGCTCAATGCTAGAGGGAAGTGTGAACAGGGTTGTACATTAACAGCAGAACTGAGAATCATAGGAACCGATGAAGCTGCCTTATACCAAATTGTCAGTTCTTGAAGATAAGCATCATCAATTCTGACTAGCAGCAGCTCTCTAGGGTCACATCAGCTTTCCCAGAATCAAAGATCCTTTTAATTAAACCTGAACCTGAGAACTTCTGAATATCCAGCATATGAGTTACCACTGATCCACAATCCCTCTCCATCTCAATTGTTGGCAAGACCTTCAAAGCTGAACTAGAATGCCTGTCATGTGCTATTGGCTTCACTACATGTTGCCCAGAAGTCTCTAAATTTGAGAGCTGTGCCTTAGAAAACATTCTTTCAATAATTCTCACAATATGTCAAGGGCATATATTCAAAAGAGACTCGAAGAATTATTTGTCAATAGAATCCCTCATTTGTCAACCATTTACAGGAAAGATTGGATACTTTCAGGAAGTTAGTATAATCTGAAAAAAATGCTTTGCTTGAGGGTTCTAGAGTACTGTTAAAAGCTATCATTCTCTGTATATTCTTAACCTTTTCTTTCTCACCAAAGAAAAAGACACTTGTATTTATGGCATTTCTTAAAGTGTGAAGTTTCCCCTAGGTTATGAGATTGTTAGCCTATCTGACATTCCATTCATCTGTGGAAAAAGCCTACAATAAAAATAATACTACACACACACATTCTTCAAGTTAATCACATCAACTGAACATGCAGAAACAGCCATAGTGAGAAATAAAAAAAAAAATCAAGAGAAGGATTTTCATTTGCAATTTCTTCTTGGCACTATGAGGTTTAATGCCCAGATAATATTGTAGCATAATTCTTACAAATGATAATGCCCATCAAGCTGGATAACATGTCACAGTGTTCCTGCATATTTCTTGTATATTCATCAAAAACATTATCTTGTAGCTGAAGTTCTCATCTTGGCGCTTCAGTCTTAAAACAACCAGCTGCTCTGAGTAGCCCCTTGCTTTTTTTAAGCTTGGTTAAACGATCTTCTTTGATTGTTCCAATTTGATCTTGATGCACAACCAGAATGTATTCACTTTAATTTACCAACCCACTTAAAACACTGCTTAATTACAGAAGGGCTGCAAATTAATTATGATAATTGATATAATTATGTACTAACCCATGGCATTACATGAGAGTTAGCAAAGCACATGAGAGTTAGCAAAGCACAGGGGCTATGGGACTGAGCAGGGAATCAGAAAGTCCCTGGGTGAAATCTCATCTCTGACATAGACTCAAGCAGGACTTGTTTGTCATCCTCAGTTTCCTATCTGCAATTATGCTGACCTGCCTCATGGTACTGTTACAAAAGTTACTAAAATAGCGCCTGTGATGTTCACCAAACATTCTGAAATGTTATGTAAATGGCTGCTAATTATTAAATGTACAAGTCTCAAACTGATTTTAAGAGCTGTGAAGGCAATGACTGGTCTACAATAATTGGATAAACGTGATGACATCACATAATCATATGCAGTAGGTAGAGAATGTCGTTTTTGATGGTACAAAATATTTGTCATCAAAAACGTTTCCACTGTTAAGTGAGAACAACTGTGTGTTATCGTCACCCGGATTTGCAATTCTCTTAAGATTAGTTCCACCAGTTCAAAAAGAATGAGCAGAGTTAGCCCCAGGTCACAAAAACATGAATTGATTTTGTATGAATATTTTGTTGTGTTGTGCATGTTGGTGCTCAAAAGGATGCATATCAGCACATCTAAAATCAAGAACTGCTAGTCATTTCAGTTTAATGGTGCAAGGAAAGACAGGTTGCTTGTCACTGATATGCTGTTACATAATATGTTGTCAGAAGAAATAATTAACCATCTACATATATATATTTGTACCTGTGAGGGTAGCCCAGTGCATATAAACATAATCTTTGGTATGTGAAAATGTTGTAAACATCTATCCCATGAGACATTCATGCTCAGTAATGTCCACTGGAAGGAAAAATATTTATTACAACTACAAAGATGCAGTGACTTAATAACCAAGCAGGAACCTTCTAAAGAAAATAATCAATCATTTGTAGTTTTAAATTAAATCACCGTTAACATTTTAAAATGAGAAAATAATATTTTCATTCAATTGAAGATTATGTTAGTACATTTTTCTTGCAAATTAATGCCTTATAATTTTAATAAGAGATTTCTACTAATGACAATCAGTGATGGAGAAAGGCACGTGACTTCCAGTCTCAATCTTATCCAAAACTGGAGTTTGAAAATTAATAATATCAGTCTGACATATCTCAGTGTACTTATTGGATCTGTAGAGGAATCTGATTAATGGAATTCACTATAGCATTCTCATGCCAGATGACAAGAAGGATGGATATGATGCAATGTGTTTTGTGTCTTCACGTTATGCTGTAATCAGCAGTGCAACACTGTGGACTGTTGCAGGCATCATAATGGATCCCTGCAAACGGTGTTTTCAAACCAGCCCGCCCTGCACTGTTTTGGTGTGCTCTCCCGTGCTACCATAGCTTTGGGGCAATGGGCCCTTCTGAGTTTGGATGCTGCAGAGATGTGCAGCACCCAACCACCAGCATGTTTATTAATTATTATTTATTAAATTTAATAGACCGCCCTACCCCTGAAGAGCTCAGGGCGGTGTACAATAAAACCAACAAGTAGCGATAAAACATAATTCAACAATATAAATCAAAAGTGCATTAAAATCCGTTAAAACAGTAGCAACATCATAACTCAGATGAACCATATTTAGGATGGCGTCCGAACCCCAAACTCTCTACCTCCTGCCCCCATGGGAGGGGATCGGCAGATCACCACAGATGGTAACCAGATGGTACATGGGACATCAGGAGGGGGCGGACAATCCACGGCTGGCCTCCCCAAAGGCCCGGTGGAACAGCTCTGTTTTGCAGGCCCTGCAGAACTCACCAAGGTCCCACAGGGCCCTAACAGCTGGAGGAAGAGCATTCCACCAGGCAGGGGCCAGGGCCAAGAAAGCCCTGGCCTGTGTAGAGGTCAGCCGCTGGGGACCACCAATAAATTTGCCTCTGCAGAATGCAGAGGATGAAGTGGGACATATGGGGCAAGGTGGTCTCGTAGGTATAAGGGCCCCAGGCTGCAAAGGGCCTTAAAGGTCAACACAAACACCTTGAAGACCTTGAAGGGGAGATGTGGTCCCAAACTGAGCAACCCGTGAGGAAGCAGGCTGCCGCATGTTGGACCAGCTTCAATTTCCAGATCAGCCACAAGGGAAGGTCCATGTAGAGCGACTTACAATAGTCTAACCTGGAGGTGACCATTGCATGGATCACTGTGGCCAGGTCAGCCTGGGAGAGGTAGGGGGCCAGCCACCAGGCCTGATGAAGGTGAAAGAAAGCAACCTGGGAAACATGGGCCACCTAGGTCTCCATATAGAGAGAGATGAATCCAGGTGGACCCCCAGGTTGCGAGCTGAAGAGGTCAGTGTAAGA
Source organism: Sphaerodactylus townsendi (assembly GCF_021028975.2). Classification (NCBI taxonomy): domain Eukaryota; kingdom Metazoa; phylum Chordata; class Lepidosauria; order Squamata; family Sphaerodactylidae; genus Sphaerodactylus; species Sphaerodactylus townsendi. Next base: position 146,287,195 of record NC_059425.1, on the reverse strand, counting down.
GAGACCCCTTCCAGCACCAGTGGCTGGAAATCCATGATCCCCCCTCCCACGACCCAGCCAGAGGATCTCCATCTTTGATGGATTAAGTTTTAACCTGTTCTGCTTCAACCAACCAGCGACCGCCTCCAAACAATGCTGTAGAGCCACAGGGGCAGAGGCCACTCCCCCTCCATCGACAGAATGAGCTGAGTGTCATCTGCATATTGATGACAAATCAGCCCAAAACTCCGCACCAGCTGAGCAAGGGGTCGCATATAGGTGTTAAATAAGAACAGGGACAGCAAGGCCCCCTGAGGAACACTGCAATGAAGCGGGCACCTCTGGGAAGCCTGATCCCATGCCATGCTAACTCTGTCACCGGAGAAATTAGGCAATCCACTGAAGGACAGTGCCCCGCACCCCAAAGACGGCCAAGTAGTGGGCCAAAAGGTCATGGTCGACCACATCAAATGCTGCGGTAAGGTCTAGTAACACCAGCAGCGCCCATCCGCCCTGGTCAAATTGCATGTGGAGTATCTGTGACGGTGACGAGGACGGTCTCCGTCCCATGCCCAGTACGGAAGCCAGACTGGAAGGGATCGATCTACTGGAAGGGATGTTTGCTCTTACTGCTGATGTAGGTGCCCTTTCGCCAGCGGGCTGGGTACCCCGGCAGCGCAAGCCTGCCTTGCTCCCACAACCCATTTTGCCCCCCTCTCAGATTGGGCTGTAAATAAAATATATTGTCACCATCATGAAAAAAAGATAAAGACTGGTGAGATAATTTGTCCTAGCTGAGGAATAAATATCAAATAATCACATTTTACTTCTTAGAGTGTTTTATAATTATGCTTAACTTGCCTTTGAGCATATGAAATACCCTGTTCATATACTACATATGCATGTTCAACATTTTGTACATACATGCATACATCTGTTTGTAAGAAAGTGGTAACTCACAAATGAAACCAGGGATAAGTCCTGGATACAGGGGCGTAATGCCCATTGGGCAAGGTGGGCAGGTGCCCAGGGCATCACCTTGTGGGGGGCATCAAAATACAGGGTTCGTTTTTGGGAATTTTTAGTGGTTTTCCATTTTTTGGCCTGCAGGGGGTGCAGTTTTTAGGCTAGTGGCACCAAATTTTCAGCGTATCATCAGGAGGGTGTCCTTATGCTACCCCCCCAGGTTTGGCGAGGTTTGGTTCAAGGAGACCAAAGTTATGGACCCTCAAAACTGTAGCTCCCATCTCCTATTAGCTCCCATTGGAAACAATGGGGGATGGGGCACCCCCTTTGGGAGTCCATAATTTTGGACTCCTTGAACAAAAACTCACCAAACTTGGGGAGTAGCATAAGGACAGTCTCCTGATAATACGCTGAAATTTTGGTGCTGATATGTCAAAAAATGCACCCCTACCAGGCACCAATGTCCTGGTGCAAAAAAAAATTTGGTCGTGGTGGAGTGGCCGCCCATGGGGGGGCGGGCATCCAACTCAGGTTTTGCCCAGGGCTACAGTTTGCCCAGGGCTGCCTCGTTACGCCCCTGCCTGGATAACTGTGGAGTATAATTCACATGCATTGAATGTAACATGAAAATTATCCCATACATGTATAAAGAAAAATTAAGTAACCTGCACACAGATTATACACAAGTTCACTGGACTTGTGAATAGGGCTTTAGTTATTGGGAACTGGTACAGCATATTAACTAACAGTGCAATCCTAAGAAGATCTACTGTGTTGAGGACAGTGTTCTTAGGATTGCGCTCTATGAGAATGAGCTATGATCCAAGGAACAAAATTCAGATCTAATCTAACACAGGCTCAGTAGTTGGACTTCTGTAAGCAGTTCTCTCTCTCTCTCTCTCTCTCTCTCTCTCTCTCTCTCTCTCTCTCTGCTTCAGTCTGTTATCTGCAAACTCAAGCTAATCATCTTGCCTATCTCCAAGCTTCTTCAAGGAATGCAATAATGTCACATGAGTGCTTTGAAAAGTGCTATAAGAATTCTAATGTTTCATTTTTTTAATGAAAGAGAAAGTTGAAGAAGGGCTTGGATAAAACAAATTATCATTCTGGTCAATTGTGGTGAACTTTGTAGAGTACTGAACTGGGAAGAACAGAGCTTGAAACCCATTTGAACCATAAAATCCCAATTCATCTACTCTTTCTCAGCCTAACCTTCCTCACAATTTTGTTGACAGTACAAAACAGAGAAGGGCAAAACTATGTTTTGCCACCCTGAGTTCCCTGAAGGAAGGTTGGAGTAAAAATTCAATACATAGATTCCGGATTAAGGACTGCTTTGAGCCGTAAGTGTAAAAACTCCCTTTATCAATCTTGTTTCAACTGCGACAGGCTAAGATGGATGAAATGAATACAAATGTCCCATGTTCCTTCTACAAGGGTGTTGCTGACAGCAGCAAAGACACTGAATTTATTAGGAGGAAAATTACAAGTTAATTAGAAAAAAATAATAAAAAAAACAAGAGGCAGAATTTGGCCATAACTCAGCACTTTGAAATCTTGGGATTTTGATTGGAGAGTTCAGGAAGTTAAATCTGTTCTATTAAAACAAGAGGACCGTGGAAGTGATTAATTTTATCTAGAAGATGCTGACTGTAACTTATGAGAGAGTGTCAAAATGATCTCCTTTTCTAACAGAGGTGGAATACCAAGTAACAGTTTAAAACTGCGTATTAGGAAAAATATTTCTAATAAAATTAGGACTCAACCATTCAACTTGTTGACTTCTTAATTCATGGAACATGGGATCAATAGAGAATGTAGTAGATTGGCTACTGTCAAAAAAGTTAAATTTGAAAGACTATTTGCATCACTGGAATGACTTCCAGATGATGGCTTCTTCACAGTTATCAAATTTTGCTTAAAGATACCTGCAAGCCCAAGAATACAGCCTTTTAATTTTTGTATTTCAACTGCTGATTTTTGACACATGTATAAATTATTTCTCTGCCTTCCACTTTTGGCATTTGAGAAGGCTTTGAGGGGAATGGGACAAGAGCACCTTGTACCACCAGGGTGTGGGCCTGATCATGATTGGATAAATTTTTAAATCAAGACCTCAAGGCTCTCAAATGTCACTGTTCCTGGTCAGACGCAGGGACCTCTTGTTGTGCCCTAACTCTCTCCCTGAACCATGGTCCCTAGCTCAAAATGGCAACTGTTTGACTACTATTTGCCTGTGTATGAGGAATACAAAAATTGTCAAGAGGGGGAAAAAAACCAAAAATGTTTTTATTCATATATTTTATTTAATTATTTATCCTGCCCATTCTCAACCAGAGTTCATTCATGGATCTTCTACCATCCCATTAGCTGATGTTCAGGTTACAATTACAGGGAAATGTACCATGGAAGATGGCTCAATGAACACAGTAGAACCTGTTTCTAAGCTATGACTGGGACATATAACTCCTGCAAATCAGTTCCACATTTCTACACATTTTGATTTGCTGCTCAAGGTTATGATATGTCTATAAACAGAACTGTATATATGTACAAGGTAAGTAAGCTAAGTGTAGGATACTAAATTATGGAAATTTTGAATTATGAAATTTTGTTTTTAAAAAAGCCTTAAAAACACTAAATAACCTCTCTCTTTTTTTGTAGGTCTTGGGTCTTTTAAACTGGATTTAGTTTAGGGCCTTAGCAAGCCTTAGCAATCTGACCCTGCTTACAAGAACTGAGATTATATTTTGTTTCTTTTAAAGAATTGTCCCTTAACTGGCTTCCTTTTAGCCTAGGAATAAGTCTGTTGCTATGTTGCTATTATTTATTTTATTTACAAAATTTATCCTGCCTTTCTGCCCTCATGAGGGCTACCAAGGCAGCTAACCATTTAAAACCTACATGATAAACCCACATGTTAAAACAATTAAAAACCATACTAGCGGTACCCAGTCACAAGTTGCTGTGGGTTATTGTGGTGAAATGGGAAAGGAACAGACGCTGACCCTTCCCTCTCCCTCCGCTAGGGTGGGTGGGTCATATCCAGATGCTGGGCCCCCTTCCTCCCCTCCATTGCATGCCACCCCTCACTCTCTCCCCTCCCTCACTTCTCTTCCCTAACATGCCCCGCCTCCCCCTCCCTCCCTTCCCTCTCCCGCGTGTGTATGTATGTGTATGTGTTTCACTTCCAGTCGAGTTATTGCCTATGTACTGTTTTCACTGCTCATATCTGGCCATCTGAGTGAACATTCTAAGAGTACGAACATTTTAAGGGTGACAGTTACACACAGGCAGCTGCATGTCCTTCACCATGGAGCGCCAGGAAAAAGGTATTTTACCTGGGCCAGGTGTGAAATTTCAGGTATGTGAACATCTAAAAACACTCTCACCTGGCTGACTACAGTGGCTGGGAATTTTCAGAGGAATTGGCCCAGCAGTTACTGAGTTATACTATCACTAACAAATACACAGTTAGCTTTTTATATATATAGATTGCTGTTATCTGTGTCAGGTCTGCATCTTCAGACTAGAGGAAGCTTCCCATTCATTTGCAGACTGAGACAGATTTAAATACCATGTATAGAAAAATACAACTCACCAAATGTGCACCCTGTATTTCATTCCGTTATTCACTCGAACATCGGTGCTGACATTTCTAGCTTCTCCTCCACTGTTACATGCAAACTGGTACTGAATAAAAGAAAAAAGGAGCAGACAATGCATTGTAGTTGCAGAAGTTCAAGAAGACACATTTTTAAATGTGTGAATAAAGCTAAGTGAATTATGGAAAAGTGGGGACACAGGGTTGAATCCTGCACACAGATTCAGTTAACAGCAGCTTCTTCCTCTGGTGCAAAGAGCTTTCTGCTTATGTAAGAGGCTCCTCTGGTTTTTTTGGTATCAGGGATCAAACTCATGGTTCTCATGACAATGGTCCAGAGTTTCTTTGAGTGTATGGCCTTCACTTGCTTGTCACCTATGAGAGCAATACCATTCTGTATATGCAACACCAAATGCATGTACATAATACTTCACTTTTCACAGAAAGAAAAAGGTAAGTTGTTGAAAATGCCAGCCATAGATGCAGGCAAAGTGTTAGGAGCAAAAACTACCAGACCACAGCCACACAGCCCCATCAGACTCAGCTGGCTGTTGTGGGTTTTCTGGACTGTATGGCCATGGTCTGGTAGGGTTTGCTCCTAACATTTTGCTTACATCAATGGCTGGCATCTTCAGAGGCATGTCATAGTTAGGTGTGTTTTTCTCTGTGGCACAGGTAGGGTATGTTGTTATGCTTATGAAACTCTGGATCTTTATCATCGGTGTAAGAAGAAAATTGGAGAACAAAATTATGTCGTAAACAATTTAACAACATATTTTCTGAACAGACTCTAAAATATGCTAGGTCTAAAACAGCTACCATGGTGTAGTGGTAAAAATGTCAGACTACACTCTGGAAAACCAGGTTTGATTCCCCATTCCTCCACATGAAGCCTTCTGTGTGACCTTGGACTAGTCACAGTTCTCTCAGAACTCTCTCAGCCCCACTTGCCTCACAAGGTGCCTGTTGTATTTAGGGGGGGGGGGTGATAGAGAAAGGGAAGACAATTGTAAGTTGCTTTGAGACTCCTTAAGGTAGAGAAAAGTGTATAAAAACTAACTCTTTTTCTCCCATCCATCTACATCCATTTTGGAGGGAGGGGTAGGGAGGCTACTGTGGCAAGTGATAGCTGAAAATCTTCAGTGTCTGTGGGAATACTACATGTCACTCTTGGGGTCCTCTTGTTATTCTTTCTCATATGTTGATATTTACGCAACCTAAGAAATAATCTATAGTCAAATAGATTTTGCCAGCTGTTGAAAAGGTTAACATTTCTTACAGAATATACAATTTGGCAGCCTTTTCTGTAACAAAACAAGGTTTGCAAGAAAGACTACTTGCCATTCCTCTAGCCTTTTACATCTGTTCGTAATTAAGCCAATTTTAACAAAATATTCTGTACAACTTTTCTTGTTATCTCTGAATTGTTATAATTGCCACGAAACATTGTTTTACTAAGACAAACTTCTAATTGTGGGCAATGTTCAAACATATAAATGAAGACTTTGAACAGCAGTCCAGGAATCCTAGACATATATCACCCACATACCTTGGTAACTACTGCTACGCCATCAGAAGTATAACAGTAAAACAAGTTCCTTTGGTATTATCTTGGCAAGAAGAAACAACAAACTGTGTAGATTTCTTTTTTTAATTACCAAGGTTCTAAGCACTTAACAGAACACAGTGACACCTGATGAGAAAAATAAACTGTTTAGAATAGGAGTCTAAACAGTATCATAGCAGAAAATGTTAAAATATTACCTGTAAGATTCCATTCTTGACAGAAAGTTGAATAAAGCTTTGTCCAATGGTTGTTGGATTCTGCTCAATATAGAAAATAACTCCATGGAGGCCAGTGGTATGGAATTCTAAATGGATGTTGTTTTGTGGATGTAACTGAAAGCCATCAAATTCCACATAGGAATCTCCTTCATACTGAATGTAGCTAAAATCTATAAAACAGCAATAAAGAACACATATGGGTTACATATTGAAGATCTCTTGGGTAGGCGGGTATTTTTTAACAGCAGAAAGATGACAAACAGAACATAGGCTTACCGGTTGTTGTTGTTTTACCAGGCAGAGATCCTATGCATTCAATAACTCATAACAGGTAAAAACCAATATGTGGAACAGTTGAGGAATGAGGATTCTTTGATGGAGGCAAATTCCCCCAAGTTAATTTCTGTGTTTTATGCCACAGGAACAACATCAGCATGCTTAAGGTGAGGCAGATGCCAGGGTCCAGTGTTAATGGCAGGACGCACTGCTACTGACTATGCATATCCCCTGCTGTCCACCTACCCTTCCAGGGCCAGATTTATCTATAGTCTTGACAGGTTGAAGCCTAGGGCCTCAAAATCTAGAGGGCCTCCAGCCAACATGTATAATATTTTTGACACTGTCATAGACCTTTCTTACACTTGCTGTCATAACACACTGCCATCTCTAAATAACCTTTCAGTTAATTTCCTTGTGTAACCCTGAGTCCACTAGGGCAGCTAAAAAGATATTCCAAGAAGAAAAGGAACAGTCTTTTCAGATTACCTGAAGCTGCAGTTAGTTCCCCCCAGAAGGACTCCAACCTTGTTATAAACTGCATATTAATATTCTAGGTATGAGGATTTCTTATACCGATTGCTGGAAGGAGGGATTGTGTTTATATTAATTGACTGTATTTTTTAATTCCATTGTTTCTGCGTTTTATTCCATGTGCTGGTCACTCTTTAAATTTGGAGAGCATGTTGGCAAAGGAAGAAGGGAAGTGTGAAAAATCTGTAATTGAAGTTTAGGTGCTCAGGTTGCCAAAATTTGAGCACCACTGTTCTCATCTTTCAGAGAAGAGGGAGGTTGTCCCCTGACTTGTACAGTCAGTGACAGACTTTTCATTTTCTGGCCAGTCGTCTTATTACACAACAGGAAACTATTTAGATGATAAATGTCAACTGCAGTTGTCAAGTTTATCCATAGATGCATCTTCTTTCCAGACCATGAAGTTATGAAAATACTAGAATGAACGAATTATTAGACAACTTTAAACGGTAAGGTGACAAGTGTGAAGAAAGATATTTAATGTAAGAAGCAATTACTCAGATATTAGATTGTCAATCTTGAAGGCCCAAACTGAACACTAACTCCTTTTCCAGCTTTTGAGTCTTCTTTAAATAGGAAATTTAAGGCAAAATACAGTAATCTAGAGTGATTTTAGTTGACATGCTTGCATGATTGCCTAACTGAGAAAGTACAGTCATTACTCTATTTAAATTAATGCCAGCTTCTGAGATAATCCTATTGAAACCCTCTCAGTTCCTAACTTGGACAGTATCTCAAATCTAAGAGGAAGATTGACTTGGCTGTCCAGTGCAGTACTAAGCAGAATTGTAACCTTTTAAACCAATTGCATTGCCGCAGGGAAAAGGTGGCTGCCTTCTCCCCGGGGCAGAGGGGGAATGGAGGCGGCGCCCTGCTCTGTGCAGGGAACCCCCTCTGTGCAGGGAACCTTTTAAACCAATTGCATTGCCGCAGGGAAAAGGTGGCAGCCTTCTGTGGCAGAAGGGGAATGGCGGTGGCGCCCTGCTCTGTGCCGCTGGCTGCTGCATTTCCCACCCTCGACTTATACACGAGTCAATAAGTTCTCCCAGCTTCGTAAAAACGAAAGCTCTCGACTTAGCTTTAATTAATGTATACTACCTAGTACATACAGTACTATATTCTGTCCCACCAAAATATATACGTAGAATTTTGAATTCATCCATCGACACTTCCTCCCCCTCCAACCATCCTCCACCCCCACCCCAAACACCAAGGCACTATTTCCTACTTCATGGTGTTCTCTCTCTTCTGCTGAAGCACTACTGACTGCACTTAGATCTTTTGGAGGGAAAAGGTAAATAGTCAAGTTGTCCAGGGCTTCTCCTAGATTTTTCAAACCATTTTTTCACATTGCCTAGCTTTTCAGTATTTTTACTTGAAACAATGGTTATTATTTTATAATTGACATAAAGAAATGCTGGGCTCTTGCTGGGTGTCAGGTTAGCCGTGTGAGTTATTTCTCCTTCAAGGTTAGAGTATTATTCCTGGCATGTAGGCTCATTAAGACATTTTTATTTTCTTAACTGACTGTTTTTAATTGCATAGTTATATAACCATATCTTATCTGCCTTATTCAGCAAGCTGTGCTCTATCATAAGTATTTCAAGTATCTTATGAGCCGCTGAGCTGGCCTCATCTTAATTGGGCTTTCTTTTTTAACTGGGTCCTATTTTAACTGACTCTTATTTTGATTGACTAATTTTAAAAATTAACTGTTTTTAGTTGAATAGCTATATAACTGTTAAGAGTTGTGCTGCTTTAACTGTTTTATGAACTGGGACACAGTGTATTTTCATTTCATAGGAAGAACTATACAGAACTGGAATTGTGTCATTGCAAACTTTTCAGACATCACTTTTAAAAGCACAGTGGAAAGTAATTTCACCAGACTTGTTAAAAAAATAGCATTTCAAACATTTCATTCCTACATTTAGTACTCCACTATGCATGGTAGACATAAAAAAGAATAAAAGACTGCTCTTAGCCTGAATTTAACTGAGTCATCTTCAGTACATGACACTGAGGTTTGAATTTCTTTTGAAGTCATGTACTTTGTTTCCAGGCTTAAAAAGGAAGGGAGAAAAAAGCTCACAGGTTTTAACACATTTCATTCCACCTTTGACAGCAACAACAACTTTTAACTACAGATGCCAAATGACAGAAATGAGTAGAGACTAATTCTCTGTGGTTCCAGGCCTTCTCAACCCAGGGACTTGTTATTAAAAGAGCTCTCTGGATATGGCATCAAGGACGAAAAGGTTGAGCAAAGTACAGTCCACTGCTTTCTCTTACTATTTTGACGATGCAACCTTCCTGCCAACACCAGTCTCTCCAGCATCTAGGTGCTATCCATCAGTCACCACAGTATGGGCTGCATTAAGGCACTGGTTGATCCCTGGATAAAGAATGAGCATCCCTCCCCAAGCATGCTAATTTGCTTTCCGCTAACATTCTCTGAATATGAGCACATATCACTCCTGGAGATGAGTCAGCTTCTTTAACCCTGTAATCATCAGTTTGAAGCCCACAGGCACCACGGTGCCCAACATTGAGTTTCCTGATGTCAGTTTCCTTCTTTCTGAATGCAAACAGCCAGTCCTGGGGCAATTCCCCACGGGGGAATTCATCCTGGGATAGCCTCGGTAGGTTTCCTGGGACAATGGAGAACTCCCCACGGCTCCTTTGTCAAATTCGGGTCAGTTCCAGCCCTGCCCTGTGATACCCCCCTCATCCAGGGATTTTCAGAAACTGCCAGGAAGGTACATCTTTTCTGGCGATCCCAGGATGAGCACGGTATTGTGGGGAACCCGAGGTCATGCTTTCAGCCAATCACAGCACAGTGGCCTGGGCATGCACAGAATGGGAGACTCAAGGTGGGCAGGAATGCGCCTTTTAAAAATTTTTCTCCTTGCATACGAAACTACGACCATGCAACTAATAGGCATACGTTTGTGTGGTATTCTTGCTTTGTGAAGATGTAGCTACGTAGCCGTTATGGGGAAAAAACCAAAACAACAGGGAACATCCATTCATGTTCCCTCCCTAAAGCAACAGCCAATTGGGAACAAGGAGCAAATGAGCCGTGGAGCTGATCCCGGGCTCTGATCCTGGTTTCAACTCCAGACCTCGGCTGCTGTGGGGAGGGACAGACCAGGATCAAAAGGTACTGTACTTTATGGTCCCGGTCCAATCCCAAGATGATTTTCCTCGTGGGGAATTGACCCTGGTTTCCCTCTACCTCAGTGGAAATAGAACATGTTTTAGAAGAGCACAAGAGGTATTATCCATTCAGAAACATCTACATTCATTGTGACACTTGGAACCTCCTAATGTTTGTGATTGGTCCCAGTTCATATGTTGGCCGTTTCATGATTGGCCTTGCTCCTCCTCATGGCAACCATTTTGTGGTAGCAACCATAGAGGCATACCATGGGGGTGGTGGTGGAAGAGGACATTTTATTCAGGCCTCATTAGCCTCAGTCACATCACAGCTGCATTTTGGCCACCCACTTCCTCCCCCTTACAGGCCAGGCCAAGGCAAGCAGCGCCACCCTTGTCATCCTAGCTACTGGTCCTTTTGGTGCCCAACAGCTGGTGCACCCGAAGGGCAGCAGTCCTGCTGCAACAAGCAGGATGCAGGTGGCACTGCTGAGCATCTCTGCCTTGAGGTGTCTATATTGCCACCACCTGCTCAATGCTCAAGAGCTGTGCCCTCCAGGTCAGGCCTGGAAGGCTCCAGCCAGTGACTCCCACAGCCCCTGCCAGTAGAGATGCAGGAAGAGCTCAGTGGGGTGCATCTTTAAAGTGGCCAGGTAAGAGGGGCCCCCATTGAAGTGGGCAGCAATTTTGTCGGGGTATGGCTACAGAAAATGGCATCCAGGGGGCGCAATTTCAGTGCTTGCTCTGGACGCCATTTTCTCTAGGTACACCCCTGGCAACCACCAACCATTTTCAAAGTCTGAAGTACCTGCTTTGTACAGTAGTGTGACATAGATAAATTGTTTTCTTGATATACTTTAAGTAAGACTTCACTGGCTTGAACAGAATATTATCTGGAATAAAAAAGAACTTTGTAATAATCCAGACACATGATATGGAGCTGAACTGCAGCACTTATGCAACATTCACAAAATGAACAAACTTTCTTTCTAATTCATCAAATCAGCAATCTGATCATCCAGTTCATATTACTGACTCGCTATGATTCTGTGCCTCTTTCACCTAACTCATCATAAAAGACTTTTGATTCTTTCATCTCAGTCTGAAGGCAGCTCAGTACTGTACACATATTATTTCATAAACTGTACACATATTATTTCATGATCTTGGTATAAAGAATTACTCATACCACTGACAATTTCACACAGAAGGAAGTTTCTCTTGTGATTTTCTAAATCAGGGAGATTTTATTAGTTAGAAGACTGAGCACAGAATGCAGCAGGCTTATTACAAGAAGACTCGCAAAGACAACAGGTTATGAGTTTCATATAGAGCAGTGGTTCTCAACCTCGAGGATGGGACCCCTTTGGGGGGGTCGAACGACCCTTTCACAGGGGTCGCCTAAGACTCTCTGCATCAGTGTTCTCCATCTGTAAAATGGATACATGTTAGGGTTGGGGGTCACCACAACATGAGGAGCTTTATTAAAGGGTTGCGGCATTAGGAAGGTTGAGAACCACTGATATAGAGGGAATGCATACTGTAAGGCTATAGTTACCACACAACTAAAACCTGCAAATTTTAGGAACACTGTACTTTTGATGTAAATTGCAGCTCATAGTGAATTGCAGCTCTTGATGTAAACTGCAGCTCATAGTGAATTCATAACTGTGAAAAATGATTTAGTGTGTATATTTTTTCTATTGTATGTATTTATTTCAGAGATTTTACACTGGCATTCTGGAGCATTAATTATAATTTAGTTTTGTATTTATCTTAATGGAAAGCCACTTGTCACTCAAAATGTGTTACATTTCCAGAGACTCTTGAAACAATTAATCATATGTATTCTACCATTACTTATGTTTTGTGCTTTACTCTGTTTAAGTGTAACCGTGTTGGCAGACTGTACAAATTAGGAAGAAAATGTGATTAATTCATAACTGTTCAAGGGCATTAGTTATTTTTCAGATGAGACATTTTTACATACTTCACAAATAAATTTTAGCTTTTACTAATTTATCAAACCTACTTGATGTTAACTCTGAAGCCACTATCAAGACTATACCTTGGTCATACATACAGTTAAAATAAACTACATTTTGACATTATGACTGAGCTGAGCAAAAGTGAAAAAGAGTGAGTTTTCTTCCCCACTCTTCTCTATCTTAAGGAGTGTCAAAGCAGCTTACAATCACCTTCCCTTACTCTCCATACAACAAGTACCTTGTGAGGTAGGTGGGGCTGAGAGTTCAGATGAAACTGTGACTGGCCCAGGGTCACCCAACAGGCTTCATCTGGAGAAGTGGTGAATCAAACCTGGTTCTCCAGATTAGAGTCTGCCACCCTCAACCACTACACCATGCTGGCTCCAGTGAGAGGGTATCTAAGCTATTCAGGGAGAGATGGCATCCTTCTCCTATGTAGTCTATGGCCCTTTCTCCACTTACCGTTTGCTGCGCGCTACTCTCCCCAAATAGCATAAATCCATAAATGCTCCAGCGAGTCCGGCGGGCCATTACAACGCAGCCGCCCCGACTCTGCCGCTCTCACGTCCCCTCAGTGCACGTCATTTCTGGCGCTGAAGAAATGGCACCTTCTGACTGCCCCGTGCTCTGCGCGGGGCAGTGGGGAACACAACCCCGTGGCAGAAATCACGCGCGCTGAGAGTCGTGTGCCGCAAACGGTAAGTAGGGAAAGGGTCTATCTTAAACTGGTTTTTTTTCATTCTAAGGGAGGTATTCATGTGCCAGCGGCCTTAAAGCTATATCAATTTAAAATCTTGACTCAACTACTTTATGTGTATCTACTTAGGGCCCTCTAGCTCCTGCCTAGCTCCACTGGAGAATGTGCGGTCTAAATTTCTCTGTGCCATCTTACAGGTTCTTTACTGAATATCTAATACCTTCATTTGACTTGAGACAGGTCCCATACAAAAAGAGGCAAGGATCTTTCTTTTATCTGTTTATCAATGCCTTAAGATACATCTGAACCAAAGGGGGGCTATTCCAGTGCTTACTCCAAGAATCCTTCAGCCTAAGTTAATTTTCTGGTGAGTGATAATTTAGGAAAAGTGGGTCTTTCACCTAGTGCTGTTCAGGAGCTAGATTATTAACAGGCGAAACAGTTACACAGAGGATAGAAGATAATAGGTCTCAGGTTTCAGATAGCCTGTAATTCATAATTACACCCTATCAGTCGCTTCGTCAGCATGGCCAATTGGCCATGCTGGTAGGGGCTGATGGGAATTGTAGTTCCTGAACATCTGGAGAGCCGCAGGTTCCCTACCCCTGATGTAGACTGACAGCACGGTTTAATTAAGTCACAGTGCTTTAGATTGCCTATGAAATCTAGGTATATTATTGCACTGGCTCCTTATCTTTTGCAATTTGATGGCCAGTCAATTAAAAGAGCTTTTACTTTGGCTACGTGTGTGGCTCAGCCCTCATCTGTAGTCAAAGGCAAATATCAAAAGATCCCAAATTTAGAGAGACTTTGCTCATGTACATTGGGAGAGGTGGAAACAATGGAACATGGATTTTTTTTTAAAAATTCCCTTTATTATAGTAGGTTTTTCTCCTTTATTAGACATATTTACTGGCTGCTCGGAACAGGTACGTTTTGAAAAATTACTAACAGATTAAAATCCTTATACTTCGAGGCAAGTGACTAATTTTTGCGCCGTGATTAAAATAAAACAAGGATCCTTGATAATGACAATGAAACATTTTAAATTTTACAATTTCTTAAGAAGTATAAATATTTTACTGTGTTTTAAATAGAATTTTGATTATTTTGTCTGAAACTTGTGCTTTCATGATATCAGATGATTAGTTATGCTTTCTAATATCTATTTTGTGATTTATACTTGTCTACAACTGTAATGGAGTTTTGTATTGATATTGTTCCTTGTATCCAGCTTTTCTTGGACTGACAGTTTAAGGCCACAGGCAAATGTAAATTGAAATCTTGCCTTGGATATAGATAACAAGATTCTATTCTATCTTCTGTCTATTCCCTCCTCTGTGAAAAAGAAGAGATATTTTATCCCAACATCCCCAAGGTGACGATTCTACCACTCACATTAAATAAGTTTTTCTGGGAATGTTATTTATTAAACTGATCTAAACCCCACTAATACCCAACCCTTGGTATGAGCAACCTGCCTACTGGGAGGCCAAACGTGTTCCAGCATTCATGGTTAATCTAACTCTGACTCTAAGCATTCAGGAGCCTTCATCTGTCAGACATTTTTTTTCTGGCCTATGCATGCCAAAGCTCATTTTTTGGGGGGAAGGGTGGGGGCAAAGGCAGTTCCTGAGTCATAAAAGGCAGGGCTGATATTTTTAGGCGATGCATGCTACCTGTACTGTTTTTTTCAAATACCTTGCATTAAAAAATAATATTTTTCAATCTGCAGTCCACTGAATTGGGAACATGTAATAATAAATCAAAATGCTTTTCAATTAGTCTAATGGATTGATGACTACGTGGCTAGCCTATATCCTTAGTCAGTTACAATTGTAAGGAGGTATTAGAGGATGACACACATCAGAAACTGCAGAGGGGAAAGATGCAAACACATTTGGTTTGCTTTGATACATTTCCTTTGAAAGATGAAATGAAAGGGCATATGGCTTCAGAGCAAAGATCTCGTGAAAAATACTGCTGAACCTTGGGTCACTGCAGAATGCAAACAAGTCTTCAGTCTTTTTAACATTCATAAATGGGGGGTGAAAAGGCATATTTCACAGTTACTCAAAACCATTGGAACAGATGATAGATTTTGTGGCTTTCCTTTTCAGATGTCTGTACAAATCACTGCCACACATGCCCTATTTTTTGTTTTATTTATGACTTACACATCTTGGCTGCTTTCAGAATAGCCTTTTTCTTTACAGCTTAGTTTACCCAGAGCCATTCCAGCTCAAATGGCTGAAATAAAATCATTAGAATGATTTTTAGTCATCGCGTTTCTAGATGCAGTACTGTTCAGATATAATACTCCTCACCTTTGGTTCCACACAATGAACCCAGAGTTACAAAGAACCTATGTTTTATTCTGTCAGAGCAGTATGTACGGCATGACTTGCAGAGAAATATGGTCATGTTTTTCCTCACAAAGTTGAAATGCCCTCTAATGTAGCATGCTGTACCACAATAAAGTGTGGTTAATATCCGGAACTGTTTTCAATGGAGCCCATAAGGAGCTCTGAAGCAAAGAAAAACAACAGTTATGAATAAACCTTCTTTAGCACTTGCTATGTATTGCTGAGAAGGACCCAAAATGGAAGAATTATTTTACCTTTCAGGGCATTTCTAATCCTAAAGTACTCAGAAAGTGTATGTCTTACCACTCTGGCATAACACACATCCTATTTAACTATGTAAATATTTGTTGCTGAGAAATAAAAAAATGTCTCACCTCTCATGTAAAAAAATACAACTTTATATTTTAAAGACTCACAGAGAGTTAATTTCCCCCTATTTCTTCTCTCTAGGAAAAGAACAATAAGAGTACTTATTACACTCGACAGGACCTAATACATGCTAATGAAAGGCAAAGTCATATCTGATTATCAGTAAAAGGGGTGGGGAAAATGGAGAACAATTTGCTCTGCTTAAAAATATTGCAAAGGCAGTCTGGGACAGTTCTATCCCAACCAGAGGCTTTGCAGGCAGACCATTGTTCCATCTAATTCAGTATGGAATAGTCTGATTGTGTGACGGGGGGGGGGGGGAATCCAACACCACCTAAATAAGAAGCATTAATTAACGAAGCCTCATGTTGAATCAAATACTTTTTGCATACAAGCAAACACTCTGTCACTTAGCCGTAGTCCCTTCCCCATGGTGTTGCTTTACTAATCCAAGGCCGCTTCAAGATCGCCCATTAATCCATCGCCCAGCTTAAAACGCCGCCCCCAGGCCGCCGTTCGCACAGGCGCCACTGCTGCAATGCAGCAGCGGCGACCTGACTCCGCTTCCTTCCTCTGTGGCTGCCTCAGGCCGCTTCTAAACAACAACCCCTTTAAAGTACAGTTGTTGGGGAGGAAGCGCCTTCTCGGGATACGCTGCGCGTAACCGCTACTGGAAGAAGCAGTCTCCCTTCTGCGCTTCACTCATCGGTAATTTGAATAACGCTTGCTGGGCGTTGCAGCCCCGCCCACACTGTCCTCCCACCTCCAGGGGTCGGAGGGCAGCATGATGGGGCTACGACGCCCAGCAGGCTAATGCACGAGGACACCGTGAGTGGGGCGCAGAAGGGAGAAGAGGCGGCTCCGTGCGGAGCCGCCTGCCGTCTGCCGGCCTCCGCTTCGCCCATTCGCATGCTTGCATGCGAACGGGCTTCCGCCCCCACGCCGCCAGAACTCTTGGTGGCGTGGGGGCGCATCCTGGCCATGCGGAAACGGCCTAAGTGAAGTCCACTAGCAAGGTATTGGTGGGGCCCCTAGAGATCAATTAATGTTGTGTTTCTACTGACTGAGGTGGGTGGTGGGCTTCAAAGTATCTGCACACATACGAGGTTGGTGAACTGTATTTTAGCTTGATAAATCACAAGTTCAGAGAGAGCTGAGAAATGATTTACGTTCACAGTGTCAGACGTTCACAGTGTCAGACAAATATTGCCAAAAATGAACAAACAAAACCCAAATTCTGAAAAAATTTTTTCCTAAAAGCAGGTGGAGGAAATAACTCATTTTAATGGGCCAAGGAGTTATTCAGTTACTGAATTACTCTTGGCCTGTAATAGACTGACTTATCCATCTTGCTATCTCTCTTTTAAAAGTCACTGCCTGGCCAATCAAGGTGTAAACTTCTAGTTTTTATTCCACATCAGTCCTTAGCTTCTGAGTTTACAGATATAGGTACCAGGTATAGGTACAGAAAAATTAAATTCCTGTGCTTTGTAAGCAAGTGCACTGCAGTGGTCAGAATCACAGACAACGCCTGGTCGAGGAGACCTAAGACCAAATTCTTGCTTGCAATGAATCTCATTGGTGACCTTGGGCCATTAATCACCTCTCAGGATAAGGCATGGAGTTATGGTGAGATAACATAGAGGAAAGCAGAATTGTGATGTAGCCTAGAGCTCCTTCGGTGAAGAGTAGGTTAAAAAATATGCCAAATAAATGTGCACACTTACTTATGATGGTCCCACTGAATACAGCCAACTGTATATGAATGCTAACACAGAATGGATGGCAGAATACAACTATAATCTAGTTTTCTGGGTCTGCCCAGTTGTCTCTGTAAGTGGAGTAGCATGCACACTCCTTACCAGTTTAATTTCATTTGAAATGGCATAGCTTCCCACTAGATTTACAGATTTCTCTTTTGTCCTTAACAGCAAATTAACTACTGTAAATAACAAAGGATGACCCCCCCACCCTTAACTGTTATTTTTCCTTCTGGAAAGGAAAACGTCATTTTTATTTTCACATAGTCTCAAAGACAAAGTTTATTTCTATGTATCTAAAGTTGAATATTTCCAGTACTCTCCTGTCATGTATTTAAGAAGCATCTGCCCAACCTCCTGTGGAGCAAGCCACTAAGCATTGCTCTCACACAAGTTTTCTTCAATTGTGTAGGAACAGCATGCCACTGATTTTAATCTCTTGACGAATGAACAGATTTTTCTCCTTTTTCCATAAGCGTCACTTTCTTCACTGTACACTTTCTTCACTGTATACTTGGTTTCAATATAGTTATGAAATTCATTTAAGTACTTTGATTATTAAGAGGTGAAGGCTGTGTCTTTGAAAGCATGGTATCTGTTGTGAACGTTTTCACTGAGTATTTTTATCACAACAGCTAATGACCCCAGTTATGAATTCCATCATTCAGGCGGTAATATTACTGAACTACTGCTCTAAGTGTTGTCATAGTTAGCTTTATAGATAGCTACTTGTTTCCATTTTTCTTTTGAAAATTCCCATCTCTGGGTTTAGTTTAATTTTTTCCTCCCACCTTCCTTTTCTCTTTTTAGAATTTGCCCTATCGTAACTGATTCTCATGTTTGTTGCAAATGATACCTCAGGGGTACAAAGCACAAATGAAAATAATCATTAAATAAAAGTAAACACTGATTATTGTAATTCACACACACACACACACACACACACACACACACACACCTCTCTGTGGTCTTGCCTTTCCTCAAGAACAGCATATGAGGCATCCTCCCATGATATCATGGTTGGAAGTGAAGGACTGTGTGCTGTATCCTGCCTCAGGAGAACTGATCAGCAGGGGTAGGGCCCAGCCGAAATAGGGATAAATTCAGGAAGAGACCCATCAGCCCCTACCAGCATGGCCAATTGGCCATGCTGACAGAGGCTGATGGGAATTGTAGTTCCTGAACATCTGGAGAGCCGCAGGTTCCCTATCCCTGGATCAGTGAGTCAGATAACTAGATGGAATCAAGCCACTGGGCACCTTTTCTCTACTGCTCTGACAATATCCCTTTGGTTGTCATAAAGACTTAATATTACATTTACACTGGGAGTTCCAGGCACAAGGAGACCATATTCTGATCATGACTGTGGCTTGTGTGAACAGTCTTCAGCTTCTCTCCCTCTTCCATTTTGTAAACTGAAATGGACCTTAGACTTACTATCTGCTTTGTTTGGAAACGTACATGTAGCCATCATTTACTCATGATTAATTACATTACAGAATTCACTGCCAGTGGACACAGTGATCACCACTAGCACATAGAAGGCTTAACAAGAACATTAGATATAGCCACAAAGGAGAATTCCATCACTGCCTGCTGGTCAAGTGAGAACCTCGAGTCCAGGTTGGTAAACCTCTGCATAGTGCTAGGAGGCAACAGTGGCTCTTTTTCCTGTTTGTTGGCCTCATACAGTAAATAACAACAGTTGGTCACTCAAGTGCTGGATACAGGAATGCTATTGCCCAGATGAATCCCCCCCATTCTTTATCCAGCGAAAGTACTCTAACTCATATGTCTTTTCTCCTTCAAATCTTCTCTGTGTGTGGTGTTACATGTATGGGAGGGCTCCACGATCAGGAGGACATAGCCTACACCTTTTACTTTATGTAGCTAATAAGGATATCTCCCCTCCACCCCTGCAGTCCTGTATTCCTGTCAACAGGTTCAAGCAAAGTCTTGTGAAAGTTTCTCTTCACAGCAGGGATCATGCCATAGTCTCAGCATCCTATCACTCTATATTTCACTGAATTTGATACATGGAGAAAACCTGAGAGGGAGATTAATCTGGAAATTGACAAAAGTTCACAGCCAAGATAACAAACTGAAGGTCATCCTGTGTTTCCCTCAACATTCAGCATTCAGGAGTAGAGTGTAGCCTGAGGTTCAACAAATTGTCTACTTGTTTTTTGAAAGCATCTAAACTATTAAGTATCACCACTTCTTATGGTAGTCAATTTTATACGGTGATTATGCTTTTGGTGAACAATAATGCTTTGTGAGGCTTTCTGTGTTTATTTTTCATTCCATTTCTGCAAAACTGAAAAGTCAGGAGAGGGGGCAGTTCAGAGCTGTGCATACCATGACACTGCAGCAAATATTAAGCCAGAAATAGCAATTAGTGGAATAAATTTTAAGGGGAGGGCCACACCCAGTCTCTGCCCTGTACACAGTTTCTGGCCTTGGGCAATTCATTTGTTTCCATCTTCTGTTGAAACATTCTGTTTCTCACAATGGTCAGTCAAATGCTTCTGAGAACGCTGCATGCAAAGCATCAAGGCAATAATAGTGTTTATTGTCAATTGTCCCCCACATCTAATGTTCAGATTCACCTGCCTTTAAACATGGAGGCTGCATTTAGTAATAATGACTGATAGGAAAGGTTTTCTATTATCAGACTTAAGGTAAAACATACTGGAACAGCTTTAAATAGTTGAAGCTGAGAGGTTGTGGTGGGAGCAGCATGTCAGGTTGGTTTGGACACTCCTTGGGACAGTGTCCAGTTGTTTTCCTTTTTGCCACACTCACTCAGATAATGGTCTACCATTTTGATCAGCTACGTGGGGGGGTAGGAACAGACCTGCGAGGGTTCTCCAGATAAAATTCAGGAACTACAAGATTCCCATCAGCTTACTGTCACCAGCGCTTGGCCAATTGGCCATGCTGACAGAGGCTGATGGGAATTGTAGTTCCTGAACATCTGGAGAGCCGCAGGTTCCCTACCCCTGAGCTAGAAAAAAGCAGCTGCATTATTTGGCAGCAAAGGTGCTGATATTATGGAAACGGTTCATTCTCCCTCGCTCTCTAAGGTAGCCTTCCAGAAAACCATAAGGAATCAAGGTGGAGTGTTAATGAAAACTGCTAAGTCTGTTCTTCTCCTGCTGTGAAAGGGTACAGATATACATGAATAAAGATACTTTGCCAGCTCTTCGCAGTCATGATGTAATCAGACAGCAAGCACACACTGCAGCATGTTTCTTTTTCTATTGAAGATGAAATCATGTTGCTCATAAAGTATAACAACTTCAATCACAGGACAAAAAAAGTATAAGAACTAAAAAGGGAAATATTTCATAATAAGAACGCCATACTTACATAAGAATAGTAGTAGCTTCAGTATTCCTGCAATAAAGCATGCCCCATTAATCATGGCTGCCCCATCCACAATACTGTGCCACATCAAGCCAAGGGGCAAAAATCACTCTAGTGTGTCTATCTCTGTGTTTCTACTCTGTGTTTCTACTCTGAATCCAAACCTTGCCCTTCATCTCAAAGTCATGAGTTAATCATTATGAGCATGGCAGGTTTTCTTCACGATCTCCATGTTGCCCTGTTCTTTAGAGCCTCACGTTTCTCCTCTTCTTATGTGCCTCCATATTTTGCTTCATGTAAATAATCAGTGCCAGTTCAGATAAAATAGTTCAATGCACACTTTAGAAACTGCTGATTGGCATCTGTAGTCATCCATGACTTCTTGTCTTCAAAGGAGGTGCCAGTGATGGGAAGCTATTAAATACAAGTCATTAAACCTCTAACTACTTTTCATGTAATAACATGGTGATTACAACTGCTTTATAAAAAACAGTTCAAAGTATGTAGTTAAACTTTTTGTTGACGGTTTACTAATAATAATAATTACCCTGACACTTATTATTTAGGATGCTATTGAATACTACTCATAAATATCAGGAGAAAGGCCAGATCAGGCAATGATCAGCAGAGGATGTTTAATATTCCCTACCCCATTCCTTTTCCAGAACTATTAGCAATTTGAAATATAAATGAATAGACTGCTGTCAGTTTTCCTGGCTGTGTGTTGATTCCAGCCATGAAAGCCTTTGGCAATACATATAAATAAATATTTTATAAACATATTAATACTAGTCATTTTTTTGTTGATTGACCTTACCTAAACTTACCAAATTATAAACCTCAAGCCTCACCAAAATTATCTTTTAAAATGTGGATATTATTCAGTTCCACTGTTAATAATGAAAACAATTCATTTAAAATACCAAGTAAATAAAAATAAACACAAATATTTAAAACAATTGGAGATAACCTCGTTTGATTAAGGATGA
This sequence comes from Sphaerodactylus townsendi, assembly GCF_021028975.2. Classification (NCBI taxonomy): domain Eukaryota; kingdom Metazoa; phylum Chordata; class Lepidosauria; order Squamata; family Sphaerodactylidae; genus Sphaerodactylus; species Sphaerodactylus townsendi. The sequence goes on along the minus strand of NC_059425.1, from coordinate 146,265,354 downwards.
TGAGAGATGTAGAGTTACCAACCTCCAGGTGGTGGCTGGAGGTTTTCCAGAATTACAACTGGTTTCCAGGACAGAGATTAGTTCCCCTGGAGAAAATGGCTGCCTTGGACGGTAGAGTCCAGAGCATTATGTGTCTCAGAGGTCCCTCACCTTCACAAACTCTACCATCTCCAGCCTCCACCCCCAAAATCTTCAGATATTTCCAAAGCTAGAGCTAGCCAGCCAGACATATCTCACACTATTCTTCACCAAAACAATACAGAAATTGAGTCCTCATATCAAAATTCACACTTTAAACAGGCAAGGGGAAACTGAGTCTGCTCAGAAAATGGTGCTGAGGAGGAAGTTCAGGGAAACAAAGAAGCTTGGGAAACATAGTCAATAGATCACATAGCAACTGAAAGCGTTTTCAAAATGTTTCAGCCAGAGAATCGTTTTGTAAGGTGTTTCATTTAAAATGTTTTGAGGCTGTAGAATGAAACATTTTGGGGGTGAAAACAGTGAGGAACTCCGTGGAGGGAACATTTTATTTCCTGCCTCAACATGTTTTAAATGAATTGGAAATGAAAGGAAAGGAAAGCCTTCAAATGAGATTTTATTGTTGCTAAACTGTTCTGCACAAGTTACCATGGAATGTAATGTCTCTAGTTTTATTGTCCTGCTAAAATTCTGTCTTTCAAACACTGCTATCCTAAGCAGGGTTTCACCCTTCTAAGTCCTTCAACTTTGCTAAGGATGGCATTGTCAGTGCATCAGTCTTTTGTAGAAAATTAAGGATAAAGGAGCATAACATCATACATTGTGTGAGGATGCCAGCCTATAGTGGGAGACATTCTGGCATATACTCCTGTTGCCCAGTGGACCCTTGGGCACCAGTGGAAAGAAATAGGAGCATAATGAATCCATGCCAGTTTCAAACTGAGATGCTTACATCACTTCCACTAAAAATGGGAGTGATGCTGGGACATTCTAGTGTTTCATAAAAAAGCATAATGGTGAAATCATAGAGATTTGTGAAAATGCTAGCACATCCCTTTTGTCATTTCTAGTTTTTAACAGAAGGGATGTAAATGCATTGCCACAAGGTTTTTGCACTGTGACTGTCAACCATGTTTCATCCATTAAAATTTCAATCAGCATGAACTACAGAAAATGACTTCTAATTTCATTTCATTGTAAAAGTAGAGCAACTGAACTTTAACCTCATAGTTATTCCTACTGCAATTGTACCAACTGAAAAACCCAAGTGATTCCTAATGATTCCTACTGTACTTCTACCAACTGAAAAAACTCAAAACCATTATTTACAAATGCACTGGAAAAAAAAGGTTGTTGTTAAATTTATATGCCGCCCTTCCCTCATGGGCTAAGGGTGGCTTCCAACATATAAAACATCAGTTTAAGTGTTGCTTTAATTGGAAATATTATTTGAACATCCAGCGTGATTTACAATTCTGCTAAAATATGGAATTCAACTGATATCGTTCTGAGTTTTAATGGGATTAAATTTGCTTTGTGTGAAGTATGTTGGCTTAATTGGGCTGTAGTACTATCTTACTGTGATTCATCTTAATTTATGTCAAAGCAGTTGGTAGACTGAACTCTTCAAATACTGTTTTTTAAAAACTTTTAATTTAAAATATGTTTCTATAAAATATCCAGTGAGAGTAAATCAGAGAAATTATTAATCTCTGCTGTGTTATCCTACATAGGAAGGATCATCAAAATAATTTTATAGATATAACACTGGAGAAAGCAGGAGGCAAACTGAACAAAAATCTGAAATAGTTTCACAATATTTACTCAAATGAAAGACTATTTTTTCACAAATCTGCCATCAAAAATGGAGGTCATCTTTCATTTCCATACAAGTTATAGTTATGTCCAATTATGTGAATACATAATAATTTTTAAGGAGAATTGCAAGTCACATGTAACCAGGGTTGCCAGGCTTTATATGGTACCCTAGTGGCAGACAAAGACAAGATGTTGGGTCCTGTGCCAACCATAGAGCGAAACCATACAGTTTAGGGCGAATATCAGAGTGCCACAATGATCTCACTTCAGGTTTCATGTCATAAGCAGTGTAGCACGTTGGTGTGGCACTGAATCCCCCTCCCTCCCCCCACAGCCCTGACAAGCTTCAAAAGAAAATTGGGGGCCCAGGCCAGGTAACATTATATTGGGTTGGCTCATAAGCTGTTTGTGTGCATTTGGAAGGCATTTTCACTTGTTTTAACAGATTTTTGTCTGGTGTAGTCCACATAATTCTCCAAGCTGCAGTTTTGTTTTGTTTTGCTTTGCTTCAATGTTTACAAACACACATGGACACTTGAAGCTGATTTATACTGAACAAGACTATCAGTCCACCAAGGATATTACTATCTATTCCAGCTGGCAGCAGGGTATCTGGGCCCACCATGGCTACAGGAACCACACAAGATCATAGTTTTCCTGGATAAAGAGTTGTAACCCTGCCCTGTATACCCTGCCTTATAAAATATTGACGTTCATATTATTTCTCATACTATGTGCTGCAAAATGCCAGTTTCCTTGTTTGTATGGGTGGATAGCAGAGTGTCCCAGCCAAGAGCAAGCCTAAGGCAAAACAGTCTGTTTTCAGAAAGTTAATCTATGAGTTACTCCAGGCAATTATCTGGACGTCTCATAACAAGGACATGCTTCTTTGATTATCTTACCCTACCAGAATACTTCATTGACAAAATGGAATCTGCACATCTCTTGAACACCACACCTCGCTATGCTGCTTTTGGAAGCTCCCTGACACTATGCTTTTGAGAAAACCTTTCTCCAAACCATTGCTTTCTCCCTGCATTTCCTCAACCTATTGATACAACTTCCTTAAAACCAATCAATCCTGTCCTAATCTGATGCCTCAGCCAAATTTAAATAACCTAGGTGGAGGCTCCAAAGAGTTACTCTGCATAAAGCCCATTTCTTGTGCTTCCTGATTGTGAAATCTATAAAGAGCAATTGACTCCATTGTCCTGGGTACTTAGAACAATAGATGAGCTTTTGATTAGCTCAAGCCAGCAAGTCCAGCATAAAAATTCAAAGTAAAACGAAACCTAAGCTTGAAGTTCCCGCCAAACCAGCGATCCACCCTATAAAAGGGCCACATACCTTAAGCTCAGTGCTCAATACTAGCCAGCACCTCTCTCGGTCTAGTTAGATTGAGACACAATATAGTCCTTTGCCTAGATTCAGATGCTGGTCATTTGAATCCTTGCCTTCTACAAGATCTTCTTCAGCTGAATTTAGGTAACATAGATCCCCGCTTCCCCACAACTCCTCACAAGGCTATCCATCCCACCTATCTTCCTCCTCCTCTGTGTTGCCTATCCCATAGGAACTATGTGTATGCTGCCTTGATCGTCTTACTGTGTGGATTATTGTTTGCATAACCAAAACTTATATAAAAAATACTTTAAACTTCTACAAATTGAGTCTTTTGTGAATTCTCATATGCAGATATACATTTCAATGGCCAAGTTTCATCTCCACAAAAGATCCTCATCACTCCAGCCCTCTGGCTCTCTCTCGCATTGCCAAGCTGAGTTATTTTCCCAATTGCTATTTTGAAATAGTTGTGCGCTGTTACACTCTTAGCAGCTGGTGGAGATTCCTTAGAAATAAGTTCACAACCTGTGAAAGCTGGATAACAGAGTGCTGGGACTACTGAAGGGTGGAAGATAAAAGAAGGCTGGCTGATGGATAGGAAGAAGAGGAAGCATGAAAGAGGAAGTGGCTATGGGTGCTTTCAAGGAAGAAAAAGAGAAAATAGTGAGGAAAAAGAAAAAAGCCATGCAAGTTCTTGTGGGTTCCCACTTGTTCAACTGGAATGCACAAATCTGAACTAAGTGTAGTACCAGAAGTCTCCCACTTATGAACTGGAACGATGTACAAATTGAATTCAGCGCATTACCTATTTTAAAATATGCAGAAACTGTAGCTATAGCATTTACAAATTATGTTATATCCAACCATTCTGACAGACACAAAACTTTAATATTCTGAACTCAGAATATTCTGTATTCACAGACCCAACCATCAACTATGACGCGGCTGGCCTCCACACGGGCCAGGGCCTTTATGGCTCTGGCACCGGCCTGGTGGAACACACTACCACCAGCTATCCGGGTCTCCAAGGGACCTTTGGAGAATTCCGCAGGGTCCATGTAAGACCTAATTGTTCCATCTGCGGGCGCTTTGCCGAGAGTCCCAGCCACTGATAATGCCCCCCCGTCCTCCCCCCCCCCTGCTGGCAGTGGGTCCCCTAACATCATTGGGGACTCCATCCTCCCTCATTTTTTTTCTGGAAGTAGTGGTGAGTAGTATATACAGGTCTCGTGGGCCCCATTTTAGAATATATTTGTTTTAAAAAATTTTATGCTTTCTGTATGATTTTATGTTGTTCACCGCCCTGAGCCCTTCGGGGATAGGGCGGTATACCAAGTTTAATAAATAAATAAATAAATAAATAAATAAATAAATAAATAAATAAATAAATAAATAAATAAATAAATAAATAAAACTAGGCCACACAGTATACAGAAAACCAACTCACATAGACCAGTATCTGCGTTAAAAACTCCAACCACCATCCACAACAGAAAAGGAGGATAATCAAAACTCTGACAGATCATGCAAAAAGAATTTGTGAACCTTACCTCTTCCCTGATAAAATCAATCTTCTAGACTGGGCTCTGCAGGCTAATGGCTACTCCACAACAGAAATCAGAAGAGCTTTAAAACCAAGAGAAACCCAGAGGACTGAGGAGAAACAGCCCACCACAGGAAAAATATTTCTACTGTACATCAAGGGAATCACTGATCAAATAAGGAAACTGATGAAGAAACATAACCTACAAACCATTTTCAAACCTACCAGGAAAATACGAAACAGCAGAATGCTAACTACGCCTCCAGCAATGGACAAGAGAGACCCCCTCACTTCTACAGGAGTCTATCGCATACCCTGCAGCTGTGAAAAGGTCTACATAGGAACCACAAAATGCAGCATTCAGACTCGTATTAAGGAGCATGAAAGACACTGTTGGCTTAACCATCCTGAAAAATCTGCAGCTGCAGAACCTGTCTTAAAGAAAATGGGACATAACATTTTATTTGAAAACATTGAAATTCTGGACAATTCAGAAGGTTACTATGTCAGACTGCACAGGTAGGCCATTGAAATTCACAAACACCAAGACAACTTCAACAGGAAAGAAGAGACTCTGAGAAGTAACAAATCTTGGCTACCAGTACTTAAAAACACCAAAAGCAAACCCCAAGGGCATGCTAAGTTTATTTATTTTATTTTATTTATTATTTAAATTTTTATACCGCCCCATCCCCAGGGGCTCTGGGCGGTGTACAACATAACTAATATAACAAAGTCGGGAGCAACAATGAATAAGATAACAATAACCCATAAGGCTCCATCATTAAAACATACTAAAAACATATTAAATTGTGTTAAAACAGCGGTAGTCATACTAAAAGTCATACTAAAGGCATACTAAAGGCGCCCGGTAAGTCCTTACCCTTAAAACTCTCCTTACCCTTAAAACTCTTCATGAACAAAGATGTGGTTGATAGTATTGTATTGCGGGGTGGGGTTTATCAGTCCAGGGAGTGATTTACATTTTCATCCCCTGCAGCAGCAGCAGCATTAGTGAATGCAAATCCTGTGTTTGGGTGGAGTCCATTGTTCATGAACTTAGCATGCCCTTGGGCTTAAAATAACAGATTGTTGCTGCTATTAAGATATATGTAACCAGCCTGCTCATATCTGAGAGGTGGGGGAAATGCAGGAAAGAGGCAATTGTTTGGAGAAATGTTTTCTCAAGAGCACAGTATCAGGGGCTTCCAAAAAACAGCTTAGTGAGGTGTGATGTTCAGGAGTTCTACAGATTCCATTATGTTAACGGAGTACTCCGGCAGGGTGGGATAATCAAAGATGCATGTCCTTGTCATGAGGCGTCCAGACTGTATCACTGGAGTAACTCATAGATCTAATCTCTGCAAACAGACTGTTTTGCCTTAGGCTTGCTTTCAGCTTGGACACCCATACAAACATGGAAACTGGCATTTTGTAGCACACAGTATGAGAAATAATATGAAATCCAATATTTCATAAGGTAGGGGATGAAGGGCAGGGTTACAGTACATATAATCCTTGAACAGGTAATAGGGCCATGAAGCAAAAGAAAAATACCTTCTGGATTCCTGTGCAATTTCCTGTCACTCTGCTGCTGACAGACAGTAAAATGGGCCAAAAATGTACACACGTTGTTGTAATAAAAGATACAATTTTCATACAAACTCCGAGATTTTTGTGTCTTTCTTATCTTTCCTAGTGGAACAAGCCTCTTTTGTCATTTTTACAGTTTCTCATTACATGCAAACCTAGTAACATCTTTGCTAGGATCCACCCATTAGTACAAGTTATTGTTGCTTTGCTTTTGTGTTCTCAATCAGAAACCAATAAATGGTACTGTAGCATTCTCTTAACTATTCATTTTGATGGGATGGAAGTATGATGGTTGTTAATATCTAGCCTGCATATGAAACATGACAGTTTTTGTTACCTAGCAACCACTGGTGGCAGGGGGAGGGGAGCAGCTACCAGATTAGGATGGTTTAGGTTTTCTGACTCTGCCAGACTGAACAAAAGCAGAATGAATCAATTCTACAAACTGACCACCAAAAGGTAAGGAAAAATGATTGACGCACAACTTCCCCAAACATGTTAATTTGTTTATTTTAGTGGTATTGATGTTGCACCAGTTGTGGCCTATAAGGTAGCTCTTGAGGTAGATTTTAAAGCACGATTCCCCCTCCCCCCACTGTCTGCATTTCTCAGGTCAGCAACAGTACCTAGGCAATGATCAAATTAAAATATGAATATGATTTATACTGATCAGCAGTAGTTGTTTTAGAAGAAGAAGAAGAAGAAGAAGAAGAAGAAGAGGAGGAGGAGGAGGAGGAGGAGGAGGAGGAGTAGTTTGGATTTATATCCCCCTTTTCTCTCCTGTAGGAGACTCAAAGGGGCTTACAATCTCCTTGCCCTTCCTCCTTCACAACAAACACCTTGTGAGGTAAGTGGGGCTGAGAAAGCTCCGAGAAGCTGTGACTAGCCCAAGGTCACCCAGCTGGCGTGTGTGGGAGTGTACAGGCTAATCTGAATTCCTCAGATGAGCCTCCACAGCTCAGGTGGCAGAGCGGAGAATCAAACCCGGTTCCTCCAGATTAGATACATGAGCTCTTAACCTCCTACGCCACTGTTGCTCCTGTTTACCAACCCTTTCTTATAGACGTGGCAAACCTAAATGGTTACGAGAAAATTAAAGGGAGGGTTTTAAACTGTATCTACAGCTTTACCTTTTTAGAGCTTTTCCATCCATGTATCCAGTGAATCAAGGTCTGGCCCCCAAATATTGGGGTCTATAAAACCCTACAGGTAATCTTTGTTGGGCTCTGTGGAACTTATAACATAGCTTCATGTGATTCTCCTTAGAAGAACCTTCAAGCTTGGTAAAACTTTAGTGAGGGGGTCCAATTTTAAGAGGCTCCAAAGAGGGTGCCCCAATCCATTCTCCATTGTTTCTAATTGAGGAAAGAATAGGCCTCCAAAAAATTGGATGCCATGGCCCAAACTTCACCAAAATTTATGATTCTTGTAAAGAGAGACACTAACAGCTATGTTGCAATTTTTTGTGTGTCTAACTCAAAACTGCTTCTTCACAGCCTCATAAAGATTTCCCAATAGTTTCCTTATATTAAGAAAATATTCTCTTTGTGATTTTCAGCCCTGACACAGCTAAATGTTATCTCAATGGGGGATCCTCGTGGGGCTCTGGGGGGCTGTTTTTCAAGATAGTGGCACCAACTTTGCAGCATAGCTGCTGGTGAGTCTCCTTACATGAACCCCTGAATTTGGTGCTGGGGGTCCAATGTTATTGGCCTGCACTTTTTCTCCATTTGGGGGCCCATAAAATTGGACCCTGTGACCCAATCATCACCCAAATTTGGAGTTTGTGTAAGGACATTTACCAGTAGCTATGATGCAAAGTTAGTATTACTACTTTGAAAAGCACCCTCCCAGCCCTGCCACTATCATTGACCTGAGATATGCAAATATGACTTTAGGATGGGATTTACTACTTCCTGAGTTAATAGTACAAAAATAATTATTTTGGGCAAGTCAAAGATATGTGGTGGTTAAGGTGTTGGATTAGGATCTGGAAAATACCAGGTTCAAACCTAATTCTTCTATGGAAACTGGTCACACACTCTCAGTCTCGACCCTGGCAAGTATTACGATGGGAGATCTCCAAGGAATACCAGGTGGATGACATGTGCAGGCAAGGACAAACCATGTCTGATCATGGCAATGCCCCCCCACCCGCAAAATGGACAGGGATGCCAACCCCCCAATCAGGATAAGGGAACCTCACCCTGAGCTCCCACTGATTGCCTCCACTCCAAGCACTGGTGCTGGGCAAACTACCAAAAAAAGGAAAGGAATGGAAAAAGGAAAAGGAAGCTCATCAGAATCATAAGCATAATGACATTGCAGCAATATCTGATTACCACCTTTCTTGCTGATTATGGGTGTCTGTGAGTTCATGCAGTGAACTCTGGTTGCTTAAAGTTATTTTAATATTTGACAGTTAAAGGAAGCAGTTACTGAAAAGTTAGATTAATTGCTTTTTAATAGTGCTACATATGATTGTGTCCTGTATTCAGTGCTTTAGGAACTGTGGAAAGTTGCTGTGTTGCTGTGGCATTGAATTACATAATCACAGAGAACTACCACTGTACTTAATGGCCACAGCATTCTACTGAGGAAGAGCTCATGAAAACATATCATTATCACAAATTACATTTTAGAATGCCTTATTCTGGATATTTTTGCACTCCTAAAGAAGGTGTACAGCGATTGTAACTACTAAGTTCTTCATGTATGCTGACAATAAAGGACTGTATCTTTAAATTCAATCTGTGTTTCATTATACAGCAAAACAAAAGAATTCATAGATCATAACTGTTTCTATGTAAACAGTTGTATTTTTGTTTATGCATATTGTTAATGGTTTTTATTTTTGTAACTTTTTGTATTCATGTATGTTCATAGTTGGTTTTGACAATAGTGCACTTCTTTTCACTTTGCAATTCACTTAGTAAATTAGTAGTAAGTATCAAAGTTTGTGTGTTTGTGTTCTTAAGTAGCATGACTGGTGGTGTTTTTTGCTTATTGTTAATTGCTATTCAGTATGCTTAAATTCTATTTGTAGTGCGTGGCTTATTTAATAATACCTAAAGCGAGATGAGAACCTGAAACCTAGTTTACTTTTAAAATATCACTTGCTGTAATATGAATAATAAATATTAGACGCATTGCTAATTATAACACATTTTACTAGGTTCATTTTCACATGCCTGCATTTCTTAACATCTTCTTTAATAAACAGAACTGTTTTTTTCAATAAAATATAAAACTCTCAGAAAGTTTAAAATATAAAACTCTCAGAAAGTTTAAAATATAAAACTCTCAGAAAGTTCAAAGAACAAAACTCACAACTAGCTTATTTTTATTATCAGATTTATAGCCCTCTGGAGGAAGTGCAGGCTTATGCCAGTAGATTTGTCAGTGCTTCCAAGCCATGTTGGCTTTGTGGGGGCATTCCTTTGCCCTTTTTTAGTCCCTGCATGCCAGCACAGGGCCCCCCAGTTATATGCAGTAATTTTCATGGCATATCTTCACTTTCCCCTATGAGAAATGTCAAAGGTTCTTTTTTAAAAAAATCTTTCTGGGCTTCCCGCACTACACAAAGCCCCTTTGAGGGGAGCGAGGTGGCACTGGAGCAGCGCCAACCCTGCCTGTCTGACAACTCTGGGTTGGGCTGTTAAAGACTGATAGACAGCATCTAATAGATAAATCCTGGAGAAACCTGTTGCTGAATGTTTTAAATAGGCAAAGTCCTTTTTGAACTGTTTATTCCAGATACTCTAATTGGATGCAGGAGCCCATTACAACATCACATCTGGGAAAAACTTTGAAGTGATAGTGGTAGCTCTAGGAAATGCCAGAAAGCATTTAGTAAAACCATAGAGTCTCTGGTGATTCCCAGTGCTTCCAGGTTTTCCCCTGAAGTGACATAACCATGGTTACAATGTGCCCCTCGCTACATCCCTATGTCCAACTTATGCTGGTTGGCAATTATAGTATAAGAGAATGCTTAGAGAGAAAAAAGGAGATCTTGTTGACAATTTCAGAACATCCAGTCTCTATAGAATATGAGCAGCATGCTTTAGCCTATGGTGACCTCGTGGTTCTCCACATAGGCAAGGAGGATCAATGTGCGGCTAGTACAGGTAGTGTGTTTTGCATATATAGTACATCAAAATGATTGTTTGGTTTCTTTGGGAGGGGACCTTACATTTCCTCCAGGATGTCTTTTATTATCTTTTATTACAATAGTATCCAACTAGATGTACTGTCAGTATTTAAGAAACTAAAATGTTCTCTGGTCTGTCTGGGCTGACTTTTCAAGTGGGCTAAAACCTGTCAGTATCTGCTCCCTTTTGTAGCATCAAGCTTTCACCATCTGGAGAGTGAAGACTCTAAAGGGAATACAATTGTGGCACTTGGTTCAAGAAAAAAGAGAGAGAGTTTATTTACAGTCTTCACTTGAATAGATTTTCTTTAATGGATTTCCTCAGCAGTTTACAGGAGTGGGTCTCATAATGGCATGGGTGTTGTTTAAAGAAGCAATAAAATTTATCAACGTTTAGAAGTATCCAAATGCTCTTCTGGGGTTCAGCATAATACAAACAGCTACTCAGACTAAAACACCGAATAGAACGTAGAGGTTCATTAGTAATTATTCTCATTTGTCCACCTATCCATTTATAAGTCATCTACCAGTTAATTCAACATCTTGTGGAGGATAGAGTAACATCAAATACACATTCAAATCAAGCACCAGTAGGACATACACCACTTCTGGGAGCAGCAGTGGTGTAGGAGGTTAAGAGCTCGTGTATCTAATCTGGAAGAACCGGGTTTGATTCCCAGCTCTGACTCCTGAGCTGTGGAGGCTTATCTGGGGAATTCAGATTAGCCTGTTCACTCCCACACACGCCAGCTGGGTGACCTTGGGATAGTCACAGCTTCTCGGAGCTCTCTCAGCCCCACCTACCTCACAGGGTGTTTGTTGTGAGGGGGGAAGGGCAAGGAGATTGTAAGCCCCTTTGAGTCTCCTGCAGGAGAGAAAGGGGGGGTATAAATCCAAACTCCTCCTCCTCCTCCTCCTCCTCCTCCTCCTCCTCCTCCTCCTCCTCCTCCTCCTCCTCCTCCTCCTCCTCTTCTTCTTCTTCTTCTTCTTCTTCTTCTTCTTCTTCTTCTTCTTCTTCTTCTTCTTCTTCTTCTATGCTATTTGTGTGCCCATAAGTCAGAGTGACTTTTCTGCTTTCTGACTTATAGTTGCAATATTACATGCTTGTAACCCAGTTGATCCCATGCTGCCATATGGAGGGTTATTTATTTATAAACCGCCCTCCCCCTTATACATAGGTATAAAAAGATTAAAGACCACATCAAGTGCCCACATTTTATTTACAACATTTCCATCCAGGCTTATCTTCTTGGATTCAACCTGGTAAACAATGCAGAGATCAACTGCAAGGGACCTAGAAAGATTCCAACTCATAAAATTAAAATAGGTTAAGTTACAAAGTTTAGGAGGGGAGGTAACAACGTGGTATAGCACAATCTCATCATATAAGATAAGCAGGGCCAGTAATTGGAAGGTAAACCACCAAGGATGACTCTTCAGAGGAAGGCAATGACAAATCACCTCTGCTTCTCAATTGCCTTGAAAGCCCCTTGCTGAGATTGCCATAAATCAGCTGCAATGTGAAGGCGCTTTACTTACGCAACATACAAAATTTAGCTGCTTAAAAGCATTCACAGAATTAAAATATGTAATAGCAGCAAATACACATTCAAATCCACTAGAAAAATTAACCCAACACCAAAATGCTCACTGGAATAGGACTGCTATGCATGCCTTTCTAAATGTTGCAAAGAAAGGCATTCTCTGGCAGGCTGCTGCAGAGGACTGGGTTCACACCAGAAGGGCAATGATCTTGCTATAATCATATAATAGGGCTGCCAGGCTCATACCTTTTATGTGCAAAAGGTGCCAAGTTCAGTTTCTTGCAGATAAAGAATCTCAGAACTTCTGCCTGAGTTGGGGATTGACAGTCTGCATTGACTGCTGGTCTGGGGGGTGGGAGACACATTTTTATGCTATTTTTATTGTTTTGTTTTAATAGTTATCATTTATTTATGATGTTTTATTGAGATTTTTAATTGTTTTTAATCTGTGTAAGCAACCTAGAGACTTTGGTAAGAGGCAGGGTATAAATATAAATAAAAACCAATTTCCTTTCACTAATTTTCATAGCTGTCTACTATTTTTAGCCTGGCATCACAAATTACAATAAAGCCGGGTGAAAGAAGTACAAAATCTAGGCTCCTATTATGGTTTCTATCTTGTTCATAAGGAACAGGCGCTGTTCAGCCCTATGGGCCTTCATTTTAAATGCTCAGAGTACTGCAAAACAAGGCTACTGAGAACTACCAGGCATCTTTATGCAAAGAGTCTCTCAGATCTCCACCCCATCCATACTACCCAGTCCCTTATTAAAGCAAAATATATGACTTATTCAGCTCCTTGGGTCCCCAGAGCCAGCCCTAAAATTTTATACTCTTAGCTTCCTTGTCCTGCCAAACCTGTCTGAAATATATTTATAGATTTTATATCTGATGCCGTTTTATGAATACAACAACAGTGGAGATTATTTTACTAGCAGGCACAGAAAAAGTGAGAATCACGGACACAATCACAACAATTTCCAGAGGAAGCACAATGAAAACTAGAATAAACATTAACACTTCTTTTAAAATCAGATGGCTGGTCATTGTTTAGAATAACAAAAGGAAAGAATGTACATAGTAAATTGTGATGCAGAGTTATCTGTACAATTTTTCCAAAAGATGACATGAGGTAACAAAGGCAAAGGAATTCAGTTACAATCCTCCACCCCTCCTTTGTCTGATCTGCACTCTGAGGATAAAACGGCTCAGATGCTTTTCTTCCAAGTTAATCCTTGATTTGTTTCAATAGTCATGTGTGCCAATATTGTGCAGTGCTTAGGAAGAGGAATTTTTTTAGAGATGTAATGGGAATCTACAAATTTCCATTATCCGTTACACTTTGAATGTCAATCTTCTGACACAGCTCTTCACCTATGAAAATCTAAAGACCCAAAAGTACACTTTTCAAGTTTTTTGCTAGTTATTCTCAAAGAAGAAGTAAACAGTAGGGTGGGCATTCAGATAAGCTGAGCTGGAAACAAAAAAAAGCTATCTGGATGAAGCCAAAAGCAGAAAACATTTTGGCTTTTCCCACAGCCATATAAGGTTTTAATAACATTAATACTAATAATTATAATTATAAACATGAATGATTTGGCTTTATGGGAAATCAGACACAGATATCCAGTGAACGACGTCCGAATATTCAGCACAGACATTTTGATGGAGTTTGGCCTAGAAAGGTGTGCCACTGTGGTAATAAAGAGGGCAAGATCACTGATAGTGATGGGATAGAAATGTCTGATGGCCAACTAATCAAGAGAAAACAAAAGGAATCCTATACATACCTGGGCATTTTGCAGCTGGATAATGTCAAGCATGGGCAAGTGAAGACTATGGTCTACAGAGAATACATCCAAAGAATCAGGAAAATTTTGAAATCCAAATTAAATGGTACCAATACCATCAAGGCCATCAACACTGGGCCATATTCATCATCAGGTACACCATGGGAATCATCAACTGGACAAAGGCTGATTTGAATGCACTGGTTACTGCAAGTAAAGCAGTGGAGGAGGAGAAACATGCACTGGCTGATTATGTGAAAGAAAGTCAAGAACAGGCATTGACTGAAGTGAAGAACAGAAATTCACTGAAGCCCAGAGAGAGATCATTGACAAGTTGTCAATTGTGCCATCTTCAAAAGACCAATCACAGATCTTATTGTGTTACATCATCAGGATAGTTTGTGAATTCAGCACTCAAGTTAGGACTTAGTTAGAGAGCCTGAATTCACTGGTAGGGAGATGATGTTCAGGAACTACAATTCCCATCAGCCTCTGTCAGCATGGCCAATTGGCCATGCTGGTAGGGGCTGATGGGAATTGTAGTTCCTGAACATCTGGAGAGCCGCAGGTTCCCTACCCCTGGTATAGTTGATGGTATGTATTAGTGTTAGATAAGTAATTAATAGAGGTAAAACTTCTATAAGGGAAGTGCCATGCCCCCAGAGAAGCTCTTACTATTTTCTTTATTAAGTCTCAGTTATCCCTTCAGTTAGTATGGGTTTAGTTCTCCTTGTATAGTGTTCTATGGGAGGGAACTTTAGTTAGACTCTGTCTCTTTAAATAGCTCCCTAGAGGCCTAACAGTCTTCTTTTTATTACCCAGTAGTGCTTCTATTCAGTTAGTTATAGTCTAAGGTCCCAGTGGAGCTGGAAGGCTGTAACATCTCTTACATCTAAGGTGTATAGTATAAGGTGTATGAGGTATAGAGCATTAAGTATAAGATGTTACAGAAAGCGAGGTCCAGATAGAGGACACTGAGGGACCAAGTGGAAGCACTGACAAAGTGGACTTTCTTGGAAGAATTCAAGAAAGGATCAACGTCTCAAGCTTCAAGCTGTTCCAGTCAAGCAAGTACTTTATTTAGTCAGACCCTGGGAGAAGTTAGGATCTTAATTCTTCTAAGCAATAAACCTCTTTTTTTAACTGTTGCACCTTCACTTGAGTCTCCCACTCTGTTCTGACCAACTACAGGGCACCTAGAATATTTTACTTGGGGAACAGAACAATATCTGTGACATCCATAATACCATTTTCTGAGTAAATGTAGGGACAGAGTCAAAATTTTGGTTTGTTCCATAGGCTAGTTCTTGTTTTTGTATCTATGTTCCGTGATTCACTGTTATTCTGCACAGAACAACTCTTTTAAATTAGGGAATGACTATAAAGTACTATATTGGGATTATTAAAGTACCATAATTGTTACATACAAATTGCTTCTGAAGTACAGGTAGAACTAAAAGGATTTTTGTTGCAAAACAGTGAATAAAGAAGTGAACTAGGACATATTAATTGGCCTGGATTGTATTAATACTTTTAAAGATACAAAAGGCCAAAAAAAAATCACATCTACTTCAAGCTTCCATCAGTGAATTATCTGCTACTTAGAATTGACAAGGTAATTGAATGTGTCAGTCAGAGAAAAGGTGATATATAACTGTACAATATCCATCTAACTGAGAATTCCATCTAATTGGGAAAGTAATTTTTCTTCTCCATTATGGACAAAATGAAGACCTCCTCAATGTTCCTGAATCCATGACTTCCTTTAATGTTAAATGCTGTCCAAATTGCAGAAAGAAGGCTAAATGACAATCAGTTGCTAGGTGTGTGTATCTTGTTCTCAGTCATGCAACTCAATAAAGGATTATATTCCGTGAAACACTAAAACCTTTCCTGAATACACAGCTTACAATAGATTTTCTCAGTGGTCAAGCCTTGTGCCTTGGAAATGATTTCTGTGAAATCATTCAACACACCTCCAGTCTCCCTGTTGTTATTCTCCTTGTCTCTTCAGTTGTTCATAGAAGAAGAAGACTTTGAATTCATTCCCCACTTTTCTCAGCCATCAGTCTCAAAGAAGCTTCTGAACTCCTTCCCTTCCTCTCCCCGCAACAAACACCCTGTGAGGTAGGCATGGTTGAGAGTTCTGAAAAAACTTTGACTATCTGTGCCTGCTTCATTCAGTTAAGCAAGAGTTCACAGTTGGAGTCATAGGACTAAAATCACATGAGTTTCTGAAAAGATCTCTATGGCCCCTTCCGCACACGCAAAATAATGCGTTTTCAAACCACTTTCACAACTGTTTGCAAGTGGATTTTGCCATTCCGCACAGCTTCAAAGAGCATCGAAAGCAGTTTGAAAGTGCATGATTCTGCATGTGCGGAATGAGCCTCTGTTTCTTTTTCTAGCAAAAGGGGAAGCACACACAGGCACAAATAGACTGCAGACACCTAGACTGAGCACTTGTGGAGATAGAGTTTGCTGTTCCTATGTTTAGTGTAACTTTACTTGCTATCTAGTAAAGTTTTACAAAACAACTCACTTGCATCTCTGCTTTATTATTTACTCTGCTAATTCACTGCAATATAACACTATTAGACCAAGGTCATCCAGCAGGTTTCATGTGGAGAAGTGGGAAACAAACCCAATTCACCAGATTAGAATCCACCACTCATGTGGAGGAATGGGGAATCAAACTCAGTTCTCCAGATCAGAGTCCACCACTCTTAACCTCTACACCACGGTGTCTTCTATTAATTTAATTACAGATCTGAAAATATACTGAGCTAATGACTAGCCAGGCATTGAATGATTTTCAGTGGAGAGCAATTCCAAAAGCATGTGGAGCTTCTATTCTCTTCCAATTCAATCAAGCCAATGTGTATCTTCGTGGGATCAGAGATTTTATAATAATACCCTGTAAAATACTATATTATTTAGTTCTAAAAAGCTACATGGAAAAAGAATCAGAATCAGAAGAAAGGAAACATCTTATAAACAACACTGAGGAAAAGTTTTAGATGAATGCTTGAAAAGAGACATGGACAGTCATGCTTAAGATTAAGGGAGAAGACATATATAATATAAAAAGTAGGCTGACAGCACATTTTTCAGTCATGTGCTGAATGTATCTCCACAACTGAATTGACAAACAAGCCAGCTAGTGAATCAGAAATTGGATCAAGTTAACAGTCTTCCTTAATTCTGCCCACTCTGTCACTCACATGCTGACACCAACATGTTTCCTTCCTGCTCCTGTTGAGAAAATGTTTACAAAATGTAACCTGGACACCTACGCCTCCTGTTTCAGAAGGCTGGCTGCAGGACTTTTTACTTCCTCTTTGCTCAGTTATCAGTATATTTCCAGCTGTAGAAGCTGTCCCACAAAACCCTTTAACTAGCAAACCTTTAGTTATTTTTATATTTAATACACAGCATTTTTAAGTGATCAGTGGCATTTCACTGAGATTCCTACATTCTGCAGATGCAAGCCCAAATCTGGCATCAAGTTTCCCAATGGCTCTACTCCCAGCTTAGCCTGTCCCTCTTCCTTTTCTCTTTTGGCCTTGAAACACATTTGCAACTGAGTTCGGCCCAACTTTTTGATTCTGACCAACAGTTTGAGAACCACTGCTTTAGAACAAATACTCCAGAAATGTTTAGACAAGATACACAACTCTTCTCAATATAATCAAAAGTGCTGAACTCAAAATATGAACACTGATTTACATTAAGGCATTCTACTGTCTTAAATTTATTAGGATAAATAAAAAACTGAGTTGATTTCCCAATTAATTAATCAAAAGTTACCTAAGCAGTAAATTAACAATATAATTAAATTCCTGAAAAGACATCAAATCTCCATGGAATGTACAGATATTTAACTTGGATTTAGCAAGATAATTGTAACAAGCTAATTAAATAAATGGCTAATACCACTGGGCCTACAATAAATACATTAATAGAATTAGAATTTGATTGCACAAATTAACTATAACTATAATAATATTTCATACAAATTAAATGTCTAAATAACATTCCTTTGTACATTAAAAATACTGCTAATTTTATGTTCTATAAGAATGCAATTTACATTTATAATAAAAGAAATTTTCACTTAATTGTCCTGTATAGAAGCCAGGTTTATAATCTGCAGACCCATTAAAACCCAGCTTTAAACAATCAAGTTGAATATAATTAACTTACCATAACTCTCTTTTAGTATGCAAATGAAGCACATATTTTGCATCAGTTAAAATGGACTTTAATACTAAAACATATGAAGAACAAATAATATGGATTTTTGGATCCAAACCATGGAGATGATTCCAAGGTTTCCTTTCCACTCAAGGAAGGTCTCTTCTGCTTATGAAAGGAGTCCTATGAATACAAACTGGTTGGTGAGCTAAAACGTACTTTAGATACACTAGTATTATATCTTATCATACCAATATGCTATGATGTACACATAGAAGCAAGCTTTTATGTAGATATTTGGTTAGTTACAATGACTCCAACGTGTTAACCATTATATTAACTAGTGCAAGGCTTTAACACTGTATTGTATTCATTAGTGCAAGGCTTTAACATTAGAGGAATGGAACTGTAGGTTTCAAACTATAGGCTGCTGGAGCAGAAACTGTGGGGAGGATGCCATGCACCTGATTTGTCATTCTGATACTCAGCACTGTGTCTCTGTGATTCCTGACTTTGGATGTGGAACCACAAACAGAGTGCAGGTGATCAATGCTGGCTAGACTTCCAGAAATAAGAAAATTCATAGGCATTCAGCAAAGAGTGTTCATCGTCTTCCTGAGGGCACAGTTTGATGAAATGCAAATGGCTGATTCAAGTAGCCTAAACTCACGGCAGCTCCAGACCCAATCTTAAATGTTCATTTAAGTTTCTCTGCAGATCAAAATATTATGAAATTACCACTCTTTACGAGCTTGTGCCTTTAAGAAGATGTTAATCTTGTCCGAAAACAGGAGCATCTCTTATCTTTGATTTTAATGATCAAGGAATGAATTCTACAATGGTAGTTATGAGTAGCAGATACTCTCCTGTTAAAATATGCAAGGTTACTAACTTTAAAAACAGATTTGTCTTCTGTTTAACAACTGTAAGAATGTCAAAATATTAGAACAAAATTATTCATTAAATGTAGATTTTTTGTAGAATTGCAGATAAACCCCACATACTCATAGAAGGGATTTTCTGTGTCATTGTGTAGTGTGTTTCTGAGTCAATCTTCATTTCTCTTACTGAGCTCTAAGGATAATGAAACTTCATAAAGTTCCATGTAGAGTAATATGCCACCCTATACATTTTATTTAAAAAAATGATTAATTTGGTTGATCCACCACAACTTTCCAATCTGTTGGTTACAATAGTTGTCATTAGGGGTGTGCATTTGGATATGCCAAACTGAAAAAGTAATTGAGAATTTTTTTTTAATATCTAGTTTTTATCTTAAAGAAGTTACTGTGGGCCAATTGTCCATTGTTCTTTATTTTAACAGTTTCCAAAATAACACTTGCATTACAGCATAGGATACCTTACTGCTAGGGTAAAAATTAGTTTTATTAAAAGCTGCATTAGACTGATTTATTTTTTATTGGCAGACTTAACTTATATTGTTTAAATTGTGACTTTTTATGAGGTTTTTAAGTTATCCCTTCCACATCACTGGGGTTTGGGACATGGCACTCCCTTTGATCTGGAAATCTGCATACTTTTTTGGCCTTCCCTTTGTACCAGAGAATAAGACTGAATGTTTTCTTTTTCTTCATTTTTTACTTTTAAAAATGTGTATAGTTACGGTATTAAAAGATTATATATAATTTTGGAGTTTCTAAACTTTTTCTATGTCAACTGCTGGCCTTCACATATCGTCTGCAGGTTCTGCAAAACTCTCCCCAAATTCCTATTTAATTTTTTATGCTGACCTATGATATATCAAAACCATGATGGGGAAAGTCATGCTGTGCAAGGAATAACTGTATAATTGTTTTATATAAATGAATGAATGAATGAATGAATGAATGAATGAATGAATGAATGAATGAATACATACATACATACATACATACATACATGCATGCATACCTGCATACATACAAACAAACTAGAATGTTTTAGAAAAGGAACCAAGGACAGGTCTTTTTTTGTGTTATGCCACTTATTGTTATTCCCTACCAATGATTGGAGATGACAGATACATAGATAGAAAGATCGATAGAGCAAGTAAGTAAACTTTTTCCTGTGTTTCAATCATTTAGGCCAAACATATTCTGATTTTACTCCAGGCACAAGTATTTGAATGCTTAAAGTTAGCAGTCCTAAAATCTGGCATTCAAAAGAATAGGATTATGCATTTGTGACTAGCATTATAATGTTCATGCCTCTAGGGCTCTGGGAAATGAGGCTCTAAGAACTGCCTGACCTTCCACCCCTTCTACAAAAAGGGAACTTGGGTAAATATGCATATTGATCATGTAATGTATACATCCATCATCACCATAGCACTGGGAAAAACTACTGCTTAAAAAGAAATGTCAGTGCTCTTCATATGTTACCATGGAAATGATGATTCCCTAAAAGCTATTATTTGCATTGCTTCTACTTAAGGCCAACCTAGAAGCATTCTGAAACCCCTGGAGACAAGGCTGACTATTCATTATCAAACATTTCTAATGAAAAGTATCAAAAACAGAATTATTAAGGATGTTCTCCCTGACACCCTTTGGTTCTCTGCATTAAATCAGATTTCCTAAGAGAGAACAAGGTGGCAATTAAAAATAAATGAACCTTATATAATGATGTATACTACTGCAACAATACAAGTAAAATCTCTGGAGCAATACCCATTCCTGTTCAATATGCTCAAAGCAGAAGAAAGTGAATCCCATAATTGAACAATGAACAGAAAAGCCTGATAAAGAGCTGTCAGGCTACACTGTGGCAGCAGTTATATGGTAGAAAGTGGGTGGAGCCCAAGGATGTAGGTAAGGGTGGGTTCCCGGGTTTTAATTCCCCATTACATGTCCGAAGCTCCGCCCCCCCCCCCCGTTTGTGGTTTTTTTGTATTTTAAAGTGTTTTTTTCAGTTTTTGGCTTGCAGGGGGGATGTTTTTTAGGCTAGCAACACCACAATTTCAGAGATTGTTTGGGAGACTCTCCTGATGATACCAACCAAGTTTGGTGATCTTTGGTAAAGGAGGTCCAAAATTATGGACTCCCAAAGGGGGAGTCCCCATCCCCCATTGTTTCCAAAGGGAGCTAATAGGAGATGGGGGCTACATCTTTGAGGATCCATAACTTTGGACCCCCTGAACCAAACTTCACCAAACCTGGGTGATATCATCAGGAGTTTTGTGGGGGGGGGGCATGGGCAGCTGCTGTACCTCTTTCGTCAAGTAAATGCACCTCTTTCTTCAAGTAAATGCACTAAAGCTACATATTGTACCTTTCCACAAAAGTCATCTAAAATGTTTGCAGAATGTTTGCCAGATGATTTCAGTCCCCTCCATTTGTTTGCACTCACCCCCTTGAAATGTTTCATAGCCACCGTGAGGGGTTTTCTCTCTGTCTTTTTGCTATGTGCAGAGTTGATGCTTTGAAGACTAGATGCATGGATTTTCTATTGCTGGGTGTAATTGATGCTTTGAAGATTTAACCAATTAAAAAAACACACAGAAATGACGAAAATAAAGAGGTGAGGGAGAATGGAGTGAGCTCGGGGAGGCAAAAAATGGTGCCAAGGGGAAGGCATAGAATTGTGGGAAATGCAGCAGGAAAGATAAAGCACTTTTAAATATGCCTGCACAGACAGGGACGATGTTTTGAAAATGTTTCACACAAAAGAAACACTATAAAAGAGTTGTTAGTTAAATGTTTTCAGGCTAGAAATGAAATGTTTTCGGAATGTAAGGGGAAGAAAACATGCAAAACTCCACAAGGGACGTTTTGTTTCCTGTCTCAAAACATTTTAAAAGGTTTGAGAGGAAGGAGCCATTATTTATCAAGATGTTTCATCATCCGATGAACTAATGAAGTTTCATCCCTGTCTAATGATGAAGACTTTATATCATGTTTTAGAATGCAGAGGCTGCCAGCACTGGTGTTCATTCAGTTACCTCAGTGAGTAGGTGTTCAATTACATCCTCAGTCCATCTCTGTAAAACTATTGTCTATTTAACTGCATTTTCTTCATAGAATCATAGAGTTGGAAGAGGCCACAAGGGCCATCAAGTTCAATCCCCTGCCACGCAAGAATACACAATCAAAGCACTCCTTACAGATGGCCATCCAGCCTCTGTTTACAAACCTCCAAAGAAGACTTCACCACACTCTGAGGCAGCATATTCCACTGTTAAACAGCCCTGACTATCAGTAAGTACCTCCTAATGTTTAAATGGAATCTCTTTTCCTGCACCTTGAATCCATCGCTCCTTGTCCTAGTCTCTTGAGCAGCAGAAAAAAAGCTTGCTCTCTCTTCAACATGACACCCCTTCAAATATATAAACATAGCTATCATGTCACCCCTTAACCTTCTCTTCTCCGGACTAAACATACACAGTTCCCTGTCTCTCTTCGTATTCAAGACTTTTAACCATGGATTCAAGACTTTTTACCATTATGGTCACCCTCCTGTGGACCCATTCCAGCTTGTCAATTGTTCAAATATTTGGATTAGAATTTGGAGAGGAAAGTAGTATGATTACCCATCCATTACAAATATAGAGATTGTATTAATCACACACCCCTCCAAAAAATACACTTTATATCCTTAAATTGTCAGTGAAATGGATGCTTCAACAGCATTTTCAAATTAGGCACAAGAACATCTGTACCATTTGTATGACCCACAGCCAGTTACACTGCAAATGGTGCATAATACATTTAGCAGTCCCTATAGCAACAATCTAGTAATTACTTTTTAAAAGGAAAACGGTACCTTTGCTGAAATAGTTTCAAATATCTGCAGTTAACCATATGATGTTTCAATAGTGATTTGGTCCCAATGATGCTTCAATAGTGATTTGGTCACTAATCGAAAATTCTTTGTAAGGAAGAATTATGCTTTGCAATTATTCAGTCTAAATCTACGGAAAAGTGGCAGGCAGTGAAATCCTGTATTTGTTGGATAATACAATTGCAGTACTTCTCTATGTATACATGGGCCTAATATGATTGTCAGTTAGATGGGATATAATTTGGATATCATCACACACAAATGACCCAAGATAGTTGTTAAGGGCAGCCATGCAGAGACCACGATTTTTCTTGAAGCAGCAATTGCAGAGGCAAGGGCTTCCCAGAAGGACCTTGGAACATCCTTCTGAAGTCAGGACTGAGCTGAGAGCAGATCCACATTCACTGATACTATAAGGCAACTCCCCTGAAAGGGAAGGGGTGGCATAAAAACCCCAATAAAATAAAATACTTCAAGGTAATAGATTGTAATTTTAACCAGGAGAAAAATGCCCTTGTCTGCAGCAGACAGCAGCTCATATTTGGCAAATTCCCCTTCCCATCAAATACTCCCGAATTATGCTTATCTCTGTTTCTGGGGATTCCCTGACTCCCTGGAAGAATGCAGTGCATCACAAAGGGAAGGGAGAAGACAGAAAGTTGTCTTTGTGAGTAGAGCTCTGCTTGCAGTTAATTGGATAAAGGCTTATTAACACCAGTCAAAAAAAGTTGTGCTTATACCAGGGGTTTAATGCTGAGACTAGTGAATAAAATCAAAGAGTACTAGGAAAAAATTTCCTTTACCCATACTCCAAGCCACAAAGCAAGGCTAGTACCTTAAGAACCTTTGTATCACTTTCAGTTTTTAACTCTTCATTTGGTACTTGGGCTGAGACTTCTGTGAACCTTCTTTCATCCTGTTGCATGCTCAGAATTTGTTAATGCCTTTGCCTGCCTCCAGCTCGCCATGCTGCCCTGGAGTATCTGGACTAAATTGCCCTTCTCCTGCTCAAGGCCATACTTTGATACCTGCTTCTGTGAAAACTTTCTTCTCAGAAGCTAAAAATTATTTTCAAACATCAGCCAGTTCTGAACACCTTTATACTAGAAGAAAAATGGCTAAAGTAGGTATAACAATTGAAGCTGAGATTAGAATAGAATTATCATGATACCCCAGAATTACTGCAAAGAAAAAACTATATATATATTATATATTTCTGCCTGGCTGCTCCAGTGAGAGTATATTGTCTTTCCCTAGTGAAGGAGGACCCCCTTTTGACCTGGGAAAAGTATTCTGGGAACAATGTACATAAAGGAGAAAAAGTGCAGGGGCTGCAGAGAGCAGAAGAACTAGTCATAAAATTAGATGGAATAAGATCTATCACAGTATTTCCGTAAAGCTGAACAGGTGTCTGTAGAACAGTGTTTCTCAACCTGTAGGTTGGGACCTCTTTGGGAGTCGAATGACCCTTTCACAGGGGTCACCTAAGACCATCAGAAAACACATATTTCCGATGGTCTTAGGAACCAAGACACAAATAATTTTATGGTTGGGGGTCACTACAACATGAGGGTCGCAGCATTAGGAAGGTTGAGAACCACTGCTGTAGAAAGTGAGAATGGGGATGGTAAGTTCCTGAGAACTCTAAAGGACCTGCTTTAAGAGCCCCAAGGTCTCGTGGGATGTGTAGTTCCCACCAGGGCGCTTTTTCAGCCTGAACTTTTTCAGGCTGAACTAAGGTAAGTGGGGGGGCGTGGGGGGAGCAAGGAGGTGGGGGTGCCATGGAGGGGCACAGGGGGCAGGGCCAGGCACCATTTTGCCCCCTACGCCACTGAGGGTATATTGGTTTGGGATTTGTACTGCACTCATGTTTGCTGAAACAGTTGTTGCTGGGCTAGAGGCACTGACTGAGCTCATTCTTCATCCAGCTCCAAACACTGTGGAGTGCCACTAGTGATAGCTGGCATGACATTGTAGTTAAAGTGTTGGATTAAGACCCATGACAACTGGGTTTGAATGCCTGTTCTATCATGAAAGCAAGGTTACCTGCCTTCCTCCTTGGGTTGATGGTGTGATGTCCCAGAAAATCATATGGTAAAACAATTCCCAGAAATTCCTAAAGAGGACTGACATCACTTCACTTTTACTATACAGTTTCCAGTGATCTCTAGAGAGGTGTGACATTACTTCTGGGTTTTAGCAGGAAGTTATGTCAGTCCATCACTGATGACCCCCCACCCCAGATCCTACCCCCTAGTTTCTCACAAGTTGCTCATCAAGGCAATCCTATAGCTGGATGACTCTTAGCCTAATCTACCTCACAAGGTGGTTGTTGTAATGATAAAATGAACAAGGAAAGAACAATGTGATAAGCTATTCGAGTGCCAAGTGAGAAGAAAAGTGGGATACAGATGTTTTAGAAAAATGATAAATAAGCAGCCCACATCAGGGCAAATGTCTGGGTAAAGAGATGTGAGGTGGTCTGAGGAGGGCCGAATGTGAGGCAACTGCTCCTTGAAACAAATCTGTACCACTTTGTGATTCAGAAAAGGAAACAAAGAACCCTGCTGGGACTTCAGCACAGTGATTTTTTATCATCCCTTCACTAATGGAACAACAGCTGCTCTCCAGTCAGCTAAGATTAGCCATACCCTACTGCTAGCAGTACCAGTTTTCCCAGGCTTACAACCTCTAGCTCTGGGGATGGCTGCATCAAGTTATGCCAGTAACACAAGGAACTGACTGTATCCCCAAGTGTATTCAGCAAAAACGCAAAGGCATTTCTGTTAAAAAAAAATCAGGAGAGATAGGTAGATTTTACTGTTTTACTGCCATTTTTGTTCAGTTTTCTACTGCATGATGATGTTGTTTTTAAATATTAAGAGTTCTTCAGGATCCATATTTTTTTTCCAAAAGGTAATTTTGCTTATAATACTTTTGCTTATAATTTGCACAGTACCTTGGGGGCTTTCAGGCAAACATTGTGCTTTATAATTACTGTCTTATAATTACTGTCAATGAAAAAACTACTAACAAGCTGCTAAAATGTTTTGCATAAGTTTTAGTGAAATCATTTGAGTCAATTAAGAATTTCAAAACTTCATCAGCGTTGATTACACTTCAAAATCAGAGAGCTTATTAAAGAGAACAATAGCATTCCTCAAATAATATTCATGTCACTGAAAAGCATTTGGTAAGTCTAATGGGAGAGATCGGTGACTTTTTGGAAAGTATTTTTATTTTCTGCAATCATTCTTGTGCTTTTCATCAATAAATGGGCCAAGGTATTTATAAAATCCTAATAAGAGGAAAATTGCTGACTGGCTTACTGTTGTAAAAGATAGCTCTCATAGCAGTTTTATTCTTTTGTAGCTTTTATAACTGTTTCAGAATAAGGAACAGTAGAGACTTAAGCTTATGAATTGTTGTTGCTGCAGTGTTTTTTTAAATCCAGGCATGCTTCATACTTCTTCAATATAAACAAGAGGAAGCACTGAAAGCAATTAAACTTTCTCCCAAAATATACCCATTGTCCTTATGGCTCTTGCAGTCTAAACACAAGAACCCATTAAAAAGAACAACACAGCAATATGCTTCGAAAGACTATCTGTATTCCACACCAGAATAACGCATGGAAGTATGGACTGGCAAACATCCAGCAAAACACAAGACATTCATGGATCAGCAGAAAACCTGTCAATTGCTGTTGTTTATTTTGTCCATCTTCTTATTTGCATATTATTACTTATTCTTTTACAGGATATTAAATGCTACATTAATTTATTTTATTACATGTGCTGGATTGCTGGTACATGAACCCACTGATATAAGTTTGTGCGGTCATCAGCACTTTACATTTCATGCTGCTTCCCACCATCCTGTTGTGACACAGGGGTAAAATGTAATTGGTGGAGAGGTCATGAAAGACTGATTTGAAATTCAGGAAACATTTGTAAAGAGTATGAATACCTGGGTTTTTGCCAATAATTAAAACATCAAGGTTGCCAATTTCAAGGTTTGGCCAGGAGATCTCCCAGAATTACAACTGATCTTCAGATGACAGGGATCAGTCCCCCTGGAATTATATCCTGAGAAGGTCCATTATACCCTGCTAAGGTCCATCCCCTCCCCTTCCCAAACCCTGCCTGCCTTGGATTCCTGCTCAAACATATGCAGGAATTTCCCAATCCAGAGTTGGCAACCCTAAATATATATGTATTTATAATACCTTTCTCTAAAATACAGTGGCATAGATGCAACAGGGACATGTAGAGACATTTGCCCTGTGCGGGACCCCATTGCATCACATGGAGGGTGGATAATTGCCCCTACACTTCACACCCACGACCCACCAGGCCAGCTGATGGGCCAAGGCCTGCCCAGACGGCATACACACATCACACCGAGGGCCAGTGGGGCATGGCTGGGGCCTCTGCTGGGCCTGGTGGGGTGAGGGGTAAGGAGGAGGGTGTGTTCTCCTTCCCTCTCACCCCGCCAGGCCCGGCAGAGGCCTCTATGCAGCCTGGGCGTGATGTGCGTGCACACACCCGGGCAGGCTTGGTGGGCCGTGGGTGTGTTCTCCGTCTCTCTGGAGAGCACGCCCACAGCCCACCAGGCTGGCCAACGGGCCGAGGCCTGCCAGTGTGGTGCACACACAAGAGAAGAACGTGCCGCCATCAACCTCACTCCTCCTGGAGAGGGGGTGCCGAGAGAGGGATGTGCTACCCCAGCCTCCTCCTTTTCTGGCCTGGCACGCCAAGGAGGATGCTTGGGCGGCATGTCCCTTTCTCTGTGCATCCCTCTCCAGGGAGGATGGCTAAGGAGACATGCTAAGGAGGAGGCTGGGGCTGCACATCTTTCTTTCAGTGTGTCCCACTCCAGCAGGAGTGAGGCTGGCCCAACACGCCAAGGAGGAGGCCTGGGCGGTGCATCCCTCTCTCAGCGCATCCCAGCCTCCTCCTTGGTGCGCCAGGCCAGCCCCGCTCCTCCTGGAGAGGGACATGCCGAGAAAGGGAAGTGCTACCCCAGGCTCCTCCTTGGTGCACTGCGGTGCCTCGCGAGAAGAGCAGGTGGCAGTGAGTGACCCTCCTTGGCCCGCCAGGTAAGTGGGGCATGGGGACAGGGCACAAGGTGGTGGTGCAGGGGGCCATGGGGGGCAGAAAACACAGAGTCCGCCCCGGGCTCACATTTTGCCCAGCTATGCCATTGCTTAAATATATAAACCCTACAGACTGAATTAAGTTATTCAGCAATTTGTTTTTTAAAAAATTGCAGGTCTTGATTTATAAATGTCAAAGTTTTATTTCATGTATTGTCAAATGCTTTCATGGTTGGAATCAACTGGCTGTTCTTGGTTTTCTGGGTTTTGTAGCCACGGTCTGGTAGTTTTTACTCTTAATGTTTTGCCTGCACCTACGGGTGGGATCTTCAGAAGCATGTCACAGTGAAATGGGCTTCTTTCCAGACATACCTCTGAAGATGACAGACATCGATGCAGGCAAAACATTAGAAGCCAAAACTATCAGACTATGGCCACACAGCCGAGAAAACCCACATCAGTCAGTTATATTGTATGTCAGTGAAAATGATTGGAGTGAAGGAGTTACTGGTCAAGATATGGGCAGATCAGATGTTAGCAGGCAGCTTAGAAATTAATGATGTATAACTCCCCCCCTCCCGCCAAATACTCGAACTTATCAGCAACCACCCTCAACTGCTCCCAAGGTAATTTGTTTAAAGGATATCTGAAAATTAAAAGACACATAAAGAAATTCACCATTCATTTACATCTACTAGCCTTTTTTTTCCAATTCAGCTTAGAAAAAAACATGAAGAAGTGTGACTTGGGAATTTGATTTCTTTTGTAAGGTTCCAGTGTGAAATGAAGGGCTTCTTAGTGCCAACAAAGAAATCATATTCCTCTGTGACATGAAATCACAACTATTCGTCCTGTTTGCAAATCCAAAGCAACTTAGGCTTTATCATTCCCCAGTCATAACTTATTAGGATAGTGTTCGTAACATTTCATCATTTCTGTAGGGGCCTGCAATGTGTTACAGGTTGCATGTGAATAGGAAAAAAACAATTTGAAAATAGTAAAAGGCTGTAAAGTTTTTGGCCAGCAAAAATCAGTTTTGGCGATACTGAGGTTACAGAAGCTTGAATACTCAGTATTAGCTGGAGCTTGTCAGAACTTTGAAGCTATGCAGGGTTGGCCATGGTCAGAGACCATCAAGGAAGAGGAGGGTTGTTATGGCAATGGTAAACAACCTGTGCTCATCTCTTGCCTTGAAAACCCCATGAGAGGTCACCATAACTTGTGACTTGACAGCACTTAATTATTTTAAACTGATATGACCTAGAGATTAAAGCTTGCTTGCTTCCCATCCATTCAATCTGTACATTGTTAACATTATTTGCAGAATCCACCATAAGCCTTTCATCATTACACCCTACAAGAAAACTGTCGACTGTTTTTTAAGTGGACAGTTCTGGCAATTTAGATTTTTTTTCCTGTTTGCCTTTCTTTCCTGCATTAGAACAAACATTTACAGAATTGTTAGAAATAAATAATCCATTCATCAGGTTAGCTGCTGTTTTTACTTTGTAAAGGTGGCCTCATACTATTCAGATTATAATTTAAAGTATAATTCTTGGGACAAAACCCCAAATATTCCTTTATCTTACTCCATTTCTTCATGCCTCTCACATATCTCTTGCCTACCTTCCTAAAGGGTGATATTCAGATACATCAGAGCTTGCCCCAATACCCCTTTCACATACTGTCCTTGTTACATGAATAAAAACTGTATGTACATGATGCTAAGGTTGCCATAGAAACAATTTCTATGGTTACAAGAGAAAAAATGGCTGTGTTGTGGTGCTAGGTGTGTTATTGAGAGAATAAAAAGGACAAGAAAGCCCTGAAAGTGTGTATAATTGTTTCTAACATCTTCATTCCCAACTAACAAGGCAATTATACACACACACACACACACATATATACACACATACACACATACACATATATCCACACATACACACACATACATACACACGCATACATATATACACACATACACACACATATATATACACACACACACACACACACACACACGTATGTATGTATGTATGTATGTATGTATGTATGTATGTATGTATGTATGTATGTATGTATGTATGTATATATTTAAAGCAATATATTCAGTTCCTCATTTATAACTGCCAAAGAGCACTGTCTTGACTGTCATTTCTATGCAGATTCCCCAGTCTTTGCTAAGATGCCTTCCATCACACTCCCAGTAAATTTCCTATTGTTTGCATATTTTTCCTAAGTGGTATGATTAGGCTTCCTAGATGCTAAGCTAATTCTGCTACTGTCTTGCATTCAAAACCATTTCTATAGGTACTGACGGGCCATTATGCATGAAATCTCGGGGCTTCTCACTTCTAAGTGGGCTTGTAGTGGGGTCTCCTTGCATTTTTCTGTTTGCACATGAGAAGGCAGCCTTCAACCTGCAGCATATTTTGTCTGCTGAACTCTGCTGGCCTTCAGTTCCTGATTCCCTTAACTCCACCCATCAAATAAGAACATAAGAACAAGCCTGATGGATCAGACCAGAGTCCATCTAGTCCAGCACTCTGCTACTCGCATGGGCCCACCAGGTGCCTTTGGGAGCTCACATGCAGGATGTGAAAGCAATGGCCTTCTGCTGCTGCTGCTCCTGAGCACCCGGTCTGCTAATCAAGGAGGATCAGCCTTAAAGGCACAGATCTCATCAAACCAGGTAGCTTCAAGACTGTTGGCTTTATAAAAGCCTTTAAATTGCTGTTATATCGATATTACCGTTATTGCAGTAACATCGCAAACTGAGACAAAGCAATTATTTGGATCACAAGCTGCTCAAGAAGGGGACCATGCACTAGAGCTGCCCCTTCCCTTCCACCCGTACCCACCCACTCACTCCCCCTCCTCCCCCGCTGCTGCTGCCACTGGAGAAAACAGCGGCTTGTTTTAATATAGAGGTTTGTTTGAAATAGTTTTAAATAGCCCTCCCAATCATCAGGAAGGGCAGAAGTAGAGTGGGGAAGGTGGAGGGGAGCCAAAACAGACCCTTCTTGTACTGTTCCTTGCAAAAGACAACTCTCTATTGTTATTATATCAATATATCAATATGAGCATTTAGAGAAGTAAGGAAGGAGTGGCAATATGGAAGAGGGGGCAAGGGGATAGGTGCAGACAGTAGTGTGACTGAGTGGGAAGGGCAGAGCTAGGTAGGCTGCTCATGGAAGGAGGCAAAATGTCTAGGACAAAGCTGTGCTCACTGGCAAATCTGCCCGCTCTGGCTGTACTACTAAGAAAGACAATTGGGCCAGCCTCATTAAATAAACTGGCTGGATCCAACGGGTAATTTCCAATTCACTATTCAGACCAGAACTGGGAATTGAAAACTGTCCATCAAAATGGCAGCACAATCACTAAATGAGTGGTGGTGTGACAACTCCATTAAAATCCTAGCAAACAGGAAATCCTGCACCCATTTCCCTTTGCATCAGGCAAAAGAGGAACTGTTGCTGAGGGTGTCAATACTGGGAGGCATCCAGGGTGGGGCAGATAATGTCATGGTAGCGGGGTATGGCACAGCCCTGTTGCCTCCAAAGAGACCTGCAGTGGCATGGGAAACAAAAAGGCAAAAAGCGAGAGAAAGCAGAGAATAAGGAGGGGAGAAAGCACATACCCATGGATGGAGTTGCAAAATATTTCAGTTGAAAAACAAAACCTAGATACTTGCTCTTATCTAATTACTAGCTAATTACTTTAAGTTAGTTCATAAATCTGGAACACATGCCTCCCTACTATTGACATAGGGAAGTGCAGGTTTTGATTCCAGCATTAATTTGACCCCTCCACAAATGAGGGGGGTGGTGAGGAGGGAGAGGCTGGGGTGGTGGTGGTGGAAGTCTCTATCAGCTGTTGTATTAATTTGTTGAGCTGTAAATTTTAATCCATTGTTTTATGATGCTTTTACCATGATTATATTATATAATATATTGATGTACACCGCCCTGAGCCCTTCGGGGGGAGGGTGGTCTAAAAATGTAATGAATAAATAAATAAAATAAATTTAAAAGGTATGGGATTTTATGGAACTGAGACAAACCAGGTATATTTTCAACATGAGGAAACACCCATAGAGTGTTATCCCGACACAATGATGTCACTGATGTCCTGAGCTGCTTGAAGGAACAGGAAGAAAAAAATATGGATGACTGTCTCAAGAGGGCAGCCCCATACTCACCTTCAAGGAGATAAGAGGAGGATGTGGTTTGGCCACTGGTGGCACAATCCGTCTGCATTTATGCCTGCAGCCTGATACAGAAGACAGGCTGCTCAAGGAAGGGGCATATACTGGCATGCATCAGACTGACCCTCTCTTATTGGGAAAGTGAATGTTAGGAGTTGCCAGTGGAGGCAGGTGAGTCCCTGGTCTTCACACATACAGTGAGTATACCACCTGCAAGTAAGTCTCTGGTCAACACACATTCAATGGGTTTGTCACCTCCATATTATGCCACTGAGAAACTGCAGGTCTTGGGAGAATCATGTAGTGCTGCATGAGTCATGCCAGCTCCAATGCCAGCTCCAATTGTAAGGAGCTCCATCCCTCCAGTTGCTGTCCCAAGGGGGTGTGGGAACCAAGGCTAGGGCAGAAAAGAAGGAAAGGAGCCAATGAAGATGCTACACTGAAAGGCACACAGTCCAGTTAAGATCTCTGTTGAGATTGCTGTTTACCTAACCATTGAAATAATCTGAATTTCACATGTGGGGTTTTGCATTTGGATGTTTCCTTGTCTGTTGCCTCAGCGAGGCCATGGCAGGCATCACATAGTAAGGGTCACCATCACCATGAGAAAGAATTTTAGCATGTTGGGCAGCTTTCTAGAAGGCTATAATGGGGTATCCCAAACTTCTGGTGCAATCAGATGAATATATTTCGGGCCAGTGGTGTGCACTGCAATAGCCAGCAAACTGTCTGCACAGTGCAATTGTTAGGAATCTTACTTTCAGGTTGAACTTAAGGCTTAATGTTGCTTAGAAAGTCATCCATGTTTATGTCAGAATGGCAAAAGACTCTGGGTATGGTGGGTCACCCTTTACACATCCTACAGAGTTTTGAACTTATTATGTAAAACATGACACTGGATTATAACCACTCTTATCTTTCTAGACTTTCTAGCCGGCACCCATTTCTTAAAACCACCTCAGAAAGGATATGTTCCTGTTTCAGATTTTCATTTTTAAAGAGAAATCACCTCTGGTTGATTTTTATGTAAGCGTCAAGGAGATGTAAAGAGTAAGGATCACATTAAAGATACATAATATTTGAATCAATATTACATTGAGTTCTGAGTGATATGCATTTTTTTGAAACAAAACTATTTGCAAGAAATGTCTAATGCTTATTATCATTTCAGTTCAATTAATTTATAATTGTATCCTGTCTAAGCCATTTCTTAACTAAAAAAACCTGTAGTTTTCCCATGCTGAATAATTCTTCTGAACTGAAAAATTAGAACATAATCCAAACCTTGCTATGCTCATAGCAGAGCATTTTGAGCAGTGTGTGGGGCAAGGATAGTTCATATACTCCCAAAATATTTTTAAGTTACAGCAGTGGCTGAGTGCCAAGGGGGCGGGATGTGTGTCATGCACCGGGCGCACACCTGGGGCGGAAAATTGCCCCCGGCCCCTCCCCCTTTTCCCCGTGCCCCCCACAGCCCACACACACACCCCTTCCCACACTTACCTACGTTCCTTGTTTTTTTTTTAGTACTTTTTGAGGCTGAAAAAAGCAGCCTATTTACAGTTCAAACTAAAAACTGTCTGAGGAACTACAGTTCCCAGGAGACCTTGGGGCTCACAAGGTCTCCTGGGAAGTATAGTTCATCAGGCAGTTTTTTCCCTCAACTGTGAAGAGGCTGCTTTTTTCAGCCTCAAAAAGTACTAAAAATAGAAAAGGAACATAGGTAAGTGTGGGAAGGGGGGCGGTGTGCCGGGGGGAGTTCTGCGGGGGGGCCATGGGGGTGGGAAAAAACACTGTGCACCAGGCGCAGTTTGGCCCAGCTACGCCTCTGAGTTACAGAATGAACAAATGTGTGTGTGATTCTTCTCCAATCATAGAGGAACACAGAGGTGTTTGAATGCAGCTCTTCATCCTGGTTACCAGGAGGTTTTGGTGTTAGTGACTAAGTACTGACCATATGACATTGAATACATATGTCCTGAGTACTAGATGCAGAGATCTAGTCCTGAGAAATACATGTGTTGTAGTATTCTCTGACACCAGCCACTATTCATACAGAAAAAAAATGTGTATTAATGCTAGAGATGCTGAGGTTCTTGTAGTGGGCAAGTTAGCTGGCGAGCACATATTTCTTGTCAGTCACAGTTACTCATGAGTTAAGCATTGGTTCAACTTAACTTCCCTTTGCTGTTTGTCCCCTCACTGGAGTCCCCATGCTATGCAACTTTGGAGTATTGGAGTTTCATTTTCTCCTGCCTTGTGATTTTCAAATTGGTTTTCTCCAGGGTCATTGTCAAGTAACTGACCCCAAGGTGTGTGGGAAAACTAAAACTCTCATGGGGTTGCGGAAAAGCAAGTATGTGCCAACTGTTGAGGATGCAGACATAGTGGCAGCCATTAATTTTGATCAGACAACAACCACAAATGAGTGTGGCAAGGCTTGTAAAAAGAAATTAAACCAAATTAATTATCTTGTAACTGACTGTGTTCATCTTTCATTCCAACAATTGACAGCAGAAAACAACCAAGTGTTGGCATGGCGGGTGTAGGGAATCAATGTGCACCATGTTCAACTGTCTGCCTACTCAGAAAGCAGCCTGCCATACAGACTTGTGCTGTTTGTGAGCAACCTGTGATGCCTGCCAAACAACAGGAACTCTTCTTGTGATGGACTGAGTGGAATCAGTATGTGTGGGAGCAGTCCTAAAGGAAACCTGCTTCTTGTCATCCTGATCTGCAACTCTACATAGAGCTCCACTATTCATAGAGCACTTTCAACCAGCACAGACTTCCCAGTGCAATAGATCATCAGGGGTAGCTTCACATCCACAGAGAGTATATGTGTGTTCAACAGCTATCATTGACACTGTGGAAGAAAAACTTCTCTTCATGTGGAATCTCTGGGCATGCATCATTCTACATGCACAAGTAGTCTCTGTAAATGCATATTGTATTAGAGCAGCACTCTGGTGGTCTGTCTGAAGAAATAAATATTTCAGGCTTGGTGAACAAGGTAAATATGCAGCACCAAAACTCCATGCAGTTCTATCATTTTGAGTATTCTATTTCACAGTTTCAAGAGGGATAGTAGATCATCATACGGCTTCACAGAAACTGGAATCACAATTTCGTATTAATGTTGACAGCATATTCTAACCTACAATATAGGTCAGATCTCAGTTGAAAACGGAGAGAAACAACTCTTTACTTTGAAGTCGAGTTGTTTGCTTGCTGCTATATAAGTATTTATTAATATTTATGTTGTAAAGTTAAGCTGTCATAAATTATTTAATCAAAGACTCTATTGTAATTGATCTTGTATATTTGAAATATTAAAGTCCAGAAATGGTCCAATGCTGCTTCTTGTTTTGACAATTCTCCTTATTATCCTGATAATGTTCTGACACAAGCACAAAAGGGTCACATTTGTTTCTATTTATTTTAACATAATTGAAGCATTATATTGTTAAGGGGGGAAATACAAAGGAACTTAGAATGCTAGCCCAGAAAACGCCTCTGCGACACTTATTTTTTTCAGCACTTTGTGCGTGTGTGTGTGCGTGGAACAAAAGATAGTTGAAGACTGAAATAAAATTATAGGACCATGATGATTTAAAATAAAACTTACTGTAGGGTTTAATGTGGCAAATAAAATGTGCAGCCCCATCCAGTGTATATTTGGTCAGAAGTAAGACCCACTGATTTCAGTGGGACTTACTCCTGAGGATCAAAAATATAAGGAATTTATTCTTATAAATATATCCATGCTGGAAACTAATGACAGAAATAGCCATGATCAAAGCATACTTGTATTTGCACCAAGTGATGGTGATTTTTATTTCTCAATCTTGTAATGGTTTTTTGAACATCTTGGAGGTACATTCAGAAGGGCCCACCACCTTCTGAGTGTCTTTTGGAGGGATGCACTGAACTACAGCTAAAAGTGGGAGATAGAAAAGTCCCCTGTATGCTCCCCCCCCCCTTGGCAATACACGTGTTATTATCCCACCACACGTATTATTATCCCACAACAGGCTAGGTGGGATCTTTTAGACAACTAGCTCTATGTATTGTTTCTACGTCTCGAGACAATGGGGCCATTGGTCCTTGATTACATCAGTGAAACCTTGAATGGTATATGCAGAGGTACTTCCTAAAGTCTCTGTCCAGAGTATTCAAATTTGGCTGAGGCGTTTGTTATCAGGAAGGGATCGTTTTGTTGGGGAGAAAATACAAAGAGATACTACAATCTCAGGGCAGGATATTCCTGAACTATTTGCATAGTTGCAACCATGGCAAGGTGTGGTATCCAGGAGTTCTACAGATTCCATTATGTTAATAGAGTGCTCTGGCAGGGTGGGATAATCAAGATGCATGTCCTTGTCATGCGGCTTCCAGATTATATCACTGGAGTAACTCATAGATCTAATCTTTGCAAACAAACTGTTTTGCCTTAGGCTTGCTTTCAGCTTGGACACTCTGCTATCCACCCATACAAACATGGAAACTGGCATTTTGTAGCACACAATGTAAGAAATAATATGAAAATCCAATATTTCATAAGGCAGGGGATGAAGGGCAGGGTTACACACCTCTCTCCTAAACTTAAAGAGCTGCTGGTTTAAGCTCTACTTCTGACTTAGAAAAATGATCTCCCATGTAGCAGTGGTCCATGATAGCAGAAACAGGTCTTTGAAAAAGTGGCAAGATACCTTGCAAGCTTGAATTAATAATTGAGAATTATAGTAGGAATATGGATAAAGTAAAAATTAGAAAGAAAAGTTTATGGAGTGGAATTACATACATAGCTGGGCTGAACTATCAAACTAAATTAGTCAAAGGAATACCAAGAATTCAATAACCATACACAAAACTACAACAGCCCCACTGAAAGAGCTAGTCACTTAAATCTTCCTAACATAACACTTATTCTCTATACATGAGGGGAACCCAGATGCAAAGGAGTTAAAACTGAAACACAGAAAGGAGACTCTAGCTATCTCTCATTTCCAGCAGGGCACCAAACAACCAAGTTAGGAATTCAAGTAGCAGACCAAATTAAATGTGAAAGGCAAAGAAAGTGGTCAATGTGAATACAGCAAAACCTCCAACTGGGGAAAGGATTCTGACTCCAAATAAAAGAATGGCAGCCAGGCACAAGATCAAATACACATACATAAAGTTTTCCCCCAGGTTCAGAGACCAGAGGAGTGGCAAGGAATGTGGCCACATTTGTAACCTGACTGCACAAAAGACAGGATTGAGTTGTTCTGGGCCCTGAGAAAAGTTGCAACAAAGGGATAGAATGGAGGTATCCAGGGGGGGATATGAATGTCTGGAAGATGTCTTGTTTAGAAAAAAAAGAGTATTTATATGACATTCAAATAACCAAAAACTGGATTCACAGTTATAGCCCAGTGAGAGAAAGCTTATTTGGGAAATGCTAATATACAGATGAAGCAAATATACTTTTCTCAATTTCATAGCTCCTTCAAACTTTGTTTCGATTAAGTTCCTAGTACAAATTTAATTGCAGTTATTTGTAGTGGTTGTTATTCATGCGCATAGTTGTTAACCCATTCATTTCCCCAACTATGCTCCATGATATCCTTCAAACTGAAAATTGTCTCTAGAGAATTCCACCAATATGAAAAAAGCTCAGTTTCCCATATATGGGCTTGCTTTTAATGTACATTAATAATACTTTCATGACAGTGAATACATTTGCAGTTACAGCTTGCATCAATATCAGCAGGATACTTAACATGGTATGAACTGACACTGAGGCTGATTTTATATTGATACTACATGGTGAACACAAAGGAAGAAGGCAACTGGGTGGCACAAAGAAATGAATGGGCAATCGCAAAGTCATTTCCCACCACCACCACCATCTATAATTGGGCCCTAATGGTCTTCACTCTTTGAGCAATCAGCCTAGATTCTATTAGCCTGATCCAAGTCAAATTTCCTCTGAGATAAGCTCTGCTGGTTTCATGAGGACTACCAAGTAATTGTGCCTAAGACTGCAGCTTAAATTTCAAATGTACTTCCATGGGAGACAAAGCATAATGTACTTATCCTTGGATGTGGGATTTATGGATTAAAGTAGAAATGAGATACAGGCCATTAACTAGAGGACTTACCCATGGTAAGCAAACTCTTGAAATATTTTATCCCCCCGTGGTACTTTCAAACATTTGTATTTAGACTTGCATCCTCATCTTAATTGGGACCTTTAAAACATGATTGAGCTCCATACTGTTTAGAGCTAAACACAGCCTAAATCCCTTCATCTGTCTTGCACTTCATTACCAAAAATAGTGGGCCTTTGTGATTCTCCTGTACCATTCCCAAATGTCCTTCATACCTCAGTGCACTTACAAAGAGCTTGAAAAACTTGTAAATGGGTGAGAAAAAATGTGGGTAACCTAGGAGGGTCAGTGTGGTATAGTGGTTAAGAGTGGTGGACTCTAATCTGGAGATCTGGGGTTGAGAACCCAATCCTCCATGTGAGTAGTGGACACTACACTGGTGAACCAGG
Organism: Sphaerodactylus townsendi; assembly: GCF_021028975.2. Taxonomy (NCBI): domain Eukaryota; kingdom Metazoa; phylum Chordata; class Lepidosauria; order Squamata; family Sphaerodactylidae; genus Sphaerodactylus; species Sphaerodactylus townsendi. The sequence goes on along the minus strand of NC_059425.1, from coordinate 146,226,765 downwards.
TTTGTTTCTGCATGAAGTCTTCTGGATAACATTGGGCTAAGTCTCAACATTCTGACAGCCTCACCTGCCTCACAAGGTGCCTGTTATGGGGAGAGGAAGGGAAAGCAGTTTGTAAGCTGCTTTGAGACTCTTTATAGTTGAGAAAAGCAAATTCTTCTCCTTTTCTCAGCAATGACCAAGTTTTTTGTGTGTGAATGGGGTGGGGGATAGAGGACTCTATTGAGACTTAAGCTATTCACCAAGTATGTGGGTTCTCTCTTCCAAGTAAATGCTTCACACCCAAAGTTGTGTTTTCAGTACTCTGGTTACCATGAAATGTCTCATTGTGTCATTAACAATGATTCATTATCTTTTATGAGTCACTTTCCTCAGGAAAATTAATATAAGAAATATATCCTTCATCACATGCCTGTGTTAGTACTGAACAGTGTTGAAGAACTCTCTTGTTAACCTTGAACAGAGAGAAATATTTAACATAACTCCAGCACTAGAGAGAAAGAAGCAATCCAAAGAAGCAATTTAAATATTTGAACAGATACTTGAGGAGGAGTGGATGAAACCTTTCATGTTGGTGTACCATTTGGATGTGATTTACTTTCTGTTCTGTTCATGGAAGAATAAAGAAGGACAAGAGGATCATTAAAGAAGAAATGTTTCTGGTGTGAACGTCTAGGTGATGTAATTCTGCAGAAAAAATATATCTTTATCTCAACTAAAAGTAAATAATACAGATAATAAAATATGAAGAAATCCACTTAATTTCAGATACTTTTTAAAAAAAAATCTTACTTCTTAGGGAGGACACAAACGTTGTTTTGTAATTTGCCTCTCCCATGCCTCAGCAAGTAGTTTTAATGCTAAATCCCATTTTAAAAAAGATGTGCTAATGCAAATTTTTTCAGCCCACACTTACCATCTGTCACAAAGGCTGTCTGAGCCCCAGTAAATGTAGGAACAAATGTGGAACCAGTGCTGCCTCACATTGGCTGATTCCGCAAAGGCAGCAATGGGTTCATGGAACCCATTTCTGCTGTCTCTGCCTCTGTTTGCACGGTGACTGCACGGGCCAACCAGGATCGATGGGATCCTGGAAGCAGGAGGCAGCATGGTTTGCGACTACAATGTAAATGGACTGATAACCCCATTCGCAATACAATGCACTCAACCAAACCTTTGCATAGCAAGTTCCACCCAAACACTTACAGATTGGTTCCCCACCCTGGGACATGGACAATGTATACCCCACTAAACATTCCCTTCTCACTGGACACAGTGTGTAACACCTTTATGATACACCTCTGAAGATGCCAGCCACAGATGCAGGCAAAACGTTAGGAACAAGATCTACCAGACCATGGCCACACAGCCTGGAAAACCCACAAAAACCAGTTGAATCTGCCCATGAAAGCCTTCGACAGTACGTGGAAGGGAAGGATCTTTGGGTTGTACAATAATCTGGATCAGTGTGCATTATATGGGAACAAATACACACACTTTTGGGATTACTAAGAAAAGGTGATGGTTATTTCCATTTCCACATCATGGAAATATTTTTGGTACATGGCTTTGCTATCGGTGAGCTGCAGCAGGATTGCTACAGACTCTGGTCTAATCACTATGCTATCTGCACTATACATTGCAGGAAGCAACTGTAAAAAGTAAGGAAAACAGGATGTTAGCTTGTAGTTGAAAAACAGGACGCTAGCTAGTAGTTATAAGCAGAAAGCTAGCTTGTCACATAGGCCTGCACCTATATGCATTATTTAGTCAATATCTCCAAGAAATTACGTTAGGGGGCCTTAGAACCAATCAAAGAACAATACATATGTACTGTTAGTGTATAAATTGGCTTGTTTCCCAGCTATTCTTTGAACACACCTTGCGTGTTCCTCTTTATTCTACTGTCCACAAATTTTCATTTGGCATTATTTTTCCAACAACATGGAATCTTTTCTACACGTTTCCTCTGTGTTAAATCACCATGTGATACTGACTTACAGCACTGGAGCTACAGTACACTGGCATAAGATACATTGATATCTTTGGATGGGCTATCTCTTGATCAAGACAGTAATAGACTGTACATCAACAGTGATTAATAATAAAATAGGTTGACTTGTTTTTGTCACCCAAAGTCTGCTGCTATGTTTGCTAACATTCCTATGATGTGTTTTATTTCTTACAATGCTGTAAAGTCTTTTTATCCTTGTTCATATGCTGTGGATAATGTTCTAGATTTAATATATTTTAAATTATTCATAGTTAATATGTGTCTATGTAACCCCCATGGCCAGAATGGGTTGGCCCAGAATGGGTTGACCCAGTAAGGGGGTGGAGACTCGGAGCAGCAGAGAGGCTGCAAGAGCTCTTTTGCAGAAGAAGCAAGGCTACCAGACTTGGACCTTGATTTCTATAAGCCCTTAACACCTTGTTAAGGGTTTTCTTGTGTGGTTGTAATGGGTGAGAGTTCTCCTGGAAACCTTCTTATCATAAGCCAGAACCTGTTCATCAAGCCCTTGGAGTCTTCAAACCAACCACCAGCAAAGAAGAATTTGGACTTGGCAATATCAGTAGACTGTAAATAGAAGGACTTGAAATGCAACCTGAACAGGACCTTGAATTGTAACGTTAAATGTTGATGTTTTACAAGTGTTAATTGTAAAGAAAAGTAAACCATTTTGTTGTTTAAAAATTGGTTCTTTGCAACTCCTTCCAAGTACTGCCCCACAGAACCCACAAGCTGAGGTTACATCTACAGTTATTATTTTTATTTTTCCAGTTACTTTCCCTTCACAAAGCTCATGTGAAACACAAAGGGGTGTATAGACAATACATATTTTCCTTCAAGAACTATTCTTTTATTCTTTTCCTTTATATTGAAACAGCAGCCATGGCAAAATCTGATAGATGGATGATATATGTATAAATCTGATATATGTATATTTCCATAAATTATTCAAGTATTACCAAATGATGATTCATCTGCTGAGTCTAAGTTTTATATAACTTGCAGATAGATACAGGCATCTAAGATGCCTACACTGTGACAAAACAAAATGTTTTCATCACTGACACTGCAACCTAATTTATCCAAGTGGCCAGAAAATTGGTCAAGAACTTTGTATTAATACAAAGGGTCAATACATATGGAAATTGTAGATATATACAAATGATCTCTTTGACTTTGAATTCTGAATAAATCTGGCGAACTAAAAGATACAACTAAGTAGGAAAGGATTCCTAAAGACACACACATACACACAGACACCTCAAGAAAGTCCAAATTAGTAGAGGAACCATGTAGTAAAATCAGATTTTTTAAAGATAGCCATGATAGATAGTAAGAAGTGAATTAGCTTAATTTACCGTTTGTTTCCTTTGTACAACTTTGAAGGAAACTGAGAGTGAAGCAGCAAAGGTGTGATGTGATAGCTTCAAAAGACTGCAACCCACCGAGAAAAAAAAGACTTATGGAGCAGCAGTTCATTCCTAAATCAAAGTAAAAGCATGCTAGTAAAGGCACTTTATTCTTAGGTCATGTCAGCTGTGCACTGCATCACAGAGGAAGTTGACTATTCAACGTGAGGTCATATGAAACCTGCTATATTTGGGTCATAACCCTGGCATGCAAGAGCTGAAATCCAGAAGTCAGACCCCACCTCAGAGAGAGAGAGAGAGAGAGAGAGAGAAAGAGAGAGAGAGAGAGAGTTCCCTTCACAAAGCTCATGTGAAACACAAAGGGGTGTATAGACAATACATATTTTCCTTCAAGAACTATTCTTTTATTCTTTTCCTTTATATTGAAACAGCAGCCATGGCAAAATCTGATAGATGGATGATATATGTATAAATCTGATATATGTATATTTCCATAAATTATTCAAGTATTACCAAATGATGATTCATCTGCTGAGTCTAAGTTTTATATAACTTGCAGATAGATACAGGCATCCAAGATGCCTACACTGTGACAAAACAAAATGTTTTCATCACTGACACTGCAACCTAATTTATCCAAGTGGCCAGAAAATTGGTCAAGAACTTTGTATTAATACAAAGGTCAGCCATATGGAAATTGTAGATATATACAAATGATCTCTTTGACTTTGAATTCTGAATAAATCTGTGAATAAAAAGATACAACTAAGTAGGAAAGGATTCCTAAAGACACACACATACACACAGACACCTCAAAAAAGTCCAAATTAGTAAAGGAACCATGTAGTAAATCAGATTTTTTAAAAATGGCCATGATAGATAGTAAGGAAATTAGCTTAATTTACCATTTGTTTCCTTTGTACAACTGAAAGAAACTGAGAGTGAAGCAACAAGAGTGTGATGTGTGCTTCAAAAGACTGCAGCCCACCCGAAAAAAAGACTTATGGAGCAGCAGTTCATTCCTAAATCAAAGTAAAAGCATGCTAGTAAGGCACTTTATTCTTCGTCATGTCAGCTGTGCACTGCATCACAGAGGAAGTTGACTATTCAACGTGAGGTCTGTAAACCTGCTATATTTGGGTCATAACCTAGCATACAGAGCTGAAATCCAGAAGTCAGACCCCACCTCAGAGAGAGAGAGAGAGAGAGAGAGAGAGAGAGAGAGAGAGAGAGAGAGAGAGAGAGAGAGAGAGAGTTCATACACACCGATGCAACCTGTCCATCTCAGCAATTAGTGTATTTAAACACCAACTGGCATAGGTAACAAGGCTCATTCGAAAAGCAGCACAAGGTCATGGCTCCTTCAAAGAAAATTAAATACCAGAAGATGAAAAATAATGACATGTCTGGCAGCACTGATAAAGACCAGGCTTAAAGTCATAATGTTGGATATCACCTCTAGTGAAAGCAGCTCACACAAATGCTGAATGACAAACCAGCATTAAAAGGCCAAGGTCTTACTGATCTAAAATATCCCTTCTAAAATTCTTCTCAGACTATTTTAAATTCATGGTTGGTATCTGAAAAAATTAACAGTGAAAATCTATTCACTGCCATAGGGAAATTTCTTTTTACAACAAAAGGGACATGGTGAACACATTTCTCCATTGGTTTTTGCTTTGCATGGGAGAAGGGGAAAAAATGACTAAGTCTTTAAAAACCCAAATTGGAAACTGATAGCAGGCTATAAACCTGGAAATATGAACATATCGTATATACTCGCGTATCAGCCAAGTTTTTCAGCGCTGTTTTAAGGCTGAAAAATGCCCCCTCGGCTTATACACGAGTCACCGCTTACCAGCAATCACAAGCCATTTGTTGCTGCCCTCCCCGGAGGGCGAAGGGGAAACCCCGCAGCCAGCAGGCTCTTCAGGCCTCTGCCGAGGCTGGAGGCATGGCCAGGGACGACCTCCCCAGGGCTGCACAAGCACTGGAGATACAGTACACTAGCACTGGCAGTACGCTTGTTGCTGCCCTCCTCAGAGGGTGAAGGGGGAACCCCAAGCCACCCCGGCTGGCTGGGCTTCCTCAAACCCAGCCGGGAGGCAGAGGGAGCTCCTTATTTGGGCAGTGACTCCCCCTGATGTCACTGCCCAAATAAGGAGCTCCCTCTGCCTGCCGGCTGGCTGGGCTTCCTCAAACCCCAGCTTCCCACCCTCGGCTTATACGCGAGTCAATAAGTTTTCCCAGGTTTGGGTGGTAAAATTAGGTGCCTTGGCTTATACACGGGTCGGCTTATACACGAGTATATACTGTATATACAGGATTTCATTTTTTAAAAATATTTCTTTTTTATCCAAAATCTAATTTAGATGAAGGAATTAACTATTTAAATAAACTCCATATTTTACAGTATTCTATACCTTTTTCAAGATAAAGATGACACCAGATTTGAGAATGCTCTATTTAGGTTCTGGTTCTGTCCACAAGGCACTAGGACCCAAGTGGAGCATCCTAGATCAAAGGCAGTCCAGGAAATGGCAGATGAATTCTCAAATCTGGTGTTATTGCTATCCTGAAAAAGGTATAAAAACAAACATGGACATTTCTGCTCAAAAACCATTCTAATACTACACTCAGTTCGATTGTCACTTGGCCAAATGAGCAAGCTTTCAGTTCAGAGTTCATGACCTGGAAGGCAGGTTTACATATCCACCCTTGAATCTTTTCCTGATTAAATTGCAAATAAAGCAGCATATACACAAGTCAGTCACTTACTAAAACACACTCAAAAAGAGATGTATTTTTGAAATACATAACTCAACCATGGCTCTATTTCTTTTTTTGTAACAATAGTCACTTGGTGAGCAGAAACAGTGAGTTGACCCGTGAGTTGAACACATTCCTGAGAAATAATTACATTTGATCTACAGAACGTTTTTTCCTCAGCTGTTGTTTCACCAACATTTCATCCTTCTGCCTGTCCCTTCCTTACACGCATCATTTGGAAGATTAGGGAACATGTAATTAGGTAAACAGGATACCATAATGACATGTATCCAATGGCATATCTAAAAAAAAGACTTTCAAGGAAAAAGCGGGGAAGTGTTTTTCAGCACTGGCAAAATGTTCGCAAATATAGGGAGTGTTTTTTCCTCACACCTGGTTAACCAATTAAGACAGCAGAAAAGCACTGTTCAAGCTCACCTACATGCATTTATTATTCTGAATCCCAGTTCCCACATAGAAGGTGGGAAATTTGTGTCGGATAGTACCATATCAGACTACTGATCAGGGGAGTTACACAAAGGGATGTGTTTCCATGGAAAAACATCCACACATATAAGTAACTAATGTCAAAGAAAATGTGGAACAGAATCCTTCTCCTTGCCATGCCAATTTTCTATGTGCAAGAAATGTTTGGGGATAGAGGGTTATACAACACCTACCCCCTGTGATCTGATGTCCAGCCACATATACATTATACAAACATCTTAATCAATACATACATTTTCCAGTGTCAAAGTGAACAAAAGTAAAAAACTCACCAGAAAACGAAAGCTGGTAGGGAATAATAGTGGAAGCCACTGCTGACAACCTATGTGCCTGTGATAAAGGGATGCTTACACTTGCTGTGAGATCTTCCTCAGGTTCATCAGTACCGTGAGTCCACGCCTTGTGTTTCTGCAACTCACTGCCTGCCATGTTTACGGCAGAACTTAGGACGTGATATTTGTCAGGAAACCGCAAATGCTGTGACAATGAAGTTTTAGCAACACTAGTTTGTGAAGGGAGAGGCTGGCCAACTAATACTGAAGAGGATATCATGTCAACTGAAAATAGTGATAACAACTGCCTGTTAAGAAAATCAGCCACTGAATCAGTCTGTGAAATGTCTTGATATTCAAGTTGCAAATCAAGAAACCTTTCTGAACTGACCTTTTCTTGTGAGGTGGCCTCCTCAGAACAAGAAGAACCTGGAGTGCCATTTTGTTCTTTAAAAGGACTACTTGGATGAAAAGTTGTGTCCTGAGTTTTCATGTGAGGTATTTCCATAACTGGATCATGTGTTAAATAGTCCAGATGTAGAATATGCATTGTTGTCATCTGTTCCACATCAGTTAATTTCTGTGACAAGTATATGTTTGTTTTGTAAGAGGCTGTGAGAGTTGAAAAAGATGGCTCCAAAGGCATGGTTTGTAAAGTAACAGTTGTGACACATTTGGAATAAAAACACAAGGACTCAATGTCTGATTCCAATAAGGACCTAGTAGGAACATAATCTTCTATGAGGAATTTATCTCTGCTTCTTTCAATGGGATATGAGGAAGACAGTTCTGTGAACTTCATTGATGATGTTATTTCACTAGCTGAAACAAATGAATGACTAGAAGTAACAGAAGTAGATCTCATAATTGTGTACCAGCTGGTTAATATCATTGAGCTCATCCAGAATGATCCAGTCTCATAAAATGTGGAGTCTTTGCTATGCAAAATTTGATCTGAGAATTCAGTTGAGAGTTCCATATCGGTTATAGAACCTGTTGGATATATTTGGTTAAACTGGCTTAAATAACCAGCAGACTGCAATTTGTGGTCTGTGAGTTCCTGGTTGAAGGATGTAACGCCAATATCTAGGTAGCCATGGGCAATGGAAGTTTTCTTTTTGGTTTCCTGTATCTCTGATGAGCTAAATAAGCCTATAGTTGCTGAAACAACTGCTTTGGAAAGAAAAACAAATGAAGCTGAGGGCTTTGGTAAAATCCAGTCCTTGCTTATCGATAGCGGAACATCCTCTACAGGCAATCCAGAAGAAACTGAAACTATACTTGCCGAAATTCTTGTAAGCCAGAATCTGGGGGATAGTAATGAGCAACTATTTAATTCCATCTTGGCTCCTGGTAAGCTACTAATTATTAAACTCATGTCGGTGGCAGATATAGCAAGATTCTTATGGTTCCCTACTGACAAATCTAGCAAAATCGGACCTGGAACTGTCATTAAGGAGCTTGTGATAAATGGGGTCATATCAAACTCTTCTTGGGAGAGCAACACTAGTGTTAAATCTACTGAACTATTAATCTTCATCCATGGTGCAGGTGTTATGTCAGACTTTATTCTTGTAGTGACTGGGCCTGCAAGCCCCAACGACTGTGAAGTGAGAATGTCTGCAGAGGAAGCCAGCAAGATTGCTTCTGAAAATTTGCTATCGGGGGTTAATGATCCAAGTCCAAAGCCTTCAAATGATATGTTGGACATTAATGTAGCCATGCTAGAGGCTGCAAGATTCCCATGGCTGAAAAAATCAGTCTTTTCGAGACTTTCTGAGGATAAAGAAGTGGGATGGGGTGGAAAGTTAGAGAAAAATAAAAAATGAACAACTTTGGCCCTAAGCAGGATCTGCAACAAATTGCATTGCTACCTGAAAACCATTAATTCTTACCTAGGCATTCTATAGCAGACAAATACAACTTCATAGATCATATTCTTAATAAAAATGTAAGAAAGATTTTAGTGACCTCAAGAGCTGGCTAAATGCAAACCCTCACATTATTCACATTGTGAGGTCTGTAGTCAGAACAAATAGCTATTCCTTGGAAGAGATGTATTAAATTCGCTAAATCAAATTGTTCCTGAGAGTCAATATGACAAGAATAAATTACAGATGTGTTCCATTGAGATCTTTGAAGGGCTGACATGATGAGTTGGAAAAGATACAAAGATAATTACGTTTACTAATTGGATAGCATTCAATTTGCTTATCTGCATCAAGAAGAAATATTACTGAGTTTAAAATATGAAAAAGACCAGACCAAAGAGAAACCAAAGCATGCATTTTGACTTTAGTATACAAAAAGTCAATGTTTACAGAATTCAAAGTTAAATTAATGAGTTAAAGCATGTGACATGCAAAATAGGCCACTGCATTGAAGACACTATTCAATTTTTAATGGCTTCCACATTAGTGGATTCTTTTTTCTTTCTGAATTGGACAAAAAGAAGACACAGAGAGAGAGACAGAAAGAGAGAGAGAGAGAGAGAGAGAAGAAGAAGAAGAAGAAGAAGAAGAGAGTAAAACCTACTAGCAGCGGCGAAGCTCCCAGGGCGCGGGGTGTGTGTGCGACACCCCCCCAGGGTCTCCTGGGAAATGTAGTTCCCACCAGAACAGGCGTGATTCCCCCACAGCAGCCCCCCTGCTGCCCCCCCCACACTTACTTTAGGAAACCGAGCAGGCTGCAGAACAGACCTTTCTGTTCTGGTGAGAACTACATTTCCCAGCAGACCCTGGGAAATGTAGTTCCCACCAGAACAGGAAGGCCTGTTCTCCAGCCTGCTCGGTTTTTTAAAGTAAGTGGGAGTGAAAGTGGGAGTGGGGGGGCTGCCGCCGTGGGGGGGGGGGTGCCGGGGGGGGCGAAAAAGCCAGAGTGCACACTGGGCGCACTCTGGCCCAGCTACGCCTCTGCCTACTAGAACTTGTTTCAGACATTCTTATGTATCAAAATATCAACAGGATGGTGAAGAGATGCACCAGAAATATATGAGCTAAGAAAGCCAAGATTCTCTTGAGCAATGTACAATTATCTGCCCACCAGTCATAAGAGGATTGTGCTAATAGTGGGAGCAGATACATATTGCAAAATGTAAGAAATTGCACATATTAGCCAAGTCCAAAGGAAAGAAAGAATCAAGTATGTTATGGAGCAATGCAATTTGCTACACAAGGATAGTTCGAGAACTACAGAAATCAAATTGGGCGATTCTGCACAGTACAAATGAGGTGTCTTGGAGATGGTAAAAAAGGCATTCTGGAAAGAAACTCTGCACAGCTTTTCCCCTAGGAAATAAGGCCTTATTTCTGCTTGAGCCATTTTATTTTGGGGATGCAAAACTACCAACACCCCCCCCCCCCAGTTATCTGCAAATCATCTCCTCTTGCTGTGCGGAGGTCAGGAGCCATCTTATTTTTCCCATCCAACCATAAAAAGTATCTTGTCAGTTTCATCCGCTGCTAGCGACCAATGTTTTATGCTGCTGCTGGGAGTCTTCTTCGTGCCTGTAGTTTTTTGCTTAAGAGTTTCCCAGGACGTTTGCTCTGCAGGCTTTGATCCTGGCACCTTTTCATGGTTGTACTCTGCTCATCTTGTCAATTCAGGCAATATATAGTCTCCCTTTTTTATTTTTGACGAGCTGTGTCTTCAAAGACACAAACACATGCATATGAGAAGTGGCTGATTCTTGTATGAATGTGTTGTCTCTTCAAAGATAGTGCATCAAAAATTTAAAATGGAAGGGGAGGAAACTATATTCCCTGAATTGGTAGGACAAGCAGAGTACAACCACATGCTTTTTGCACTGAAAAGGCATCCAGGATCAGAGCCTGCATAACAGGAAGACCTTAAGCAAAATGCTGCAGGCACAGCAGAGAATCCCCGTTGCTCCACAACATGTTGGGAACTATACATTTTTCAACATAAAGAACTAAGTGGAATTGTAGATGCATCAGCCACATGCTGGACCATCCTTGTTTTAAAATTCCCCGCGTGGGTCCTAGTGCCTACCTAACAGAACTAGCAGGAGATGAAACTGACAAGAGATTTCAACAGTCAGGCCTCTTTCTCCTCTCATGCCTTTTTTGTCTGTGCTGTCCAAACTAAAAATTAGGAGGCACTTTTAAAAAGACATCTCCAGGATGACTTATCTGTGCTGTGCATAATCAACCATTGTCACTGAGAACAAAACCACTCAAGTCCATTGGGAGAGCTAATTAACAACAGAAAGGCACACAAACTCATTTAGAAAAGTCAGATGTTTGGTTAAAGAGAGTGGAAATCAGGCTTTAAAAAGACACTGAATGGAAGAAATGGATGTGGAATATAGAAGACAATGTTTTGATCAATGCACGGGGAAGGGGAGCACATATTGAAATGACAGGATTTCATGCAAAATCTATCATGCTTTTTTATTCATGGTGCTTTCACTGTCTTACCTGTAGGTGTCGTCAAAATATAAACATCTGAAGTTGGAAGACTTGGCCAGGCTGGTGTGAGGGTTCCAGGTAACAACTCAGTAGGCGACACTCCCTCCATTTGGCTGATGATTCGGTCCTTTTTGGGGACCACCGGCAAGCAGGAGATATTGTTGATTCCATCCACACAGAGAAACCCAACAGGACAAATTTGCATCAAGCAATCATTGTAATTAAACTCACAGCTTCGTCCCTGAAAGACAACAGGATTTAAAATATACATATTATTTTTAAAAGCCACTTGAAGACTGTTTTCAGAGTTACATTAAATGGTTCAAATGATGGTTTTATTTTGATTTTTGAAGTTTGATTTCAGACAAACTGCACTTTCCAAAATTAAGCTAATGATTTTTCATGCCATGATCTCTTCCACTGACATTTGATCCTATTCTTTCTAATTAATTCAAAGAGCTACTCTGAGGCTGATTCCGCATGGGCCAAAAAAAGCAGTGTGAAACCGTTGTGAAAATGGTGTAAAAGGGTTAAAAACTGTGTAAAAGAGTTTATACTGTTTTCACACCATTTTCACACCGCTGTTTTTGGCCCATGCGGAATCAGCCTCTGTGTTAAAAGGAAGATTCTATTCCATATCCCTGTATATCACAGGCAGAGCTCTGTCTTCAAGTCATATGAATTCAGCATCAGTTTGCTCAACAGAGATTAACCCAAAGTGATATACAAAGATATAAACAACGAAGTTGTTCTGAAGCTATAATTACTTTATGTGGTAGTGGTTTCAAGTGCACAATTCTTTCCATACTTTAACTTGATTTGTGTACTGGCTGCTGCCAAAGCCTTACATAAAAAGGTTGTAACATGGTGAAATTGTAGTTACCTCTTGGGAAGGCAAGAATTGTGCTGCAAGTCCAAGTAACTACAGTACGGACTTTACTATGGCACTTGTGGATTTTTTTTATATCGAGTACACAGTCCTCAAGCAACCTGTCTGATAATAAAAAGGTGCTTTCAAGTCTTCATTTTAAAAGATATATGTATTTTAAAATTGTGAGTATACCACGTACTTCTGCAACACACAGAATGTGTTCTTCCTCTCCCTCCCCTACCTTTGTAAGTAGGACAATATTATTTGTCACCTCTAGCGATACCATGATTATATGCTTCCTGCCCCATCCAGCAACATTGGAACAAATGGAAGTTCAATATGAGGAAAAGATCTCAAATTGTTGGGCATAAGTAAAACATAAAAACAGGTCTGTCCCAATGGAAAAGAATGAATGGGCACCAGTTTGAAATGAAAAAATACACATTTCAATCTTCAGCATGAAATAACTGAACTGAAATTCATATAGGTTCTACACTATCACTCCGCCCTAGCTTGAAGGAAGACTTGGATCCTAAAACTACTGAGTGGAGTAGTACTAGAGGAAGACAACATCCTTAAGTCCCCCTTTTGTGCCTCCCAAAACTGTGCTCCTGTGAGTCAGCAGGGCACCACATTCCAGCACTATGTGTGTGGCAGCTGCATGCTGCAAAATTGCCCCTCTGCTGGGGTAAGTGCCTCGGGGAGTGCTAATTTGCTGGCTTGACAGGCAGAGGCGTAACTCTGAGGGGGGAGATGCACCGGGCACGCACCCCTGTGGGGGCGTGGCAAGGGCGTGGCAGGGGTGTTCCGGGGCGGGATGGGACGGAGGATGCACCAGTGCACTGGGCGCTTTTCCTCCTTGCTACACCTCTGATGGCAGGGTGCCACTTCCTGAACAGGATTTGTGCCCCTCCCCTTTGGATGGGGCTCTAAGTTTTAGGATTTCTGATTCAATGTAGGGGCTATCTTAGCAAAACATGAGGCTCCACTCTCTGTTATAGGTGTTAACCAGGTTACCAAAACTAGTGAATGTACCGTTTTGGAATTTGAATTTTACCTCATTATATTTTAATTTTAGTGTGATAAACCAAAAGCTGCCCTACCCCTTAAAGGTACAATAACTAGTTTCTGAGCCTGTAAGAATTCTGCTCCAGCATCCTTGAAGTTACGGAGGGGAACTGAACCTTGGAGAAAACAGAACAACAATCATTCTTAGGTCTGCCTTAACCAGATATTTTAAAGGTTGGTTTTGCCTGTGGCACAGGATGGGGAGGGACAGAGGGCCCTGTTTTGAGGTCTGTCTTAGGTGATAAGCAGACCTGGTATAGTTTTAGTTTTGGGAAAAGGCAGGCTGGTGTGGTTGGAATCCTATCTGAGAGGATCCAGCCTGATGGTTAGGAGGTAAAAGCCTGTAAGTAATTTAAATACTTTTCATGAAAGGTTCTGGGGGATCATGCACGGTGCAGCTCAGTGATGATTCAGGACTTCACATCTGTATGTGGAAGTGAATTCATCTGAAGTGAATTTAACATCAAACCTGAAGCTGTATCCAGTAATTAAGGGGAAGTTTCTCAGCCAGGCTTATCCTTTGTTTTTTTGGATGCCTTTGCTGTAGATGTGTTCTTATGTAACTTTGTACATAAATAAACCATCTTTGTTCTTTTTATTCAGCTCTTGCTTTGGTAATCAGTGTCTCACTTGCTCACCACAAAATGTACCTTATGAAAGCAAATTCCCAAGTCTTTGTACCACCTACAGTAACTATATAAGTAAGATTGTGTGAGTCCAGTTGGTTTGAAGAAAAAGTCTGTCATATTGTACTTCTTGGAATGGGCCTTTGACCTTAATATGTTTTTTCCCTTTCTTTTTTCATTTTCCTGGTCAGGCATGGGGTAAGGAAAATTTGAGGTTAAGAATCAGAGGCTGCTTCCGCACGGCCAGAGCCAGCGGCTTCCCACCAGCTTTGATGAAGCCGGTGGAGCATTGGGACCGTTTGCATGATCCCACATGGGCTGTCCTGACGTTGATGCTGTCCACAGGGTGGGGCTGCCCTGTGTCTGTGTGGAGCTGCCCAGGGTGTCTGCAAGGGACTTACCTTGCATTTCTCTGCAGCTCCGGGTGGCTGGGAAGACACACCCGTGCTGCACTCCGACCCTCGAGGGTCACAGGGCAACATGAGCGTGTCTTTCCAGCCGCCTGGAGCTGCAGCGGAACGCTCAAGGTAAGTCCCTCACAGACACTGGAGGGGCCAAAAGTGGCGCCCTTATGCTGGTGCGGTTCACACCATGCCGGCGGGAAGACACCGCTTTTCAAAAACCTTGCTCATTTAAAAGCATATTTGCATCGCTGGGAGGGGGCGAGGACGGTGCGAACAGCATCCTAGGGCAGTGGTGGCGAACCTATGGCACGGGTGCCAGAGGTGGCATTCAGAGCCCTCTCTGTGGGCACACATGCACAGAGTTCATCATGTGGGGGGGGCGGAAAATTGTACCCCCCCGGACAACTAGGCTGGCCTAGGCCGCTGGGCATGACATATAGGTAACCCTGTTAAGTGCTGTTAAACCCCTCTGATTTTCATGGGAAGAACTAAAGCACAATCCTTTACCTGGGAGTAAGCTCAGTTGCTGGCAATGGGGCTTGCTTCTAAACCCTCCTAGGGTCATGATTCACCCATTCGAAGTGTTGCACGATTGCGTCAAAGCAAAGCCACCAACTTCCACCAAGCTTACTTTCGAGTAATGTGCGCCTTGGAGCCAACTGTTTTTTCTAAACTAAAACCTCAGTATTGCCGTGCTGGCACTTTGCGATAAATAAGTGGGTTTTTGGTTGCAGTTTGGGCACTCAGTCTCGAAAAGGTTCACCATCGCTGCCCTAGGGACTGCGTTTTATGCGTCCCTAGGGCGCTGTTATTTGGCCGTGCAGAAACAGCCAGAGTTTGTGGCCTTTAGCAGCTCAAAATAATCAGACCCAATAGATAGACTAGGGTTGCACCTTAATCTCATCACAAGTCGGAACAGTAGTACCTCAAGAAAGGCATTGCCCAGCATCTTGCCCAGCATCTGGCCGTTAGGTTGTTAATCAAGGGCTGCCAGCTGTTAATCAGGGCACTCACACACACACACACAACACCACCCTACTGCTTTGCCATTTTGACAATTTTGGGATACTTGAACACTAGACAATTTGGTTCATGTTTTGTTCACTGGTAAAAAGCAGGCAGCAGATTTTGTGGTGAGAAGTTTGATTGTTGGCAAGCAGATAGTGTCCATTGATTGGATTACTTTTTGCATATTCAAACCATACAGTAAAGTGAACTTTTTTTCACTTTACTTTACAGAAACACATTTTCACACCATCTGATCAGAGTCTTAGCTTCACATCCTTCACAAAGCTTTCACTTCAGGTCACTGGTCAGAAGCCATGAACAAATTTATCAACCAGTAAATCAAGAAATAATTCTTTTACCATTTGGTATTTTACACCCCAATCCACAGGCAGCCACAGCCAGGGACAGGACCGCTGCTGCACCACCTTCAAAGGAATGTCAGGCAACATGGGAAGGCATACAAAACACACACACAAAAAGCCAGCTGCCTAAAAAGGGCCTATAGGGCAAAATTGTCCCATCACATACTTTTGTGTGGTGTAAGTTTGTGGCTAGGTGCGGAGGGCATACTTGGGCCAAAAGCCCAGTGGAAGCCCACTAAACTCGGGTATACCCTGGGAATGCCTCTAGTCTATTCCCTGTTGTGCCAGCATCCTCACTTATGCTAGCATGACTCTGGGAGAAGGCAGCCTCTTCTGGGTCAGGCACAGGTGGGGCAGGCAAATGCATCAGTGAGGGCTTGCACCACTTCCAGGATCCACTCCCTTCCCGCCCCAATAGGGATGTAAGTCTTGTAATCAAGGTTATTTTACACATGCACATTTTTATACAGCCTTATAGGGATCACAGTTCTGGCCACACAACATTATGTGACCTTGGTACAGACTTAACCTTATCCCTACTTTCTTTTAATAGTCTGCTAGTCACCTCCACCCCCAATGTTTCATGTGTTCACTTGACTGGTTTCTTCATTCATTTGTGCTCGGCACTGTACTAGAGCAGACATAAAGCTATATCTGTGCATTACTTGGCCTTCACTAACACTCCCCCCAAACACACACTATTTTTTTCTCTATATCTAGGGAGAGAGTGGCTGACAGTCCAATCCTAACAGAAGTTATACCCTTCTAAGCCCATTGACATTAGTGGACTCTGAAGGGTTTAACTGTGCTTAGGACTGCACTCGAGTGTTTACAGGTGTATATACTTACCTCTACCTCCTAGCTTATCCACTTGAGTGATTATGAATCTGACAAAATGAGTTTTGGGCCACTCAAGCTTAAACTACAGTAGGAGTATTTTTAAGATGCCACAAAATTCATTGTGTTTTTTTCTACAAAAGATTAACACAGTCCTGCCCCTCAAACCTTCAATATAATAGTAATCTTATAGAGAAAAAAAATTACCTTCAATTCTTTCCCTTTATTTATATTTTTGAAGAACTTTTCTATTAAAATGTCCAAATTATGAAACTATTCAGATAAACTAACATAGTTACTCAACTCCTTCAGGTTTCAAATTGATATATTGCATAATTAAACTATTGGGCAGTGATGCTGTAAACTGCATACATAAATCACTTTGATCTTTTAAAAAACTATTTTCCAAACAGCAATTTATCCTTTTTTGCAGCTCATTTTTGCGAGTTCTAGAGCAACAGGAAAGGTGTGGAATACACTTTGAATAACGCTTGCATATCTTACAGATGTGTTGTAAAAATAACAAATGAATAATGTATACCTGCTCAACAGAAAATTTGTTGTGAATTATTAGCCAGAGGCTCTAATTCAACAGAAGCATCTGTGCATGAAATTTGTGGAGGCCTTTTTTGGGGAGAAGTACTGAAACCACTTTTCTGGATTTGCACCCAACTGTTCTTTGGGATTCTAAACTGGATGATGGAAGGGAAGGATCAATCTTGCATCCAGCATCATAAAACCAGAAATTCTGAAATTTGAGAAGAGCCTGGTACTGGACTTGAGTCAGAGGCAAGATCCTTTGAAGCCATACACGGCTTGGAATTAGTCCATCTGCGTAATGTGTCACCCATATGTTTCTGCCTGGGAACTAAAATTGCAGGAAGACTGTCCTAACCGTCAAGGAAGTTCATATGGTTGGCACACGAGAGAAGGCCTTTTTAATGGCAGATCCACAATTCTGGAACAACCACACCAGGGAGGTATGCCTGACCCTCTCATTTTCGATCTTCAGGAGACAGCTAAAGAAAGTTTTAATTAAGACTTCATGAGACTGATATAGGTTTTTTTTACTCATTGGCAATCCTGAGATTTTTAAATGGTCATCTTTTGTGAGTTTTGTTATTACTGTTTTGTCTATGCTGTAAACTGCTGTGACATAATATAATAAATGGTTTAAATAAATAAATACATTTATTTGTTTGTAGGGAGAAGCAACCGAACCGACCCAACCCCACCGGGACCGTTCGCACGAACAGTCCCGGTTGCGGTGGGGAAGACGGCGCAGCCTGCGCGCAGGCTGCGCCGTCCCCCAAATGCCTTACCGTGTCCTCCAGCCTCCGGCGCGTTGCACAGGCCAAGGGACACACCCCCCCTGCCCTGCGCGACAGCTCGGAAGGGGGGGGAATGGCGCTTTCTAGCCGCTGCCGTTCACACGGCAGCAGTTAGAAGCTGTTGTTGTTCGCATGGCAGCGGTTGGAAGCCGCTGTTTCCCAAAAACCTTGCTCGGGGAGTGAGGTTGGGAACAGCGGCTTCTCGCCGCTGGGGGGGAGCAAGGGCAGTGCGGCTGCGATGCAGCTGTGCCTCCCATGCGAACAGCTCCCTAGGGACGGCGTTTTTGCCATCCCTAGGGTGCTGTTATTGGCCCGTGGGGAAAGGGCCAGAGAGATAGAAGGGTCAAGACACTAGGCATCCTCTACTGCTCTGACACTATCCCTTTAACGAGTAAATTGTTAATCCCAGGGGGGAAAAAATCCTCCTTCCTCTTTGCTTTCCCACCTCCTTTACATGCATGCACGTTCTCCTTCATCTTGCTACCAAGAGGGTAGGATTCAGGCCCTGTATCTCCCTCCATCCTAGTTAGTTAGACAAGATTAGAAAATTGTATTTATTCTGTTCTATCTGAGATTAGGTATTCTAAAGCTGTGAACAGGGTTAGAGTGGTTTTTTTCTTGACTTTTTATTGCTCCTTAGATACAGGAAGTGATAGAAGCATAGTTACTCATAGGCTTGCCTCTCTGCGAAACCTTCCATCTCTGCCAGAGCTCCATGCATGGCACAGCAGGAGCAAGGAGCAACTGCCAGAACCTTTGCAATCAACAGTTGCTGCAGGTTCATCACACCAGTTCAAGAGGCACCCAGAGCTCCAGCTGTGAAATGACTTTAGAAACCTGCCCTTAAATAAAAAGCAAAATGAAGAATAATTGCAAGCAGTGCTAGTATGTAACAATAAACAACACCATAGTGAAAAAAAGATTTCATATGTTGAAAAAAAATTGTTACCGTTAGAAAGCTGACATTCACAGAGCAAAGAATGATATCTTACCACAAATCCAGGCTGGCAATAACAGGTGTAACCCAAACCTGGTTTATTTTGAATGCAAATCCCATGTATACAAGGGTTAGATGCACATTCATTGATTTCCTCTTCGCAATGGAAGCCTTCCCAGCCTGTCCAAATTAAAAAAAAAAAACCAGTGTGTTCCTAATTGACTTCTGACCATGTAGCAGCCTCATTTAAACATAATGGTTTATATTATTAGTATTGGACCAATAAGGCAGAGCTCCAAAAAGGCAAGGATACTAAATTACTCACACTATGCAATCAAAAGTAGCTTTTTTAAAAAATGAAAAGCTGATCAAAGAAGTTTCTGCTTTGAGGATTCAAGATGGTAGGAAGGATGAGCTCAATTCTTCTGCCTTAAGCAAAGTTTCAGTCATAATTATTTCCCACAAGCTCTGTTTCTATGGAGGGGGGGAAGGGAAGTGGTATTCAGAAAGATATTTGTGCCTCTCAAAATACTGATAATTGAATCCTGAATAATTCTAGAAATATTTGGGAATATCCAGGGATGGAATTTTAAGGGTTCCAGTCATGTTTCTTTCAATTTTATAGGTCCCCCAAGCAATGGGAGGAGGAAGGCAATTCTCCTAGGTAATGAGATCAGATGTTAGGGAGTACGCTAGAACTGTCTGACAATCATGATGATTCTCTAGAGTTACCACCTCTGAATTGGAAAATTCTTCGAGATTTGTGGAAGTGGACCTTTGGCAGGGCGGCTTGAGGAGGGGAATCTCAGTGGGGTGTAATGCCCTGAGAACCAGCATTGTGTAGTGGTTAAGAGCAGGTGGATTCTAATCTGGAGAACTGGGTTTGATTCCTCACTCCTCCACCTGAGTGACAGAGGCTTATCTGGTGAACCAGATGTGTTTCCGCACTTCTACATTCCTGCTGGACACAGTTGGGCTAGTCACAGTTCTTTGGAACTCTCTCAGCCCCAGCTACCTCACACGGTTTCTGTTGTGGGGAGGGGAAGGGAAAGAAGTTTGTAGGCCACCTTGAGTCTCCTTACAGAAAAGAAAGGTAGGGTATACATCCAAACTCCTCCTCCTCCTCCTCCTCCTCCTCCTCCTTCTAGATTTCACCTTCCAAAACAGCCCCTTTTTCCAATAGAACTAAACTAAGGTAAGTGGGAGGAGGGGCAGTGCCCGGGAGTCATTTTGCCCTGGGTGCCATTCCACCCCTTACGCCACTGCTCAAGGCAGCTTAAACCCCTTTCCAACAGGTAGGTGAGTTCTGAAAGGACTAGTCCAAAGTCACCCAGCAAGAATGTAGGAATGGGAAAACAAATCTTGTTCACCAGATAAGAGTCCGCTGCTGAGATGGAGGAGTGGGAATCAAGGTGGAGGAGTGGGAATTCTCCAAATTAGAACCCACATGCTCTTAACCACTATACCACAATGGCTTTCATATAGCTTTGCTTTGCTACATAACATGAAAAAATACTTTTGTCAATGAAGTCCAAAAGAAAGGATCTAGAAATGGAAAATGATTGAGGGGTAATCACATTGGAAAGATCTATGCTAATATATTATTCTTTAAGCACTTGGATCCTGTCCAAAAACTCTGCTGACAGAAGGGTTTCTGTCAGCACACTGCCTCCTCCAGAATGCCCTCCAATTGTTGCTCCTACAGGGTACCTGGAACAGTATGAAATTTGGATGTCTGCCATGGGAGAGAGGATCAGTGAAAAACTCCTCTGGTACATATGGAAATGAGCAGCAGGATCCAAACCAGTATTCATTTTCAAAAGGCACTATATTTCAAATACCCATCTCAACTGATCCTATTCAACAAATCTGTATTCCTAAACTGTCCGCACTCAGTTTATTTAACAATTTTATTTTACAACATTTACTCAATGATGAGTTCTGTCCATACATGATAGAATGACTTTGAAGTGCTAATTAAAGCAACTATCTCTATTTTGGAGTCCATACAATAGTTGATATTCATCCAGTGGCTGCTATTAAAAAATATCTTTTGACTTTGATCTTTTAAATAAAGAATTTACATCAGTTTGGACCTAAGAATCACTTTAGATGCCAAAAAAAGAGAAAATTCCTAATGTGGTTTGTAACTGCACCCACTCCCTGAGGGAAGACAGAGACCCCAAAAAGGGAGGGAAGCTTGTTGCTGAGGGTGGTTAGGAGTAGCTGAATTTGTTGGCCTAAGGCACTCCCCTCAACTCTCACACCCACAGGCCTCTTAAACAGAAAATCCTGTCAGGGAACATTGAACTATAGATACCAAATGCTGCCACCATTAACTGAAGCAAAATAACTGGAACTTAAAGAGAGGCTCTTAAGTTTAAAACACAAAAACAAGATTTTATTTTATAAACTTTTCTTCTCAGGATGATTCAGAGAGGCACTCAAACATTACTTTAGGCAGGTACTTAATGGTTACAGAGCTAGCAGTTTATTTTGCTGTTTCAGTTACAAGCCCTCTTGTTTTCCACCAACCAGGCCTCCAGCCACTTGTGGAAACAAGGCTGTCTCCCCTCAGTCTGAGATCTTGGTGGATACAGGCCCCCTTTGCCTTATCTCCCTTTGTCTCTGGCTCTCTTTGCCCTTAGACCAGTGTTTCCCAACCTTTTCAAGGTCAGGGTACCCTTGACCTCATTCTTCATATCTCATGGTACCCCTGCCACCACCCTCCACCTTCCCCTCCAATTGCCCCTGCTTGCCACACCCCCCACCTTCCCCTCCCAGGGTGAAGGGAAGCACTGGGGATGATGGTGGCTGCTGACCTTGTGGCAGGCCCTGCCCCATGGGCCAGCTCCATGTCCTTGTTGGCGCCGGTGGGAGACACCACAAAAATGAGGGGGGGCGGTAGTGTTGCCGCGGTACCCCTGGGACATGCTCACAGCACCCCAGGGTACCACGGTACCCTGGTTGAGAATGGCTGCCTTAGACACTATATCCTTTGACTTACTCTGAGGAACTGACAGGGATCTCTTTGAGTCACACTGACTCTTAGTCTGCATTCCAGACTCTCCATTCCCCAACTCCCTTCTGACAGGCTTCTTCCTGCTTTTATATAACCAGCCCTTCTAGCTCCCCCTATCTGAGGCTCTAGGTGAACTGCACATCTGCCAGCCAATCGAGTGGAAACTCCACATAAGGAGCGTGCTTTATACTTCCTTGTTGTTGCTAAGGCATGCTAATCTGCATCTTAGAAAATACATTAACCCTTCAGTGTGGGCTAGTCCGTCACGCAGTACATTTCATTTGTAGAGAACACTTCCCAGCTTAATTTCCAATATATATCTTACTGTCTTGCAACAGGAAAAGGAATTTTTTGTGCCATTAAAATTCTTCAGTAGTGACAATGATGAAGCAAATATGCTTCAGTTCAGAATGTTCTGCCAGTCATTACCTTCCTGACATTTGCAGAAGTATCCGTTAATAAGATCTTCACAGACTGAGTCATGTAGGCAAGGTGATGAGCCACACTCATTAATGTTCATTTCACAAAAAGGACCAGAGAATCCATTTGGGCATCTGAGGGAAAAAATTCCATAGAAATTTAGTAATATTACACTTTACATATCTTTATTCTGGAATTAGCAGTGTTGGTTTTCTTTTTCATTTTGAATGACAGATTGTTCCTTCAGTGGTACCTATGCTTATTCATAGTCATCCTGAGGAGACTAAACCTTGGTACAAAAACTATTTGTGCAGACTTCCAAAGTTAGTTAGGAAAGTGCTGATATATGTATAGAAACACCTACACCCACCCACAAAAGGACATGTGCTAGAACACTTAAGACAGAAGCTCAGTGGTTAAAAAAAACACTTTCCACGGAGAAGGGTCAGGATCAGCCTCCAGTTTCTCCACTTAATAAGGATGTCCGTTATCTTCTCAGGGTCAGCAAAGACATCAACCTCACAACTGAGTTGCTGTAACTGGCTTAGACAGTATTCAGATAGGTGATGGACCAAAAAACTGACTCAGCTCTATACATCCACAAGACAGCTTCATATGTTCACATATCCAGAGCATATCAACAAAGAATAAATATCTTCTGGTTGAACAACTCCATTCAGTTTGTCGGGAGACCTGCAACTTTGCAAATGTCAACCTATCTTTCTTACCTCCAATTCTAATCCATTTGCTGCTGTAAACCATTGTTCTTTGTCTCTATTTCTCACCTGTACCCTTTTCTTATCTATTTTCATCTATCTGGTGACATTTTACAGCTTATGAATAATTTGTATAACTGTCAGGTTGAATGTTCCAATCTCAAAAACTGGCTTCCTCCAACTGAGCAGTTTGCTGGGTTATTCAGGAGTCATTAACAGCAATTGACTTGTTGGAACCTGGTGTTTAACTGTAGTTTGTGTTCATTCTAACAGGAGAGTTGGGATGAATGGATCTATGCAAAGTATTCATTTAGGGTGTGTATTTCTCTGAATGTCTCTTGATAATAATCTTCAATTAGAAAACAGCTGGAAGAACATTTCCTCCAATAATTAGGGATCTGAAGAGAGCAAGTAATCAACATGAAATACATTGATCTTGAACTATCATGTAATAAGGTAGTCTACTAAAAAAATTCCTTTGACATTCATCCTGATTTCTCTACCCCCCCCTTCCATAAATCTGCATTTTTCTGCATAGAATAAATCTTGTTAACTACTCCACTGTAACAGGCCAGTTCCGTCATAGCAAATTTGTACTGGGGGTGGCTATACATTATTAACAAGCTATGAAAAGTCACTGGCTAAATGTCATGGTAGCTGAGATATAGTAGCACCTTGGGATTCATATTGCAAACAGTTTAGTTTTAATCATCTTGGACCACGAGGTGCCTTGACATTTGAGAGGCAACTTTTCCCTTTTTAACTTCAACTGGAGTCAGACCTCTATTATCTCAGCTATAATTTTCAACCTCAGCGGTGATATAACGTTTTACCTCTTAAATTAAAAATGTGAAAAATCGATCTATCACAGACCTTATCATTCATTTAATCAATGCTCACCTGAGGCTCACGAAAGGAAAAAAATAACAAGCCAGGTCAGCTGATCATTCTAGCATCCTTCGAATGGCCAGAACCACATGCTGCGCAAGAAATGTGACAATTACATGATCATCACTGGCTAAACATTATGAGAAAGAGATAATGTCTTGATTTCTGACGGAAGATAAATTGGTGAGCCTTTATGTCCAACTGCCTTACTAAAACCACACCCTAAAGACACAACCTTCCAAAAATGTTAGACTATAATGCTAAATTAAATCTACAACTGTAATGATATTTAATTTATAAACAGCATGGGAAACTGAAGTGAGGCACAGCTGGTAGAAATCCAACATGCCAACCTGGCTCTTCAGAGAGATAACTTTGGTCATCAGCTAAATAAAAGAAATAAGCACTATGGTTAGCAAAATAAAGTGTGTTTTGTTCTACGATATAAACCATATGAGAGATGTTTTGAAATCCTAGCTCCGTCAAGCAGGCATTTAACAAGCTAAAAGCGCCTTCCAGCTCTCAAAAGTTAAATGGAAATGTTCCATGCTTGAATTTTTCTTCCAGTTCTTTTGATTTCTTTCAAATTTTATCTGCCTAATTTCTATTTTTTTATTCTCTTACTATTCTCTGTATCCACCCACAAGACTAATTGCCAACTTCCCCTTAAGAAGTTTAAATAAAGCAAACCGACTTTATATAAATCAAACAGATAATTCCACTAAAAAGGGACTAGTGCTTTTATCAGGATGTACAAAGCATTCAACACTGCAAGAAACTTCAAAAACTCTCTTGCCTCTCTCACAAGGACTTTAAGCCCTTTCAGTCTCATTTCATGTCTTCCTTGTATTTAAAAAAAACAGCTACAGGATTTCATTCATTATTTGCTTTACAGGTTGCCCAAGTTTCTTTCCACTGTAATTCCACAATTACTTGAGTGGTTCAAAAGAATAGGTAAGGAGGTTCCTTCCATACAATACCCAGCGAGGCAATGTGAATTTTACTACTTCCATTTGTAGGATCAACTCAGGAAACCCGAACCAAAATATTTATTCTAATGCAAGTCTTAAAATTATAATCATCTTTATAAGATTGTCCTTTGGAGTGCAAGCAAAGGATGAAATATAATTCTCAAAGTACACCTCTGGAGGAAGGCCAAGAATTTGGCACATTATGTAAGGCTGACATTTAGGAAAATGTAATTCTCAGACTGCTGCCAGCCTTCGTCTTGCCAGCCAAATGAACCAAGTGGAAGGATGCCTGGTGTACACTATCACTTAAATAAAAAGTATTGTGAAGTACATTCCTTCGGGAGGGCCTATTTCATTAGTCTTGTTTGTTTGAAAAAGCCTATTAAAAACTTCAAAATAAAGAAGACAATCCTTACAAATTTCCTAAATTTCCCACATCAGGTATGAATTATTTAGCCTTGGCTGCAAATATAACATTAAATAAATGCTCATCTTTTCTTCCTTAATTTTGGTCCTATGCATATTTAATGTTAACTAAGAGATTTACAAATCAATTTCATACCATTTTAAATCAATTGAAGTAAATAGTATTAGTTTTTACTCTAAATTGGATTACATCATCAGTATAGTTCTCTTTCCTGTGTTGGTTAAGGTCACTTTGTAACAGACTATAGAAATCCAACTCCTAATTTTCTTTATCAACACTCCTACAATACGGCATATTGAAATACGGCATATACTGCTCTTTAAATTAACCTTATTATGTTATATATACTACAGATAAAAGACAATATTAAGGAGTCACTGTCTTTTTGTGGATTTTCATATTGCTCTAATTCACTGAAAGGAATTAGATTCTAACAGCAAACTGAATTTTCTTGACATTCAAAATATCTAAATCATATTGTTCAAGTATATTTCTTTGAATGAGTGAAGTATCTTTTTGTGCTAGATATAAGTGAATGAAAAAAGCCTACAAGCAAAAGAAACCATTCTATACTAAAAAGCACCATTTAGCATATACCCACGGTGCAGGGGCATATGGTTGGACTGGAAGCACATTGGGGCAATAAAACTTGTCCCAATGCACATCCTCTTTGTGGCATGTCAAGAGAAAAGGCATGTCGAGGCAAGATTTCTTGTCCGTGGGGAAAGCAAGAGCACTTCTAGCATGACTTTAGTATCTGTGATCTGCAAATAATGCAAACTTCTATGCAGAGGCGTATCTGCCTGGGGACATCAGGTCACTAATCTGGTCACATGGGGGGTGCAAAATCAGCCTTCAGGGCTGAGGGAGGACGAAGTCAGAAGACGCTCCCTGCAGGCAGGCAGGCCTTCCTGGGCTCCGTGTGAGAGGAGGAGCAGGGCTCTGCAGCAGGCGGTGGCAGCACTTTGCCTTCCTGGGCTCCCTGCAGGCAGTCTTCTGCTCACCCCGAGGCCCTGGGAAGAATAGGAGCTGGCAGCAGGGATGTGTGTGTGTGTGTGTGGGGGGGCTCCATAATATGGGGTGGGACTACATGGGTGCAGGGCTACACGCCATACAGGGGTGGGACTCTGTGATGGGTGGGGGTGGGCCTCTGCAACACACTGGGCTCTGTGATGCATGAGGGCGGGGCTCCATGACATGCAGGGCAGGGCTCCATGACCCGTGGGGGGCACCCAGAGGAGGTACAGACCCTGGGCACCATTTTCCCCCCATGCACTTCTGTTCTAATGTGAACTGTACAGAACAGAACATGTATCACATGGATAAAAGTATGGCTCTGATCATACTTTTGTCCATGGATGGATTTTCACTGATTACTCCTTCCCACTATTGGAATCTGGCTCACCCTATCTGTTCATAAGGCTCCCCTGTGTGGTATTTAGGGCTGCTGTGTCACTTTCATCATTAGCATCTCCCCAGATGAAGACATTAGACAACCATATTTAGGATTAACTAGTTTGTTTAAATGGGTAACAAAATAAGAAAAGTTTGCATCATCAACAAAATAAGAAAAGTTTGGATTTAAATCCCACTTTTCTCAACTGCAAGGAGTCTCAGAGTGGCTCATAAATTTCTTCCCTTCTTCTCCCCACAACAGACACCTTGTGAGGTAAGTGGGGCTGAGAAAGTTCTGAACAACTGTGACTGGTCCAAGATCACTCAGCAGGCTTCATGTATTGGACCAGAAAAACAGAAACAAATCCAGTTTACCAAATAAAAGGCTGCTGCTCATGTAGAGGAGTGGGGAATCAAACACAGTTCTCCAGACCTACTTTTAATAATTACACCATGATAATCATAGTGATCTCCAGGGGAATGTACCAAGAGAGACAGTCCCATAGGTACAATGGCTCCAGAACATATAGGGCTTTGTGAGTTAATACTAAAACTCCCAAACTCCACCTGGAACCAGTGCAGCTGGCAAAGCATTGGTTGGATAAGTGCTTGCCATGGGGGCCCTGTGAGGATATGTGCCACTGCATTCTGGACCAGTTGGAGTTTCTGGAGCTGGCTCAAGGGTAGTCCTGCATGCAGCAAGTTGCAAAAATCTAATCTGGAAGTGACTGTTTCATGGATCCCTGTGGCTAGGAAGTTCTGGGATAGATAGGGAGCCAGCTGCTTCACCTGGCTTAGATGAAAAAATGCCATGCAAATTGTGGGTGACACCTGAACCTCCATTATTAGAGAGGCATCAAGGAGCATACCCCAACTCCTGACGGCTGGTACTACAATCAGATGGCAACCGGTGCTCTCCATCCAGCCCTCCCTGCCCCAGCTATATAATCTCTGTCTTAGCTGGATTTAGCTTCAGCCAGCAGCTTTTAACCATTCCACCATAGCTCCCAAACAGCTCGCCAAAACATTTGGGGTGGTACTCAGATGACTGTCCATTAGCAGACACAGCTGGGTGTCATCATACTGATGACATCCCAGTCCAAACATTTGGATCAATCCAGCAAGAGGGCGCATATAAATATTAAACTATGTTGGTGAGAGAATTGCTCCTTACGGAATTCCACACACCAATGAATGTTGAGCAGAAGTTCTCTTGCCAATAGCTACCTCTGTCCCCAACCTCAGAGAAATGAGAGAAGTTACTATAAGGCTGTCCCACAGATCCTAATATTGATGAGCCAGTTGGTCAAGATGTCATAACTGACCAAGTCAAAAGCTGCTGTCAGGTCAAGCAATTACAGCAATGCCAACCTGCCTCAGTTTAGGTGTCTCCAAAGGTCATTTGTGAGGGCAGTTAGAGCTGTCTTCACTCCATGGCAAGGATGGAAGCCAGCAATAAGGGCCGCAGAAGTTAAAAGAGGGAGAGAGGGAACATTATGCATGTTCAGAGATTGGGTTGCCATTCAAGGTGGGGCCTGGCGATCTCCCTGAATTACAAACTGAATTGCAAACTACAGAGATTAGTTCACCTGGAGAAAATGGATGCTTTGAAGAGTGGATTCTACGGCATCATATCCTGCTGAAGTCCTTTCCCTACCATCCTCAAACACTGCTCCCCACAGGCTTCACCCCTGAATCTCCAGAAATTTCCCAACCCAAAATTGGCAAACTGACTGAAGAATTCATGAACACAGGTTGTGTGTTGTGTGCTTGATGGGAGTACTGCAGTTCACAAAATAGGATGGTATTCAAGAAGACAAAATGAGTGCATTTTGGAAAGAGACTGTCCCCAGTAAAAGGGAATTGAAGGGAGGCAAGGTATACAGGTGTATGCCCAGAAGGAGGTGGACTGGATGGGTCTTCTTGCCTCTTCCAACTCTTTGATTCTTTGAGCCTCAAGAAAATAAAATATGAACCACTTTAAAAGGGAAAGGGGGATTCAAATATAGGTGAACCAGGAAATGAATCAGAGGTAGCTGGTTAAAGTATGATATAAATCCTGGGGAAAGAAATTGGATGTGGTACTAGTAACAATGTCAAAATGTCCACTAATGAGATCTGGGTTGTATGCTGAATACTGTTGACTTTCCCCACATTTGTTCCATGCTGACCACCAAATTTTGTTCTAGCGCAGAATATCGAGGAGTATGGATCTCAGGATCTAAGATGGAGGGGACTGAGACAAAACTGAGGCCCTGCGGGTCCATTTCTTATTAAGGGAACTGCCATCTTTTGTTTTGCCAAAGGAAAATTTCATGGAGACCAGTGACCACCCATATAGTTTTCCTTGAAAGGCTTTTAAATTATTTGTTGGTTTCATTTTTATCCCACAATTGCCAATCTTGCCCAAAATGCATGATGTTTCACTTAGTTTGTCCTTCCAGTCTGTGCTGACTTGAATGCTTTCAGTATGTTTCATTACCTGAAAAAGGTGAGGTTACATTTTGTCAAAAAAATCATCAGCATTTGTTTTGTACTACCAAATGCTCTTCCAGTGCAAATTATTTTAAAGAAGAGAAAAATCCCTAACCAACCTTCCACTCTAACAATCTTAAGATTTTTTTTCTGGTTTTCTCTCTCTCTCTCTCTCTCTCTCTCTCTCTCTCTCTCTCTCTCACACACACACACACACACACACACACACACACACACAACACACACACACACACCCTGAAGTAATTCAAATTGCTTTTCAAAATGAGGAATAACTAAATTCAACCTCATCATGGTGCACATAATATAGTTCCTTCTTCTACCATCTTGTGGAATTAATCTGTATCTGCTTGATTTGATCCTATCTGACATAAAAGCAGAGGCAATCAGAGGTAATAATTTGTAACTCATTAATCTTGATATTTTTTACCATGCCTAACACTGTACATTTCACATCACTGCCTTAAAGTGCATTTGACAAACAAGGCAAGTCATTAATCAGCATTAGAAAACAAGTTACAGCTGAATAAATATCAACATCTGCTTTTTTCCAGACAGAATTTTTGGTATGGTTTGTCACTTTCTAATGGCCATGGCAACAATCGGCAGAGGAGTCAGATGCTGTGGTAGTGCACATAATTATTTACATTACTTTTCACAGATCTTTCTCTTCCTTATCCTAAAGGAAAGTCTAATTAAGGCTCACAGTTCTGCCAGAATGTCTTGCCTGAATGATATTTCTTGTTTTTTTTTTAAACTTGTGACAAGCAGTCAGAACGTTTTATAAAAGTTGCATAGAAGATGAATAACACTTAGTTAATATTTAAAACCTACTTCCAGTGGCAGTAAGAAATGATCCATCCATGCCATTGCTTGGGATATAACAGCAGTCAGCATTTCTGTGGGCGGCTTGACCACTAAAATAGAGAGCTTTCATGCCTTGTAAAAAAATATTCCACAGATTTCCGGACAGCTCTTTCTCTTTGTGAAATTTCTATGTATCAAAATTCCCCCTTCTGACGTGTATCATCGATCTGATGTGGTTCAGATAGATAGTAGAAAACTGGCTTAAGATTCCTAGGCATATGAGTGTGAAAAATAAAACACACTGATATAATTAAGAGCTAGCATTCCCTACAGTTCAAGCCACCTGATGCAGCAGAGTATATGTACTTACCTATAACGGTTGTACAGCAAGTGGTCTTCTGTGCAGGCACATATGGGACCATGCATGTGCAGGCTTGCCGCAGAGAAGAGTGGCAAGCTTTTCTATGCATTCCTGCATCTCCAGAGCATTATCTCCCCCTCTTCCTCAAGCTGGAAAATGGGAAAATTTCCCACCAAAATGGTCATGAGCACAGAAGGGAGCAATCCCCTCTGTCCCCTCCAACTGTCACGGTAGACCAGCTCTTCAGAGAGGTAAGTGAACCTGCACAGGTAAGTGCCAGAGTGATGAAGGAGGAGTCCACAGCAGGGAAGGAGGGAGGGATGTGTGCCTGCACAGAAGACCACTTGATAAACAATAGTTCCAGGCAAGTGTATTTTTTTTCATCTTCATGATCTTATGTATGGTCCCATGTGGGAGAGAAGCAAGCTAACCACCTTGTAGGTGGAGTGAAAAGCCACTCTCACTGAAAAACAGACCATGTAAGATAGAAACAGACAACACTGTTTTATTATCATAATTATTTAGATATTTTTATCAGTTTCAATTAATGTGGCCTGATGATGTGGACAAATTCCTTGCTGGGTCTGGCCCACAACATGCCTTTTATATCTTTGCCCTTCTTGGCTTATAAAAGCCAGCTTCCTGGTTATGACTAATTGAATACAGGGGGTGGTGAATATATCCTTGAGAGAGGCGGTGGCTCCGCTGGCTCTCAAGGAGGCAATGGTGCACACCCTTCTTAAGAGATCTTCTTTAGACCCTGAAGATCTAAACAACTATTTCCCAGTGGCCAACATACCTTTTTTAGCCAAGATATTAGAGAGATGTGTGGCTGTTCAACTGCAATTGTGCTTGGAAGAAGCTGATTATCTAGATCCATTTCAATCTGGGTTCAGGCCCGGTCATGGAACTGAAACTGCCTTAGTCACCCTGAATGGTGACCTTTTCTAGGAGAGAGATGGGACAATGTGACCTTGTTGGTCCTCCTAGATCTCTCGATGGCTTTTGATACTATTGACCACGGTATCCTTCTGGGAGGAGCTTGGGAGTTGGGGGCATCACTTTGTGATGGCTATTCTCCTACCTCCAAGGCCAGTATCAGAGAGTAGTCATGGCAGACTCTTGCTTGACATAATGGGTACTCTCTTGTGTGGTCCCTCAGGGATCAATTTTATCTCCCATGTTTTTTTAACATCTATAAGAAGCCGATAGGGGAGGTTATTAGATTTGGGTAAGATGCCATCAGTATACCGATGACATTATCTGAATCAGGAGAGGTGGTTGGTATTCTTGATAAGTGCTTGGAAGCAGTAATGGGCTGGATGACAACCAACAAATTGAGGGTGAATCCAAACCAGATGGAGGTGCTTTGTGTCAGTGAGTTTCAGGTCCATGAAGTAAGAAGACATCTTGTACTTGACGGACCTATATTGCCCTGGAAAGGAAGGACAATGCAACATCTGAGGGTGTGCCTGGACTCTGCTATAACACTTGGAGCTCAGGTGGAGGTGGTGGCCAGGGGTACCTATTTTCCAACTCTGTATGGTTTGCCAGCTATGGTCCCTTCTGGACAGAGATGATCTATCCATAGTAATCCATGCTTTGGTAACCTCCAGATTGGACTATTGTAACGTGCTTTATGAGGGACTGCCCTCAAAGACAGTTTGAAGGCTGCAGCTAGTACAGAATGTGGAATCAAGACTGCGAATGGGTACTGTTAGCTAGATACATCAAACCAGTCTTAGAAGAACTGCACTGGCTGACAATTTGCTATCAATTCCAATTTAAGATGTTATCTTTGATTTATAAAGCCCTAAATGGCTTGGACCCCAGGAATGCCTTCTCCTATATTGACCTGCCCTTGCCCTAAGTTCAGCAAGTGAAGACCTCACTGCCTTCAGTAATAAAAATGGTGGAGACCTAAGATAGGGCTTTTTCAGTGGTGACCCGGAGACTGTGGAACGATCTCCCCCTGAGGTGCATCAAGCATCTTCTTTATATGCATTTAGAAAACCAGTAAAGACGCACTTATCTTCCCTGACCTTTGGCTAAAGAGATAGTTTCCCCCTTCTGGTCATATGAATTCTTAAATAGGCTTTATGAATTTTAATCAGGTTTTATGAATTTTAATAAGTTTTATGAATGTAGATACGTTTTAATAGGTTTTACAGATTTTAAACAAGTTTT
The DNA here is from genome assembly GCF_021028975.2 of Sphaerodactylus townsendi. Classification (NCBI taxonomy): domain Eukaryota; kingdom Metazoa; phylum Chordata; class Lepidosauria; order Squamata; family Sphaerodactylidae; genus Sphaerodactylus; species Sphaerodactylus townsendi. The sequence goes on along the minus strand of NC_059425.1, from coordinate 146,194,278 downwards.
ATTGTCATACTGTTATAGATTGCAACTGTTTTTAAGTTATTAGTATTTTATGACTTCCATCTTATGTTGTAACCTGCCCTGAGATCTTCAGGTATAAGGTGGCTAAAAATAGATATTAATTAATTACTTTCTTGTTCAGAAGACAGAGATCTTAAAGGACATTATGTTTCCTTTTTTCAATGGAGCTCAGCTGACCTTTGCTGACTCAGTTAAACACCTAGGGGATTAAAAATTACTGTCAGAGAAGCAAGTTAATGCAGCTGCAAAAAAAAAAAATGCTTAGCCCAGAAGACGCCCCTCTACCATGACTCAGTTTTCTGATTCATATCATGGTAACACTGAGACTAGACTACTGTAATGTACTCTACATGGGTCTCTCCTCAAAGCCAACTCAGAGACTATAATTGGTGCAGAATGCTACAGCTCAGTTATTATCTGAAGCTAAGCAGTGTCATCATATTCCCACCTGCCATCATTCCACTCGCTGCCCTTTAGTTATTGGGCTCAATTCAAGGTATTGGCCATTACATATGAAGCACTTCATGGCCTTGGATCCTCAAATCTTCAGGACCACTTCTCCCCCAATCTGAGCAAAGGCTTTCTGCAGGTGCCACCCTATAAGCTGAACAACTACCCATACACAGTCATACACTTTGTGGTTGTCACCTTGCAGAATGTCCCACCTGACAAAATCAGGAGGGCTCCCACTCTTCAGATATTCTTGAAACTATGCAAAAGTGAACTATTCAGGAGAGCGTGTTTACACAGGTAATCAGTCTATAAGAGTCCCATGGCAGAGTGGTAAACTGCAGTATTGCAGTTAAAACTCTGCTCATGACCTGAGTTCCATCTCCACAAATGGTTGCCGATTCAGGTAGCCGGCTCTAAATTGACTCAGTCTTCCATCCTTCCAAGGCCAGTAAAATGAGTACCCAGCTTGCTGTGGGTAGAGTACTGGGAAAAGCAATGGCAAATCATCCCATAAACAAAGTCTGTCTAATAGTGATGTGATGTCACCCCATGGGTTAGTAATGGCTCAGTGTTTTACCTAATAAGGTTATACTATAATAGAATAGTTCAGAAAGATGCTTTAGTGAAGGAAAAGGGACTGTGGACTACAGTCCTGTTATAGTGCCTAATATCTATTGATATATTTATTATCACACTATGTAACTTCCACATAGTTAGCATATGTTAATTCTTATGTTTTGCTTCAAATTTCTGCTTGATTGCAATTTTCTTCAGCGCTAATCCTGGAACATTGTGTAGTGAATGTCCAATCCTGTTCATTGTACTGACTTACACTGTGTAATCCTCCCTGAGTCTCAGTGAGAAAGCTGGACTATAAATAATGTAAATAAAATAATTTTTCAATTCATTAAGGATATAGGAAATGTGCATACTATCAAAACACGTAATGAAATGATGGATATAGGTTAATAAAAAACTATCTGATAAAGCAATAGTTATTCACATCCTTTGAATGTATTAAACAGAGAAATGTATCCTACAGCTCCAATCTGAGATAACTTTACCAGCACAAATGTACAGGCCTGCAAAAACTCACTTCATGTAAAACTCATTTCCACAACCCAGCCAATGCTTACAGCCACTTGAAACCAGATCTGCTTTCAGGATGATGTATGAAAAGTACCCCATGACTGGACAGCTAAATGATTTCTATTAATAATTTGGGGAAAAACAATTTGTAATAAGTGGAGATCAGGGGACTAAATTAGCCATCTACTAGGATTTCTGCTGAATCTACTAAAATTTTCTGAAGTGCAAGAACACCAGGATTTACAACTCCTTGTTTTCTTGGATTCCCAATGAAAATAATCAGATCTATGGCTTGTCCTGGTGGAACCTCACTTAAAGTACTAGGTTGTAGTCAAACTTTTGGTCTATGAGTTTAAAATGTTCTCAGAACTTGAATTGAAAAAGGAGTGACCGTGCTTAGCAATTACAAGAAATACCTTAACAGACAAAAGAAAACAGGATATGACTGTAAATGGCTTTCAGCTCTAGAAGTCTGGATTATAATGTGATAAATTATTAGTGGAGTGACATTTCATGTTCCCTAGCTAACTTTATTCACATCCAGAAGAATGCTGTGGTAGAAACTAGCAATCTCAAAGGAATTAAAGAGAGATTTGCACTTCATTTAACAGTATTTTACCCCACATGCTACAGTAAGCACTGCTCTTTAAAGATTTATTCCTGAAATTGATGAGAACAGAAAGGAACTACATATCTTTGGCTCCCTTCTCATGTGAATAAGAACAGCAGCAGTGGCTCTTGGAAAATGAGCCACATGAGCTTGCCTTATTCTTATATCTTTGCAGTAGCAGTATATGGAGGAAGCCCCTACAGTGGGAGTAGCTTCCCTAGAACTCCACTCAACTAAGTGAGGTGCCTTCCTCCATGCCAAGGAACACTTCCCTTCAGTGGAAGAAACCCATCCTCTAATGGAAGAGTCCTTCCAGTTGAGGAAGGTGTACACTGTGTCCAGTGGAAGGGAACTTATTATTTCAAGGAACAGGAGGGAAAAAGATGTCAGCTCTGCTCAGAGATGCAGTTATAAAGACAGGAATACTTCACACCTTTGACTCCTCGTGCTAGTGTTACCACCAGTTAAGGGAGATCCTGGTGGGCTTGGATTCCCTGACACTTTTCTTATGCTGCTGAGGAGTTTTTCTTCCACTATGACACCCATTTCTTTTGCTACCAGCAGTTTCATGTGCTTAAGGTCTGCTTGAAAAACATGGATCTTGCACATGCAGAAATCATGCTAGCTGTAAAGGAAGCAAGAGCCAAAACGAAGAAACCAGGAAGGAAGCAATGTCATAGGACCAAAGACTCTGTAACGTAGGCTCCACCCACGCAGCTATATCACTCATGTAGCTGCATTGCTTTCATTATCTGGCAGTGCTGAAGAAAGTTTGCAGCTGCTATCATGTCACTGGAGTGATGTACCAAGTAGTAAGGCATTCACCGGGGACACATAACAATATCATTACACTTTCCCAAGTACTGAGGAGGCCCAGAGCAGAGCAACTGGGTGTGATTTACTTTGGGTAAGAGATCACTGCAGGTTCTTTTTAGATTTGCTTTACTGAATATAGAAGCAGAGCACAGATGAAGGCAAAGGCAACAGCAAATCTGCTATGCTACATCAGATCCCCAGGGAGAGACCCCACATTTTACTTTCAGTAAACTTAACTGTTTTCTCTCACCCTGTCTTTTTCAAAGAGTTAGCTGCCCTTTCTTGATATACCTGGGCCTTTTCTTCAATCAGAGGTGTCCCATTCTACAAGCTCTGATGAATAAAACATGCCAAAACGCACAGATTTTTCATCTCTCAGGAAACCACCTCCTCACCATTTCATTTGCTCTCACTGAGGAAAAATCAACTGCCTATTTGGGGCTATTAGCCTTACAAGTTACAGTCACTGCCAGCATCTCTAACAATACTCGTACCTTGTCTCCTTTCCTCCATCTCAGTTTCTTTATTATTTTGAATACCTTATAAATTAGACGATGATGGTATCTTGGGAATAGTAGTGGTAGAAACTGAACCAGGGTGTTAGGTGTATCTTTCATTAGAAAACCATAGATTAAAAATTGCCCTCTCCCCATATTTTAAGTCTAGTTTTATTAAATAAGGACTTCAACGGATTTTGAAGTAATTGGATACAACAGCATATTTTGTACACTGAAATGTTTCCCCTTGTGTTTTTAAATGATAATAAACTTTCCTGATATGCAATAAATAAATATATAAAATCTTATCGCAATCTTAATGCATAGTGCTTAAGATTCTGGTATCGTACAAGTACAAAATATATTTTCATTTCACACTTAATTCCCAGAATGGTAGTGACATCTGTTATGAAGTATCCTTAATGTATATCTAGATTAGCCTGCTGTGGGGCTGTAAAGCAGAGAGGCTGGAAATACATTTCTGATTAATATTGATTTTGTCCAATGTGCAAACCAATGATCCAGAGCTGATCGTGTTCTTTTTGCCCTTCAAAAATCATACAAACAAGCAAAAATAAATAACCAACTTAAGATCATAGTTGTAGAACTGGAATGGAGTTTTTTTTAAGTTTGCGAAGAATGTTCCAGTGCTCACCCTTATGTCATCATTTACAGGTCTGTATTCAGTGCCCTTCAGACCTTCACCGTGACTGTTTTGTTTCCAGTGAAATGAATGTCTTAAATCAAAATGAGTCACCTTAAAGGAAACGTACATTAAGTTATTACGAGCAACGGCATTTAAAAGTGTTTGGACTTGACCAGGTCAGAATGACATCAGAGAGCTCCTAGTAGATGCTAATTTACTGGGAATTCAAAAATAAATAAAATCATGAAAGAACAGTGCAGTTAAATAATGTGGTCTACAAGACAGAACAAACTTTATGTCACAGCTCTGTCATCCTCTAATTAGCCCTTGATACATAATGCTGTTCATGTAGCTCTTCAGGTATCCATCTCTTTACACAACCATATTATAAATATTGCACCGGGGGGTGGGGGGATCAACAGTGGAATCGGCTGCCTAGGGAGGTGGTGAGTTCTCCCTCACTAGCAGTCTCCTAGCAGTGGCTGGACAAACACTTGTCAGGGATGCTACTCTAGGCTGATTCTGCATTTTGCATGAAGTTGAACTACATGGCCTGCATGGCCCCTTCCAATTTCGAGATTCTGTGAAATATACAAATTATTTCTTTCACACTTTAATATCTGCAACCATATTCACAGGTTTGTGTCTTGGATGTAAAATACGCAACAAATATTTGACTTTCCCTCCATATATTTCTTCTGTTATTCAGGGTATTTTTTGTTTGTTTGAATAATCAGATTTGACTTTTTCAGCTTACCTGTGAGTTTGACAGTTTAGCACATCCCTTAAATCTTCCTCACATAAAACCTTCTGTTCTGCTTCTGATTTCTATCTAATGGTGATCCAACTGCATATTGCCCAAGGCAGATTCATGTGGTAACTTATCAGGTTATTACAGAATTTCTGGATATATCTCACATTCAATTACATGTCTCAGAGAATTATTAAACAGTATACAATTATAACAGAAATATACACACCTTTTAAAAAAGCAGAGATGCATTCACCTTGAACATTTCAATTTCTATCTGATAGGAAAATTAAGGTGTGTTAGGATTCCACTGGTGGATAGCAACATTCCCCCCCCCCCCCACACACACACACAAACACTCCTTTAACACAGGCCTATCACTGAATCTTGTTTTTTTTGGCTGTCTGTCTCAAAAACCAGTTTGCCATAACTCAGAGAATAAAATCTGAACAGAGGTGTGCATAATTGTCTTAAATTCACTTTCAGAAGATGAGGCAATGGTTTCTAGCTTAGATGATTTTAAAAAGGAGAGAGACTTTTTTTCTAGTAAGCCCTTAGCTATGAATGGCTAAATATTCAGAAGCAGTGCCAGTAGCTAGAGGAAAGCATAACTGGGGAAGGCATAAAGAAAACACCCCTCCTTTGTTGTTGGTTTTCAGCATCTAAACTGCCTCTGAATATTTTGCAGTGATAGCTAAGGTAGGCCTTACTAGGTAGGCCTTTATTTGCTTTTGAAGTCCTTCTTGTATATTTGCCATAAACATCTGGCTGGTCACCAGTGGGAACAGGATGAAGGAGAAGATGGACCTTTGATTTTATTTGGCAGGGATCTTCTAATGCTACATTCTTCAATCATGCACACTGTTTACACAAAAGCACCTGCCCATATTATTTGTGTGGTAAGAACAGACGGCATATAGGATTTAAGCACCTGTTGCTACTTTCCTGAGCTAACAGTCTCCTGATGGAATGTAAATTGTTTGAAGCAGTGCTATTCTATTTTCAAGTGAACTCATGTAAGGCTATTTAGGATAAGTGACAAATATGAACAATCACAGGAAAGAAATTGGAAACACCGTCATCAGCACTTTGTAAAATCTGTGCTATTTCACATTTTTGACAAGCTCTCTACTTTAATTTTCCAGTATCGTTAATAAATTATTAGTTATTAGCATCAGTAGACCACCTGATGACATTATCCCCCCGCTCCTTTTCCTTAAAGTTTATTATCAAACAGAAAGATAGGGATATTGTAAATAGGTTTTAGTTTCAGGTAATGAATACGGTTTGCCGCAGCAAGGAGAGTTGTGAGACCCACAGCACAGCAGATTGTTTCAACAAGTATTGGATTGGTCCAAAATGGAAGTGATGACTAGGGGTAGGAAATGGACCCACGCCAAGATACTAGGGGAAGGGTAGTATTTGTTTTACTAGTCAGGCAACACAGAAATGTCTCAGGACTCGGTAATGGAGCCTTGACAGAGTCTTGGAATCCCTAGGCAAGCCCATACGGGTCATTATCCTGGTCTGTAACTACAGAACAGGTGAGAAACATTGGTGGTCTACCTTTTCTGGGACTTCTGGGCTAAGGAAGCTCTCACCAGGAGATCAAGTAGTGTCTGAATATAGCAAACTCCTCCCCTGGTAAATGGGACTACAGATACAAGGGAAACCCATACAAGCAGCCAGTGAGGGTGGGATTTGCTTAGAGTCACAAGATCAGAGTTGAGGATGCGTTTTCTGAGACCCTAAAAGGAGCAAATAATAACAGAACGCTTCATTCAAACAGTAAGGTTTCAATGAATGAGTCAGCCTACAGAATGTACCTAAAAATAAACATAAGTAGATACAAAATCCATTCACCAAAATGTGATGCTCATTCACTGAGACAAACAGTATATTTAAAACAGTACTGGGTTATTCCTGTCTAAGAAGTTACGTAAACTGTACAACATTACAGCTACCATTAAACTAGAAGTGAGCTCCTGTGAAAACAGCAAAATTTGCTGGAAAGACTTGCAAACTCTACCTATCCATTTTCACAGCCATGGCCTTACAAAAATGTTCAGTACATACATTTTCACAAAGGTGTCAGGTTGTAGCCTCAGCACATAATTAATTTAACCAGTGGCTATGTGTGCTTTTTGATATTACATCTGCTTTCAGAGTCTACCAAGCTCCAACCCTGACCTGCCCCAGTTTCCACTTACTGGACCTACAGATATGAGAATTTTTGCAGTTTAAACGTAGAAACTTCACTGCAAGTTTGCACTGATATAGTAATCAGCAGATACGACCCTGACTGATTATGCTTTAGTTCTAGAACAGGGGTAGGGAACCTGCGGCTCTCCAGATGTTCAGGAACTACAATTCCCATCAGCCTCTGTCAGCATGGCCAATTGGCCATGCTGGTAGGGGCTGATGGGAATTGTAGTTCCTGAACATCTGGAGAGCCTGGGGGGGGGGGTGGGGGGGGGGGGGGGTGGGGGGGGGGGGGGGTGGGGGGGGGGGGGGGTGGGGGGGGGGGGGGGTGGGGGGGGGGGGGGGTGGGGGGGGGGGGGGGTGGGGGGGGGGGGGGGTGGGGGGGGGGGGGGGTGGGGGGGGGGGGGGGTGGGGGGGGGGGGGGGTGGGGGGGGGGGGGGGTGGGGGGGGGGGGGGGTGGGGGGGGGGGGGGGTGGGGGGGGGGGGGGGTGGGGGGGGGGGGGGGTGGGGGGGGGGGGGGGTGGGGGGGGGGGGGGGTGGGGGGGGGGGGGGGTGGGGGGGGGGGGGGGTGGGGGGGGGGGGGGGTGGGGGGGGGGGGGGGTGGGGGGGGGGGGGGGTGGGGGGGGGGGGGGGTGGGGGGGGGGGGGGGTGGGGGGGGGGGGGGGTGGGGGGGGGGGGGGGTGGGGGGGGGGGGGGGTGGGGGGGGGGGGGGGTGGGGGGGGGGGGGGGTGGGGGGGGGGGGGGGTGGGGGGGGGGGGGGGTGGGGGGGGGGGGGGGTGGGGGGGGGGGGGGGTGGGGGGGGGGGGGGGTGGGGGGGGGGGGGGGTGGGGGGGGGGGGGGGTGGGGGGGGGGGGGGGTGGGGGGGGGGGGGGGTGGGGGGGGGGGGGGGTGGGGGGGGGGGGGGGTGGGGGGGGGGGGGGGTGGGGGGGGGGGGGGGTGGGGGGGGGGGGGGGTGGGGGGGGGGGGGGGTGGGGGGGGGGGGGGGTGGGGGGGGGGGGGGGTGGGGGGGGGGGGGGGTGGGGGGGGGGGGGGGTGGGGGGGGGGGGGGGTGGGGGGGGGGGGGGGTGGGGGGGGGGGGGGGTGGGGGGGGGGGGGGGTGGGGGGGGGGGGGGGTGGGGGGGGGGGGGGGTGGGGGGGGGGGGGGGTGGGGGGGGGGGGGGGTGGGGGGGGGGGGGGGTGGGGGGGGGGGGGGGTGGGGGGGGGGGGGGGTGGGGGGGGGGGGGGGTGGGGGGGGGGGGGGGTGGGGGGGGGGGGGGGTGGGGGGGGGGGGGGGTGGGGGGGGGGGGGGGTGGGGGGGGGGGGGGGTGGGGGGGGGGGGGGGTGGGGGGGGGGGGGGGTGGGGGGGGGGGGGGGTGGGGGGGGGGGGGGGTGGGGGGGGGGGGGGGTGGGGGGGGGGGGGGGTGGGGGGGGGGGGGGGTGGGGGGGGGGGGGGGTGGGGGGGGGGGGGGGTGGGGGGGGGGGGGGGTGGGGGGGGGGGGGGGTGGGGGGGGGGGGGGGTGGGGGGGGGGGGGGGTGGGGGGGGGGGGGGGTGGGGGGGGGGGGGGGTGGGGGGGGGGGGGGGTGGGGGGGGGGGGGGGTGGGGGGGGGGGGGGGTGGGGGGGGGGGGGGGTGGGGGGGGGGGGGGGTGGGGGGGGGGGGGGGTGGGGGGGGGGGGGGGTGGGGGGGGGGGGGGGTGGGGGGGGGGGGGGGTGGGGGGGGGGGGGGGTGGGGGGGGGGGGGGGTGGGGGGGGGGGGGGGTGGGGGGGGGGGGGGGTGGGGGGGGGGGGGGGTGGGGGGGGGGGGGGGTGGGGGGGGGGGGGGGTGGGGGGGGGGGGGGGTGGGGGGGGGGGGGGGTGGGGGGGGGGGGGGGTGGGGGGGGGGGGGGGTGGGGGGGGGGGGGGGTGGGGGGGGGGGGGGGTGGGGGGGGGGGGGGGTGGGGGGGGGGGGGGGTGGGGGGGGGGGGGGGTGGGGGGGGGGGGGGGTGGGGGGGGGGGGGGGTGGGGGGGGGGGGGGGTGGGGGGGGGGGGGGGTGGGGGGGGGGGGGGGTGGGGGGGGGGGGGGGTGGGGGGGGGGGGGGGTGGGGGGGGGGGGGGGTGGGGGGGGGGGGGGGTGGGGGGGGGGGGGGGTGGGGGGGGGGGGGGGTGGGGGGGGGGGGGGGTGGGGGGGGGGGGGGGTGGGGGGGGGGGGGGGTGGGGGGGGGGGGGGGTGGGGGGGGGGGGGGGTGGGGGGGGGGGGGGGTGGGGGGGGGGGGGGGTGGGGGGGGGGGGGGGTGGGGGGGGGGGGGGGTGGGGGGGGGGGGGGGTGGGGGGGGGGGGGGGTGGGGGGGGGGGGGGGTGGGGGGGGGGGGGGGTGGGGGGGGGGGGGGGTGGGGGGGGGGGGGGGTGGGGGGGGGGGGGGGTGGGGGGGGGGGGGGGTGGGGGGGGGGGGGGGTGGGGGGGGGGGGGGGTGGGGGGGGGGGGGGGTGGGGGGGGGGGGGGGTGGGGGGGGGGGGGGGTGGGGGGGGGGGGGGGTGGGGGGGGGGGGGGGTGGGGGGGGGGGGGGGTGGGGGGGGGGGGGGGTGGGGGGGGGGGGGGGTGGGGGGGGGGGGGGGTGGGGGGGGGGGGGGGTGGGGGGGGGGGGGGGTGGGGGGGGGGGGGGGTGGGGGGGGGGGGGGGTGGGGGGGGGGGGGGGTGGGGGGGGGGGGGGGTGGGGGGGGGGGGGGGTGGGGGGGGGGGGGGGTGGGGGGGGGGGGGGGTGGGGGGGGGGGGGGGTGGGGGGGGGGGGGGGTGGGGGGGGGGGGGGGTGGGGGGGGGGGGGGGTGGGGGGGGGGGGGGGTGGGGGGGGGGGGGGGTGGGGGGGGGGGGGGGTGGGGGGGGGGGGGGGTGGGGGGGGGGGGGGGTGGGGGGGGGGGGGGGTGGGGGGGGGGGGGGGTGGGGGGGGGGGGGGGTGGGGGGGGGGGGGGGTGGGGGGGGGGGGGGGTGGGGGGGGGGGGGGGTGGGGGGGGGGGGGGGTGGGGGGGGGGGGGGGTGGGGGGGGGGGGGGGTGGGGGGGGGGGGGGGTGGGGGGGGGGGGGGGTGGGGGGGGGGGGGGGTGGGGGGGGGGGGGGGTGGGGGGGGGGGGGGGTGGGGGGGGGGGGGGGTGGGGGGGGGGGGGGGTGGGGGGGGGGGGGGGTGGGGGGGGGGGGGGGTGGGGGGGGGGGGGGGTGGGGGGGGGGGGGGGTGGGGGGGGGGGGGGGTGGGGGGGGGGGGGGGTGGGGGGGGGGGGGGGTGGGGGGGGGGGGGGGTGGGGGGGGGGGGGGGTGGGGGGGGGGGGGGGTGGGGGGGGGGGGGGGTGGGGGGGGGGGGGGGTGGGGGGGGGGGGGGGTGGGGGGGGGGGGGGGTGGGGGGGGGGGGGGGTGGGGGGGGGGGGGGGTGGGGGGGGGGGGGGGTGGGGGGGGGGGGGGGTGGGGGGGGGGGGGGGTGGGGGGGGGGGGGGGTGGGGGGGGGGGGGGGTGGGGGGGGGGGGGGGTGGGGGGGGGGGGGGGTGGGGGGGGGGGGGGGTGGGGGGGGGGGGGGGTGGGGGGGGGGGGGGGTGGGGGGGGGGGGGGGTGGGGGGGGGGGGGGGTGGGGGGGGGGGGGGGTGGGGGGGGGGGGGGGTGGGGGGGGGGGGGGGTGGGGGGGGGGGGGGGTGGGGGGGGGGGGGGGTGGGGGGGGGGGGGGGTGGGGGGGGGGGGGGGTGGGGGGGGGGGGGGGTGGGGGGGGGGGGGGGTGGGGGGGGGGGGGGGTGGGGGGGGGGGGGGGTGGGGGGGGGGGGGGGTGGGGGGGGGGGGGGGTGGGGGGGGGGGGGGGTGGGGGGGGGGGGGGGTGGGGGGGGGGGGGGGTGGGGGGGGGGGGGGGTGGGGGGGGGGGGGGGTGGGGGGGGGGGGGGGTGGGGGGGGGGGGGGGTGGGGGGGGGGGGGGGTGGGGGGGGGGGGGGGTGGGGGGGGGGGGGGGTGGGGGGGGGGGGGGGTGGGGGGGGGGGGGGGTGGGGGGGGGGGGGGGTGGGGGGGGGGGGGGGTGGGGGGGGGGGGGGGTGGGGGGGGGGGGGGGTGGGGGGGGGGGGGGGTGGGGGGGGGGGGGGGTGGGGGGGGGGGGGGGTGGGGGGGGGGGGGGGTGGGGGGGGGGGGGGGTGGGGGGGGGGGGGGGTGGGGGGGGGGGGGGGTGGGGGGGGGGGGGGGTGGGGGGGGGGGGGGGTGGGGGGGGGGGGGGGTGGGGGGGGGGGGGGGTGGGGGGGGGGGGGGGTGGGGGGGGGGGGGGGTGGGGGGGGGGGGGGGTGGGGGGGGGGGGGGGTGGGGGGGGGGGGGGGTGGGGGGGGGGGGGGGTGGGGGGGGGGGGGGGTGGGGGGGGGGGGGGGTGGGGGGGGGGGGGGGTGGGGGGGGGGGGGGGTGGGGGGGGGGGGGGGTGGGGGGGGGGGGGGGTGGGGGGGGGGGGGGGTGGGGGGGGGGGGGGGTGGGGGGGGGGGGGGGTGGGGGGGGGGGGGGGTGGGGGGGGGGGGGGGTGGGGGGGGGGGGGGGTGGGGGGGGGGGGGGGTGGGGGGGGGGGGGGGTGGGGGGGGGGGGGGGTGGGGGGGGGGGGGGGTGGGGGGGGGGGGGGGTGGGGGGGGGGGGGGGTGGGGGGGGGGGGGGGTGGGGGGGGGGGGGGGTGGGGGGGGGGGGGGGTGGGGGGGGGGGGGGGTGGGGGGGGGGGGGGGTGGGGGGGGGGGGGGGTGGGGGGGGGGGGGGGTGGGGGGGGGGGGGGGTGGGGGGGGGGGGGGGTGGGGGGGGGGGGGGGTGGGGGGGGGGGGGGGTGGGGGGGGGGGGGGGTGGGGGGGGGGGGGGGTGGGGGGGGGGGGGGGTGGGGGGGGGGGGGGGTGGGGGGGGGGGGGGGTGGGGGGGGGGGGGGGTGGGGGGGGGGGGGGGTGGGGGGGGGGGGGGGTGGGGGGGGGGGGGGGTGGGGGGGGGGGGGGGTGGGGGGGGGGGGGGGTGGGGGGGGGGGGGGGTGGGGGGGGGGGGGGGTGGGGGGGGGGGGGGGTGGGGGGGGGGGGGGGTGGGGGGGGGGGGGGGTGGGGGGGGGGGGGGGTGGGGGGGGGGGGGGGTGGGGGGGGGGGGGGGTGGGGGGGGGGGGGGGTGGGGGGGGGGGGGGGTGGGGGGGGGGGGGGGTGGGGGGGGGGGGGGGTGGGGGGGGGGGGGGGTGGGGGGGGGGGGGGGTGGGGGGGGGGGGGGGTGGGGGGGGGGGGGGGTGGGGGGGGGGGGGGGTGGGGGGGGGGGGGGGTGGGGGGGGGGGGGGGTGGGGGGGGGGGGGGGTGGGGGGGGGGGGGGGTGGGGGGGGGGGGGGGTGGGGGGGGGGGGGGGTGGGGGGGGGGGGGGGTGGGGGGGGGGGGGGGTGGGGGGGGGGGGGGGTGGGGGGGGGGGGGGGTGGGGGGGGGGGGGGGTGGGGGGGGGGGGGGGTGGGGGGGGGGGGGGGTGGGGGGGGGGGGGGGTGGGGGGGGGGGGGGGTGGGGGGGGGGGGGGGTGGGGGGGGGGGGGGGTGGGGGGGGGGGGGGGTGGGGGGGGGGGGGGGTGGGGGGGGGGGGGGGTGGGGGGGGGGGGGGGTGGGGGGGGGGGGGGGTGGGGGGGGGGGGGGGTGGGGGGGGGGGGGGGTGGGGGGGGGGGGGGGTGGGGGGGGGGGGGGGTGGGGGGGGGGGGGGGTGGGGGGGGGGGGGGGTGGGGGGGGGGGGGGGTGGGGGGGGGGGGGGGTGGGGGGGGGGGGGGGTGGGGGGGGGGGGGGGTGGGGGGGGGGGGGGGTGGGGGGGGGGGGGGGTGGGGGGGGGGGGGGGTGGGGGGGGGGGGGGGTGGGGGGGGGGGGGGGTGGGGGGGGGGGGGGGTGGGGGGGGGGGGGGGTGGGGGGGGGGGGGGGTGGGGGGGGGGGGGGGTGGGGGGGGGGGGGGGTGGGGGGGGGGGGGGGTGGGGGGGGGGGGGGGTGGGGGGGGGGGGGGGTGGGGGGGGGGGGGGGTGGGGGGGGGGGGGGGTGGGGGGGGGGGGGGGTGGGGGGGGGGGGGGGTGGGGGGGGGGGGGGGTGGGGGGGGGGGGGGGTGGGGGGGGGGGGGGGTGGGGGGGGGGGGGGGTGGGGGGGGGGGGGGGTGGGGGGGGGGGGGGGTGGGGGGGGGGGGGGGTGGGGGGGGGGGGGGGTGGGGGGGGGGGGGGGTGGGGGGGGGGGGGGGTGGGGGGGGGGGGGGGTGGGGGGGGGGGGGGGTGGGGGGGGGGGGGGGTGGGGGGGGGGGGGGGTGGGGGGGGGGGGGGGTGGGGGGGGGGGGGGGTGGGGGGGGGGGGGGGTGGGGGGGGGGGGGGGTGGGGGGGGGGGGGGGTGGGGGGGGGGGGGGGTGGGGGGGGGGGGGGGTGGGGGGGGGGGGGGGTGGGGGGGGGGGGGGGTGGGGGGGGGGGGGGGTGGGGGGGGGGGGGGGTGGGGGGGGGGGGGGGTGGGGGGGGGGGGGGGTGGGGGGGGGGGGGGGTGGGGGGGGGGGGGGGTGGGGGGGGGGGGGGGTGGGGGGGGGGGGGGGTGGGGGGGGGGGGGGGTGGGGGGGGGGGGGGGTGGGGGGGGGGGGGGGTGGGGGGGGGGGGGGGTGGGGGGGGGGGGGGGTGGGGGGGGGGGGGGGTGGGGGGGGGGGGGGGTGGGGGGGGGGGGGGGTGGGGGGGGGGGGGGGTGGGGGGGGGGGGGGGTGGGGGGGGGGGGGGGTGGGGGGGGGGGGGGGTGGGGGGGGGGGGGGGTGGGGGGGGGGGGGGGTGGGGGGGGGGGGGGGTGGGGGGGGGGGGGGGTGGGGGGGGGGGGGGGTGGGGGGGGGGGGGGGTGGGGGGGGGGGGGGGTGGGGGGGGGGGGGGGTGGGGGGGGGGGGGGGTGGGGGGGGGGGGGGGTGGGGGGGGGGGGGGGTGGGGGGGGGGGGGGGTGGGGGGGGGGGGGGGTGGGGGGGGGGGGGGGTGGGGGGGGGGGGGGGTGGGGGGGGGGGGGGGTGGGGGGGGGGGGGGGTGGGGGGGGGGGGGGGTGGGGGGGGGGGGGGGTGGGGGGGGGGGGGGGTGGGGGGGGGGGGGGGTGGGGGGGGGGGGGGGTGGGGGGGGGGGGGGGTGGGGGGGGGGGGGGGTGGGGGGGGGGGGGGGTGGGGGGGGGGGGGGGTGGGGGGGGGGGGGGGTGGGGGGGGGGGGGGGTGGGGGGGGGGGGGGGTGGGGGGGGGGGGGGGTGGGGGGGGGGGGGGGTGGGGGGGGGGGGGGGTGGGGGGGGGGGGGGGTGGGGGGGGGGGGGGGTGGGGGGGGGGGGGGGTGGGGGGGGGGGGGGGTGGGGGGGGGGGGGGGTGGGGGGGGGGGGGGGTGGGGGGGGGGGGGGGTGGGGGGGGGGGGGGGTGGGGGGGGGGGGGGGTGGGGGGGGGGGGGGGTGGGGGGGGGGGGGGGTGGGGGGGGGGGGGGGTGGGGGGGGGGGGGGGTGGGGGGGGGGGGGGGTGGGGGGGGGGGGGGGTGGGGGGGGGGGGGGGTGGGGGGGGGGGGGGGTGGGGGGGGGGGGGGGTGGGGGGGGGGGGGGGTGGGGGGGGGGGGGGGTGGGGGGGGGGGGGGGTGGGGGGGGGGGGGGGTGGGGGGGGGGGGGGGTGGGGGGGGGGGGGGGTGGGGGGGGGGGGGGGTGGGGGGGGGGGGGGGTGGGGGGGGGGGGGGGTGGGGGGGGGGGGGGGTGGGGGGGGGGGGGGGTGGGGGGGGGGGGGGGTGGGGGGGGGGGGGGGTGGGGGGGGGGGGGGGTGGGGGGGGGGGGGGGTGGGGGGGGGGGGGGGTGGGGGGGGGGGGGGGTGGGGGGGGGGGGGGGTGGGGGGGGGGGGGGGTGGGGGGGGGGGGGGGTGGGGGGGGGGGGGGGTGGGGGGGGGGGGGGGTGGGGGGGGGGGGGGGTGGGGGGGGGGGGGGGTGGGGGGGGGGGGGGGTGGGGGGGGGGGGGGGTGGGGGGGGGGGGGGGTGGGGGGGGGGGGGGGTGGGGGGGGGGGGGGGTGGGGGGGGGGGGGGGTGGGGGGGGGGGGGGGTGGGGGGGGGGGGGGGTGGGGGGGGGGGGGGGTGGGGGGGGGGGGGGGTGGGGGGGGGGGGGGGTGGGGGGGGGGGGGGGTGGGGGGGGGGGGGGGTGGGGGGGGGGGGGGGTGGGGGGGGGGGGGGGTGGGGGGGGGGGGGGGTGGGGGGGGGGGGGGGTGGGGGGGGGGGGGGGTGGGGGGGGGGGGGGGTGGGGGGGGGGGGGGGTGGGGGGGGGGGGGGGTGGGGGGGGGGGGG